>NC_137089.1:27988950-28542493 GCF_951640355.1 Cnephaeus nilssonii | reverse complement strand
CCATCACTGTCTAACAGATAACGCAAGTCACCTAAAACTTTCTACGAACCACAGTAGAAAAGTAAAAAGCAGGTAAAATTAAGTTTAATAATATGTATTATTTAATTGAATATAATAAAAATGTTATAATTTCAACATATAATCAGCATAAAGTTATTAATTATTAAGATGCTACATTCTTTTGTTCACATAAGTTTTCAATACCTGATGTGTGTTTCACATGTACAGTACATCTCAGCGCAGACTAGCCACGTCTCAAGTACTCGTCAGCCACAAGTGGCTAGGATATTAGATGGTGCAATTCTATACGGTTTGACTTTTACAAAAGCAGAAGCATGTGTTCATTTTATATTAAAGATTTTTAAGCATATTATAATTTTAGTTATATAACTTTCTTCTCTTCATATTATCTTCTTTCACTTTTTAAAAAAATATATATTTTATTGATTTTTCACAGAGAGGAAGGGAGAGGGATAGAGAGCCAGAAACATCGATGAGAGAGAGACATCGACCAGCTGCCTCCTGCACAGCCCCCACCGGGGGATGTGCCCACAACCTATATACATGCCCTTGACCGGAATCGAACCCGGGACCCTCCAGTCCGCAGACCGACGCTCTATCCACGGAGCCAAACCGGTTTCGGCTTCTTTCACTTTCTAAAGAGGGAAGAGTGATGATGGCCTAGAAAGCATGAGCCTTGTCTACGGCAGCCACGACGAACACAAGTTTAATCATGGTATGTTCTTACCTCTTTATTTTCAAAATGGCAAGTCAGGTCTTGCTTTAATATTCTGGTCTGTATTTTGTTTTCCTTTGATTTTGCTGGCCGCTGTACTCTTCCTGATGTTACTTTCATCTTAAGATCACCAGAAGTCAGTTTACGTCTAGGCAAATCTTCGATCACTTTCACTAGAGGAGGAGGTGGCTAAAGGGGAAAAAAAAATCTAGTAGCTCTCCTTGAAAAATAGACCTGTTAACATACGATTTACAAAATTTGTTTTGATTAATTTAATAATGAGCCTTAATATAGATGATTATTTTTCAGACAAAGTGTAAATAAGATAACCAAGAATGTTTCCTTGTTGACTAATAATTCAAGCAAATTTCTGCCAAATTCCTTTGAAGAATGCACATGAAGACCCATGATTAACAACAACACGTAGAATTTAATAATTCCATGAAAGCTGGCCTTAAATCACAGACTACAATCCATGTTTTGCATTCTGTGATAAGGTTAGTAGCATGGTGATCATTTGCAGCAGGAAGGCAGTTAGACATTAGCCTCTACAATGCTGAGAAAAGCCCCCTAATGTTCTTTGGGCGAAAGTGAATTTTCTCTGAGGGAAACTGATGGGCAGTGAGGGCTCAGAGTTTTGGTGTATCTGCTTAAATTACTGTTATTCAAGAGCAGTTAATGAAGACCAATGCAAGGGTGGCTAACATGGATGGACGACAGGCAGCACACACATACGTATTTCAAACTTAAGAAATTAATGACTTAGTATTGACTAGATTTAGGAAATAAAGGAATAGGAACAGTCACAGTGCTCCAAGGTTCCTAGAAGGAAGAGTGAGACAGAAACAGAGACTGGAACCAAAGGCCTCCTTTGGGGAGCAGGTTATGTGGGGCACCTTGCATGGGACAGGGACACCAGACTGATGCCCTTGAGAAAGGCAGACGTTTAAGAATGGAGGATAAGTGAGAGATCAAGTCTGGAGATACGGCTTTGGGAGTGAAAGAAAATATATCCAGAAAAATGGATAAGGTCCAAGGAAGTTAGAAGGTCGTAGCATAAAGATTTTATTTTTGATGAAACATGTAAGCTTTTTTAAAAATTGGTGTTATTGCTTGGCCGGTGTAGCTCAGTGGTTGAGCATCAACCCAGGAGCCAAGAGTTAACTGGTTTCATTCACAGTCAGGACACATGCCTGAGTTGTGGGCTCAATCCCCAATAGGGCGCGTGCAGGAGGCAGCCAATTGATGAAGTTTTTCTCTCATCGCTGTTTCTATCTCTCTATCCCTATCCCTTCCTCTCTCTAAAATTCAATAAAAATCATATTAAAAATATTGATATTATTTACTTGATAACTTACCTTATTTATTTCTTGTGTTAAAGCTTGAACTGAATATATGTTCAGACTTCCATTTTCCATAACACATGCAATGTACCGTCCATGTGGGCTAATTACCGATGAGCTGATTCCTTCGTCAAGGCTCCCAATTTCAAAGAGAAGTTTACAAGTCTGTATATTGATGAATCTCATAATACCATCTTGACTTAGCACTCCTAGAGCCTAACAGTAGAGAGAAACCAAGTCAAGTCAAAAGTCTGAAAGCCAAACTACACACACACACACACACACACACACACGTATGTACGTGTGCGTACTTATATATGTATTTTTTTTAGAAGAGGACAGTTGGAGATCATATTCACAGAGGATGATTATATATTTTCAAATCCCTAATTCTGGCTCATGGAGATTTGCCTATTCAGGTCCAGAGAAGCCTGGCTTTCCTCAGAGCCCACCCTGGGGAACTATATAGAAAGGTCGCCTCCGGATCCTCCCTTCCTACAGGCAGGCATGAGATCGCCACTAATCCCTACAAAGGGAACACAGAAGATTAGACAGTTCTTCACTTTGGTCTCCACACTGGCTGTGGGAAGTGAGGCGGGCGGAAGCTGTGTATTCCTTCACTGTCCCCACAGTTTGATCAAAGCTAACATCCATCCTGCTGCTCCCACACGCCTGGGACTCTCAGTGCGGCTCCCCAGGTCTACGTGCTTTCAGCTGCTATAACTAACATTTGGGGAACGTAGAAAGTTTCTGAGGTGCAAGAATAGTGGAGAGGTAAGAGGAAAGCTAGTCTTTTAAGGGTAAGTAAAATTTTAACTCATATTTTGAAAATTAAAAACATACTAGAAATGAGTAAGCAACTATGGAAGACCACAGTTTGGAGGTGGTTGGGAGCCGTTTTAAGGGGACACTCTAAAAAGCATGTCCTCTGTTGGTCAGGTTGTAGGAAACCCCCTCATTCACAGCTGATGCAACTTCTCCAGAGGACACCTATCACATTTATGGAGCACATACACCTGATACCACTATTTCCATTCTGGGATTTTGTCCTACAGACAGGCTGTGTGGATGTTGCATGCAAAAAGGTATTCAGTGAAGTATTATTTGTAAAAGAAAAGAACTAAAAAAAAAAACGGTGAAGTCCCCACTAATAAGACTGGTTAAAAAGTTGTGGAACACTATAAAATATGAAGTTCTGCAGTGACATAGAATTATCTTCAAGGTAAATTAAGTGAAGAAAAGCAAGGTGCACAGCTCTAGAAAAAGTGGGAAAAACAAAAAACTCTAACAACAGTGGGTATGGAGAGTGAATAACTGGGCAAATGGGAGAGAGAGGGAGGAGGAAAAGGTTTCACTGTCTGCCTATATACATTTTTATGTTTATAACCCTGTGACTGTGTTACCTGTTAAAAAACTTAAGGGTGGAGCTGGGTGGAGTGGGGGAGTCGGGGGAAAACAGGAGACATCTGTAATACTATCAACAATAACACATAAAATTTAAAAAATTTAAGATATAATAAACATATGCACATGATACACACACACACACACACACACACACATCATGGGCATATACAAAAATTTGTTAAAGTGTAAGACCCAAGATAATCAATTTAAAACAAAAAAATTAATGGAAGTTAAAAATAGTGACAGGAATGTGAAGTACAGCATAGGAAGTATATAGTCAATAATATTATAATAGCTATCTATGATGCAAGTTGGGTACTAGAAATATCAGGGGAATGCTTTGTAAAGTATATGATTGTCTAACAATTATGCTATACAACTGAAACTAATACAAAATAATATAGATTATAAACTGTAATTTAAACATTTTTTAATAAATATTTTTTTAAAGTTAAGGTCAGACTATACTCAACTATTAAAAAGAAAAAAAAGATGTGTGTTGGGGGTGGGGTGGGAAAAGCACTTTGCATACTAAGGCAAGATACAAAGAAACATGCTTCATAGGATTGAGGTAAGCAATTATGGTAGATAAAACACTGTTCAACAAAGTGAGAAAATTGTAGCTCTAGTCTCACCTTTAATCGTTACAACCAACAGGAGTGTTGATAGGTCATTTAAGTTTCTATGCTTCACTGTCATAATCTGGAGAATGGTGAGAATACCTTCCTTGCCCATGCTCAAAGAATTTAAGGTTCAAATAAAAAATAACACGTGAAAGCATCCTGTAGACTATGAAGTAGGGCATGAAATTAAAATACACTGATCTTAGGAAAAATAAATGAAAAGGTACCCTTTAGAAAAAGAGTACATTGCCAGTAACATACAAAACCTAAGATTAAAAAATTCTTTTTCAATTTTAGACTCTTCTCAACAATATATCAGCAATTTCAAATCCTTGTAACAATCAGGGTACAAGTTAAATGAGAGGGCTATTACAGTTCAGAAATTGGTATGATCCTTCTCAACACAGAGAATGTCCTGCATTATGTTACCAACCTGGTTAGAACCAGCATCAAAACTATCAGGAAGAAATTCTAGATGGCGAATGGCTCGAACTTTAGTAGGCATCTGGATAATTCTAAATAGCTGTTTTGCTTCTAAGCACCACAAATGAAGATGGTTTGATTTGCCTCCAGCGGCCAGGACTCGGCCATCTCTAGGTAATAAAAAGGTGAGAAAGTAAGACTAGCTGAATTGTTCACAGTGGCACTGTCCAGTTTGATCCAATATGATGATGGAAAGGTTCTGCATCCTTGCTGTCCAATATGGTCACTACAACCCACATGTGATTGAAAACTTACATGTGGCTAGTGCTTCTAAGGAAATTAATTCTTAATTTTATTTTTATTAATTTAAATGGTCCCATGCACCCAGTGACAACCATAGGGAAAGCTCATGTTTACAGTATACATATTTTTTTTACCTATTGTGCTAAGAAACCAGCTTAATAAATATTTGTTTGATGACTTAATTGGGGGTTTTGGAGTAACATTTAGATTTTATCTCATACTCTCCGTCAGTTACCACTTTCCCACTTTCTACATTTCACATATGACTATACAGAATTGGTACAGCATTGCTATATAAAAAACCAAAAACCCCAAACGTTTTCCTGCTCAAACAAAGCTACTTTATGTTTATAAAGTACAAAAAGAATTAGCTGTATTGATTTGCAAGGTTGCTGCTCATTCATTCACCAGGCTTGTTAAGTGTCCACTATCAATCAGCCAGGTCTCATGCCAGATGCCAGGGACACAGTAGCGAACAGACATGTAAGACCCTGCTCTTAAGGGATTTTCAGTCTAGAGGAGGGGTGGGGAACCTTTTTCTGCCAAGGGCCATTTGGATATTTTTATAACATCATTCATGGGCCATACAAAATTATCAACTTAAAAATTAGCCTGCTATATTTGGTCAAACATTTAATTAACTCACCCCTAATGCCTTGGCAGGGCCGGACCAAATGATTTTGAGGGCCTTATAAGGCCCGCGGGCTGGACATTCCCTACCCCTGGTCTAGAGGAAGGCAAACAAACAAATGAGCCTGATCTCGGCTGAGCAATTCTCTAAAGAACCATGCAATGAGTGGCATTGCAGAGCTGGGGAAGGAGGAGAGCTGCGCCTGACTCTAGTTATTCAGCAAGTGCCCTTATCCTTTAAAAATACACACTGAAATAGTTATGGCTGAAATGATATGCTTGGGCTTTGCTTTAAGACAATGCAGTAGAGAAGCAGTAGGGGGAGTTATAGATTAAAAAAAAGTACCTATTAGCTGATGATGATTATAGCTAATGAAAGTATTGTAATTAGGACTCCATGTACTTTTTACATTTTTGTGCATATTGGAAATTTTCCACAATAAAGTAAAACAAGTTCTACAGACTGTATCTAAGTTTGAAGGAAACTTTTTTCTCACACGACAGTAAGATACTGAATGAAAATTTATAAAATTTTACTGAAAGTTAAATTTCTTTTTCTTTTTTTTAATATAGTTTATTGATTTTTTACAGAGAGGAAGGGAGAGGGATAGAGAGTTAGAAACATCGATGAGAGAGAAACATCGATCAGCTGCCTCCTGCACACCCCCTACTGGGGATGTGCCCGCAACCAAGGTACATGCCCTAGACCGGAATTGAACCTGGGACCTTTCAGTCCGCAGGCCGACGCTCTATCCACTGAGCCGAACCGGTTTTGGCTGAAAGTTAAATTTCTTAAAAATTCTCAGTGTCTTAAAATGCACATTACCTGGTCACAGCAAACACTTTGTACAGTATACTAGAGCTTTCAGGTGGAGCTGGCAATTGATATTTACAAAAAAGCGTATCACATTCCCAGGCAAAGATGGAATTATCTTTAAAGCAGCTGAGGATGGTATTGCTTAATGGTAGAAAGAAAACCTAAAGATGGAGAAAAAAAGTCATTGTCAGATAAGGATCATATAGCCCTCCTTAAATTTAAAATTATACAATTAGCCAAACATTTTTAAAAATTATTTCTTCTTGAACTAGAGAAAAATACATTCACAATATATAAAAGGGGATAATACTGATATTTCACATACCATTATAAATTAAAAAGAAAAGGTAAAATCCTTTAAATAAAAAATAGGTGACTATAATAACTAGGCAACTCATAAAATACTAAGTTTAACAATTAAAAAGTATTTAACCTTAAAAGAGATTCAAATGAAAATAACAAAATACCATTTTATGTGAATCAAATTTATTTAAAAATAATACCCACATATATATATACACAACTATACATATACTAACATATGTATTATATTTACAAACTATATACTTAACATAAACACTACATTAAATACTAACTACTGAAAAATGTTAAACGTACTAAATGGTGAAAGCACTGGAAAAGGGCATTGTCACACACTGCTGCTGGTAGTTAAAAATACTGTACAGCAAATCTCAACAGCCTTAAAAGTACATATCTCTTCTGAACTAGTCAATCTGTTTCTAAGAGTTAATCCTTTGGGGGGAAAATCAGCAAAGTGCTTTAAGATAAATGTTTGTTGAGCATTACTTATAAAAAATGTTAAAAGTTGAAAACAAATACATGATCATATTTTTTTAGAGATTTAATATACTTAATGGACAAGTAAGACTAAAATTGATAGCTAAGTTGAAAATATCATTTTATTAATTTCTCAAGTTTCAATGGCCTCAAATATAATTTTGTGTGTCATCTGTGTAAAACACACAAAGAGAGGGAAGGAAGGAAGGAAGGAAGGGAGGGAGGGAGGGAGGGAGGGAGGGAGGGAGGGAGGGAGGGAGGGAGGGAGGGAAAGAAAATGGAAGAAACCAATGGCATTAAGGACAAAATATTCCTGCCCTTCCTCTCAAAATAAATCCCCTCAAATGGCTTGAGACATTTCACATGGTTTGAACCTTGGTTACATCTCCAGCTATTTATTCTTTGATTCCAATCTAGAAGAGCCTCCTTAACAATATAGCTTATTATTACACTTTATATTTGAACACATTTTGTCATTGTTTCTACAGATGTGTCTTTAAAGCTTTATTATTATTTCTAAATATATGACTGTTTCCGTGTTGGAAAAGAGCAGTGGGACTCAATGAGGCCGCAGAGCACCTTTAGGAAGTCCTGGCCTCTCATTCCAGTCCCCGGGTTGTCACACACCTTTGCAATGTTACTAGTGTCAGAAGGAAGCCTGTTTCTCTTGGAATGCTGCATTCTTTGGAGGTGAAGTGTTCGTCTTTTAACAGTGGATTGGAGTGTCCCTTGAGTATTTAGAATCTGGATACAGCTATTGTCACAGTCATGACAGACAGCAAGCCGGAATGACTGTCTAGGGGAAACACCAAAACTACGATGGCTTTTCCCAGTGTTACAAAAATAGTGGGTTAATAAGGCTCTTCCTGAAATACTTCTGCAACCTGGACTCCAATTTGTGTTATTGTCACCCAGCTTATTATATACGTACAGTTAAGAAGTGATTCTAATAGTAATATTATACAAGAATTTCAGGGAATTGTAAGCCATAATTTTCTCAACAAAAGTTGCAGGCTATTGTCATACACTTCGTTTTTCTCACATACATATAATAGTATCTTTTTTCAATAATAAACAGTGCTAAGAAACACACGTTAATACACACATACATAATAATGCACTATGGAAAATACTGGTTAAATAAAAAAGCCTACTCGGGATTCATGTTAACAAGACGTAATAAAAATGCCCACTCAACATCTGCCCCTGCCTGATCCAGCCCCTCAGGGTTGCCTTTGGCTCACTTTGTCAGACAACTTCTGGGAGATCTCTTGCTAAAAGATTCAGGAAGGCATTTATAATATAAGGGCCATATAGAAAGAATCTGTAATGAATATAGTGTACTCTATAATGGATGCATTAAAAGATGGTTTCAAAACCAATGTCAAAAAAAGGGACAATATATAAAAAAATTCATACAATATGTTAAAAAAAGTGACAAGATTTTTATTATAACTAGCAACATTTTTCTAGAAAAGTAATAAATTTATTCCTACTGAGAGAAGCAAAAGCTTAAAAGTTAATGAGCATCAGCTGCTATTTTAGGGGAATAACTGTGATAAATTATTGCCTACATGATTATTCATTACTAGATCTGTGATTTTAATTGCCAGAGTTTAATGATTATAAAATTGTTCCTAATGAATCATGCCACTATTTAGATAGTGTCATCTCTTGACAAGCATAAAAAGCTTAGAAAAAAACTGTAAAAACACTAACAAATGCACAAGGATGAGGCTGTGGTTTTTCCTTGTAAAAGAGGACAATCCTATGCTTTTCAAATCCATTTTTGAGAGGTATGTGAGCTTTTATCCAAGTTTAAAGAGTACAGGCTAGTCATAAGACAAGTTAAGGCCAAATGTGTAATTCAGCAGCAATTTTAGTGAGCTCCTATTATATATACAGAGATTAAATTAACTTCAGTAATATACTCTTTATTAAATATTTTCTAATATCCATCATGAAATCTTTTCTGATACATACTGAACCACAGAAATCAGAAACCCCAGGATTTACTCCAAAACCCAAATAGCTAAATAACCTAGCTCCAAGCATCAGCAAAAGAATAAAAATTTACTAATATGGAGAGGTGTAACTAACCGGTTTACCTGAAAGCAGGAATGACTTTGGAGTAAAACAGGCTGATTCAAACTGCAACTCCTCTATAAGCTGTGTGACATCTGACAAGTTACTTAATGTTTCTGAACTTCAGTTTCCCTATTTGTACAATGAGGATAATGGCATCTACTGTTTAGGATTATTTAAGCTTAAAAAGAACAAAGTGCTAAGTACATAGTAAGAACTCAATAACTGGTATCTATTACTATTAGTATTAATTACTGCTACTGCTAGGTACAAAAATCAGTGGAAAGCTGTTGGAGTGGTAGGTTCTTTAAGAACATTTTAAATCAAAGGTCCATAGTTCTCTATCTGAAACCCTTGGAGCCAAGTGTGTTCCAGAATTCAGAATTACTTCTGATGTGAGAAAAGCAATATGATGCATATTTTATAAATTTATGTGGAACCCCTAGGTGAACTGGAGCAATGCCCCATACTCAAAAACATTAATCTTTCAGCCTTATGTCAATTCAGTCCAGGCTCTGCTGCCAGACGAATTCAAGTCAGATCAGATTTTGCCACCAAGTGAGTTATTAAACAACTTTTGGCTTTTTGAATTACTAATAAGGAATTGTGCATCTATTTAATGTGTTTTTAAAAAAATAGTCCGGCCGATGTAGCTCAGTGGCTGAGCTTCAACCTAGGAACTAGTAGGTCACAGTTCGATTCCTGGTCAGGGCACATGTCTAGGTTGTGGGCTCGATCCCCAGTGTGGGGTGTGCAGAAGGCAGCTGATCAATGATTCTCTATCATCATAGATGTTTCTATATAGTCACTTTATAGCTTTTTAAGATATTTAATTGCATAATCCCATAATGGAGCTAAATAACAGAAAACAATAATTATAGATAATAATAACAGCAATAATAGAACAGTAGCAGCTGCAGCTTTTACTAAGCACTTACTATACAATAAGCATTGTACTGAGTGCCTTGCACAGATGATCACATGCAATCCTGAATCCAACCGTAAGGTATTATTACTATTTTCATCTTATACACATAAGAGAAATAGCTTGTCAAAAATGTTTGACATGAATCTACTCATGTCTTTATACTTCTAGTTTATAAGAAACAGAGGTGAGAGATTGAGTTAAATGATCAATGATAAAACAGTAAGACGAAGCCAGAATCTGGGGCATTTTCTAAGACAATTAGCCTGGTCTCTCACTCAGAAAAAAATTGATGTTATATAAAGTAAAAATGGTGGAAGACTGTTTCAGATTAAAAGAGTCCTCATAAAATGAGACCACAGCATCATCTGTCATCATGTGCCATAAAAAAAAATCACAAAAGTTCTACTTAAAATGTAGAATCAGAAACTGGAATAAAAATACAGTTTGATAAGAATAAAAGTCTTGCTTTACAATTATTTCCTATTTTCAGCAGAATAAACCAGGAATGTCAACATCTGGCCCACCTCAGGTTTTTGTATAGCCCAGCAGCTAAGAATGGTCTTGACATTTTTAAATTACTTCATTATAGATGCTTATATAAGTACACACATAATATCCTCCATTTTTCTCTTGGCCTAGAGAACCAAAAATATTTACTGGCTGGTCTTCTGAGAAAAGAAAAAGTTGGCTGGTAACTGATAGACTATGCTGCTTTATTTTGGAACAATATATTTACATGAATACTGCATACTATACATACTTTCCTACACTTAATTTTATTCTCATATCACTAACATTTGAGTCCTATTTTTTAAACTAAAATGTCTAAATATCTGAGCAAGGTTAAAATTGACAAATATCCAGTGTATACTAATTTTAATTTCATGGTAAAAAGAACAGATGGTTTTTGTGTCATTGTTTTATAACTGTTTCCATTGTGGGTTCAACTCCCAAAGCTCTCTTCTTTAGAATTTAAAATTCAATTTAAGTACTAAAGCAATTAAAGAAACAACCTACTAAGACATTTGGCCTAAATCCCCGATGAATAAGCTGGCTACAACTTTGATCTTTCTTTAATTATCAAAGGCAAATTAAAGAACTTTGGAATCTCCATGGAGACTGTAAAATAAATTTTTGGTTGACATGAACTGCTACCTGCTCATGTTAATACCAGAGAACTTAAAAGAAATACTGCATGTATAACACAACTTGAAGCAAAATAATTAATCACACGGGAGACCGAGACAAACCTAAAAATAGTATTAAGCTAATCAAATAAAAAAATTAAACCTTAAAAGCAAAAGAAATGGATTTTTTAAAAAAGGTGATATATGTATACAACAGAATATTGATCAGCAATAAAGAGGAACAAATGACTGATACATACAACTTAGATAAATCTCAAAAACATTATGCAGAATGAAAAAAGCTTTACACGTATCATTAATGACTATTTATGTGAAATTTTAGGACAGAACTAATCCACGCTGGAGAAGCTTCAGGGCAGTGCTTATCTGGGAAGAGATAACATGGACCTTTCTGGGAAGATGGTAATGATAGGTCTGCACAGATTACAAAGGTGTGTGTATGTGTCAACACTTAACAAATGAATACTTAAGATTTGTGTATTTCATTATATATATGTATATATATATATTGCATATATATATTACATCAAACATACTGAACGCTTAAGTATTCATGGGCATATATACTTTAAAATGAACAAAAAAGACGAATTCATAATAGAGGGACAGAAAAATGGTTAGAACCATAATATGGTTTAGTAACATAACAGGAGGTCTAGCCCTGCTTGTGTGGCTCAGTGGTTGAACATTGACCTGTGAACCAGGAGGTCACAGTTTGATTCCTGATCAGGGCACATGCCCGGGTTGTGGGGTTGATCCCCAGTATGGGTGTGCAGGAGGCAGCCGATCCACAGTTCTCTCTTATCATTGATGTCCCGGTCTCTCTTTCCGTCTTTCCCTCTCCTTTCCTCTCTGAAATCAACAAAAATATATTTAAAACCCCCCACAAAATAAATAAAGGGAAGTCTAGTATAGGAACATGTCAATGATAGAATCTAGATGGGGGTGTACATGTGCTCACTGTGAAATTCTTACAAATCTGCTATATGTTTGAAATGTTTCATAACAGAATGTTGGGGGGTTAAAACCTAAAACAAAACCAGTCAGCTAAATAAAAACTATCAACTTGCTAAAGTTGAAGTTATATACTATAATAATAATTTTTTTAAATAAGAATAAAAGCTCAGTAAGGAATAAGCTGTAGCCATAGGCAACATCTTCAATTCTATAGGCCACTTTGCTTTGCTAGTTGTTGAGTTACAAAAACACTGGTATGTGGGACAAATGCATCATTACCCTTAAACCATCTGTAAATCCTGTTGGCCAAGAAACTAGTCTGAGAAACACAATAGACCAAGATGGCCCCCCTCACTGACCTTTTGTATACCCACAGACTGGAGAATATTCAGCTTTCTTTTTCTCTGAAAGGTATCCAGGTCCCAGAGCTGTGCCGTATCAGAAGAAGTAGTGATGGCGTACCTCCCTGATGCGTGCACAGAGATCGAAAACACCGATGACTCATGTCCTCTCATCCAGCTAACCAGCTCCTTGGTGACTGTGGTAAAAAGTAAAATGGTTACACTAAAATGGGTAAAACACTATATATCATCCAAGAACGAATTCAACTGATGACTAGGTATTATGAGGCACCTCCATTAATCTACAAAAATGGAAGCCTGTGTCTCGGTAATAAAATGCACTATAGGACATGTTAGTAACATGTATATGTATCATGGAGGCATGAGGATGAGGCCAGAAAGGGTTTAAGAAAAGCCTCCCGTGTGCTAGGGAGCTCAGACTTTCTCTTGTGAGGAATAGTCTCATGATAGAGAGTGCTATACCCGATCTGTGTTTGAGGAAGAGCATTTTGAGGTACCTGGTGGATCTATTGGAAAGGGGAAGAGATTAGACAAAACGACTAATTTCTTTGCTGCTGTAACAATCCAGGAAGGAGATAAGGAGAGTCTATACTAAGAATGTGGTGATACAGAAAGGACAAATTCAAGAGCTACGAAGGAGAAAAATCAAAGGACTTTGTGATCAAATGGATATCTGGAGATGAAAGAGGAGTTAAGACTCCAGTGTCCTAGTTTAGTTATGTAAACAGATGGTCATACTACTAACTAACGTGAGAAATACATAAGGAGGAACAGATTTAGCAGTGTGGGGAGAAGAGATAATGAATTTGATTTGAAAAATTGATTCTGAGGTACATGTGTGTGCACATGTGCATGCGTGTGTTACATACAGGCAGAGAAAACAGTCAAAAACTGTTCATGATAGTTATCAGTGGGTAGTAAAATCATAAGTGATCTTTATTTTCTCTTTACATTTTGTGTCTCCAAGTTTTCTATGGTAAGCATCTTTTAATCAGTTTTTTTTTTCCCCCTCCAGAAAGATGGATATGAGGAAAATAGAAAGCAAAATGTAACTCTGGGGGGGAAAGGGGGAGGGAACAATGGGGACAAAAAACGGGGACATTTGTAATACTTTCAACAATAAAGATTTATTTAAAAAATATGTAAATCTGGGAAACATTAAGGCACAAAGTATGTCAAAACTAAAGACAGCAGAACAGATAAACCTTTAGGGAGAGAGTAGTGGTTTCTGAGCTCCAGACTAAAAAGTCTGGCATTAATGGTCAATTTTTCACTAATCTTCAGTGAAATGAGAAAAATAAGAATAATGAGTTTTTCAGAAAGCTAAATTTAAAGTACTACTTTTTAATCTAGTATTATATCCTTCTAAGTTTCTTTATGTTAAAAAAAACCCTTAGTTTTATGAAGTTATGATTTTTTCAATGTCAATTAGCAAAACTAAAAGTTGACAACCTATATGGGTTCTTCTACTTTTTCTTTTTAATTGGGTCAAAAATCCAAAGTCTAGGAGCTGCTACTAGTATAAGAAGCCAAGAGAGAGACTACTATAGAAGCTGTCAGAAAGGCAGGGGAAAAACCAAGAGAAAAGTATGAAAACTAAGACTCTTAAAGTCACCAAAGTGTTAAATGCTACTGAGAAGTAGAATGAGAGTTTAAAGAGGATTTAAACAATCAGAAGTTACTCATTACCTTGGAGATAGAAGTCTCAGAAGCATGGAGTTGGGGGAGCAAGAATCAGAATCCACTGATGGATGCTTCAAAGATGCAGGACTTGGTAGTGAAGACAGAGGGAGGTAGTTGGAGAGGTGAAGACAGTATCTAACAAAGAGGCCTCATGGCGGGGAGGGGAGGGGTAGGGTATCAGTAAGACGAAGAACCCATAAAAAGATGGAACTAAGACAGAAGAACAGAGTAGAATATAAGGAAAGCAATCGCAGAGAAGCACAAAGACTTAGTTTTTCAGAATTTCTGTGACAGCAGTGTTGGTAACACCAAAAACTGGGAACAGTTTAAAGTCCATCAATAGGTAATAGGTTAAATAATTCTGGTTGTGCAAATATCAACAGAGTAGATAGAATATTTGGTAATCATGTCAAATATACGTATGAATTTTTGAGGTAAGAATATCATTGCACAAAACAATATCGATAGATGATCATGTTTGTCAGAATGTAGAAAAGGTGTATGCATGAAAACAGACTGGAAAGATAGGTCACATTACAAAATCCCTGTGTCTCCGGGCTTTTTCTCTAGCATGTGTCCTGGTGAAGAACTGCAAGGACCCTGCAGCTAGACTACCAGATTGGGAATCCTGGCTCTTCCACTTAGAAACTGTGGGGCCTAGGTCATGTTACTTCTGTGCCTCATTTCCTCATTTGCAAAATGGGGATAAGAAGTACCCAACTTCGTGGGTTATTATGGTGATTAAAATTAATTAACATGTATCAAGTCATAGAACCAAGAGTAAACACTGAGTGTCAGCTATCACTATTATTACTATCATTATTATAGTTTATATATTGTTTTAAACGTAACACATCAATTACTTTAATAACAAGAAAAAAATACAGTTGAGATACCTTTTTTCTTAGTAAGAATAAGAGATTCAGTTTATAGAACTCTACACTATAAAAAATGTTGTATAAAATTCATAGGTTATATTAAAAAAGTATTATTCTGTCCTGTGTATTTGGAATTTGGCCTTCAAATGGAGGTATAGTCTTTATCCAGGCTCTGGGGAGGCACCCTCTAAACCCCTGGGACTTCCCCAGCGATAGGAATGTCTTTGTTATTCAGACAACAACAGTTTGTGCTAAGGAGAGAACCTCCAAGTGGAGGTCGGCCATACCCGAAAGACCAACCATGTGAGTGATTAGAATGTTGGGGCTTTGGGCCACATATCAGCCTGACCTCCATAGAGAGGATGAAAGGATGAAAACCGAGTTCATCCAGGAGGGCAATAACCCAATCAATCATGCCTACACAACGAAGCCTCAATATAAACTCTGGACGTCAAAGCTTGGGTGAATTTCTTGGTTTGGCAAAACTCAGTGGGGATGGCCACAAATCGAAGCTGAGAGCGTAATGCATCCTGGAGGACAATGGAACCTATGTTTCCTTCTTTGGCTGGGTCTAATTTCTATTCTTTTGCTTCCACCCTATGTTTCCTTCTTTGGCTGGGTCTAATTTCTATTCTTTTGCTACATTAAAACTATAATCATAAGCATAGTGCTTTCCTGAGTTCTGTGAATCATCCTAGTCAATTATCAAACCAGAGGGTACTTGTGGGAAACCCTGAGTATACAGCCAGCTGATCTGACGAGGATGGCCCTGGGGCCCCTGAACCTGTGGCTAGTGAGGGATGGCTTTTGGGGACTGCTCCCACAGACCCCTTACAGGACTCCAGTCTATATTTTACCCTGCTACAAAAGACAAATAGGAGGACTTCTTACCTGTATCGAAACATTTAATAGAATAATCAGCTAACGCCACAAGGAATTCAGACTTCCTATGAAGATTAAAGGCCAGAGCTGTGCAAGCTTGTGCTGTTCGCTGAACAAGATTAAACCTATTAAGAGATGACTGCATTAGTATCAGAAATTCTTCCAATAACCATCAATTTTATGTTGGAGGAGTCCTTAGAGATGAAGAAAATGAAACCCAGGCCAAAAATAGATTATGAAGAGCACTAAATGCCATGTAAAGCAGTCTGGATTTTACTTACACAGCGGGAAGCCCGCAGAATTAGGATCAGGCATGTCTTTTAGAAAGATGATTCTGGCAGCAGTGGCACATGGATAGAGGGACAAGGAAGAAGTGCTCACTGAGAAAGCCGCTACAGAGAATCTCAACCAGAGTTATGAGTATAAAGTGGAAGAACAAACAAAAGAGGTGTCAGAAGTCAAGTGGAGAGAGGCTCAGTGACCCCCTAACATGGGTGATGAGGGAGAAAGCAGGAATTCTTCACGTGTACATGAAGATGAGAACAGATATCTCATAAGGTTATTGTGATGATTAACTATACAATGACTAAATGAAATCATATGTTAAGTGCTTAGCAGAGTACTTGGCACAAAGCTAGAGTTTAATCTACAAAAAAATACATTTTCAAGCTTGGGCAAAAGATGAACAAGTTTGGGGACAGGAAAAAATAAGTTGGATTTTAAACATGTGGAAATTAAGGCCCTTGCAAAACATTCAGAGCTGCTTTGTCCAAAAGAAATATAATGCAGGCCACATGTATAATTTAAATTTTTCTAGGTGCCATTTTAAAAAAGTAAAAAGAAACAGTCAAATGAATCTTAATATATTTTACTTAATTCAATATGTTGAAATGATATTTCAACAATTAATTAAAAATCGAGATATTCTACATTTTTTTTTTCATCCAAAGTCTTAAAAACCCAGTGCATGTCTTACATTAACAACACATCTCAATTTGGACTAGCCACCTTCCAGGGGCTCAAGAGCTCCATGCGGCGAGTGGCTGCATGGCAGCCGGCCTGGAAGCTGCCCAGTGGTGGCAGAAGCAGGTCTGAGTTACCTGTATTTACATGGCAGCTGAGTGAAGCCGGAGGCTTGGTGGTGGTGAGATTATCAAAGAGAAACCTGGAGTATGGAAGGAAGAGGCCAAGGACAGATCCCAAAGTAGCATGGTAATAAAGGGAAGAAGAGTCAGCAAAACATGGAAAAAAGTAGAGGTAGAAAACTCAGGAAAAAGTTGTACCTGGAAGCATCAGGAAAAAAATTCAGGGAGGGAAGAAAAGAGCATTTACTGAAAGAAAAATTGTAGAAACCACTGGATTAGGCAATTAGGAAGGTTGTGAGGAAGCCCAGCATAGTGGATTTTAGAATCAGGCCAGATGTCAGCTCTGCCACTCACTCCTCTGCTCTGCTGTAAATATTTACAGAGAGAACAGGGATGTGGACAAAACAAAAGAGAGGACCTCATGACCCAGGGGTGGCTACAGAAGACAGAGATTAGCCCTGGAAGAAATGAGGATCACCTACTCTTATGAATAAAGTGACAAAGAGGTACAGATGGTTGAACTTGCAGATATATTTGAGGCTGCTGTTGGGGAGGAGGAAGGGAAGCTTGACGGCAACAGTCAAAATAAGAGTAAGGTCCAACACAGGGACATTGATAAAGGTTTGAAAGCCTCAGCAGTTGCTCTAGGCTGTTTGGCTCAGTGGATAGAGTGTCGGCCTGTGGACTGAAGGGTCCCAGGTTCGATACCGGTCAAGAGCACATGCCTCAATACCCTGTGACCTGCCATGGAGGAGGCAACCAATCACTCTCTCTAAAAATCAATGGAAAAATATCCTCCCATGAGGATTAGCAACAAAAACAAATACCGTATTTTCTGGCGTATAAGACGACCCCCAACTTTTCCAGTTAAAATATAGAGTTTGGGATATACCCGCCCTATAAGATGACACCTGGCATATAAGACGACCCCCGACTTTTGAGAAGATTTTCCTGGGTTAAAAAGTCGTCTTATACGCCGGAAAATATGGTACTCAGAGGAGGATGGGAGAAGTAAATAACAAGAGAAGCAAATGAAGCATTCATTATTCTGTAATGTAGCCAATCAACAATTATTTTTATTTCATTTAGCAGTGGGAGCAAAGGAGAGACCGTTGTATTGATTTAAGACCTGGAATTGGCAGGGTACGTTAGGCAAGAGTAAAGGGTGGGAGAACTACATTTTTGGTAATGAGGAGAAACATGAATAACAGACTTCTATCTAGATAAATAAATCACAGATGACCTCTTCTTTTCTTGAACTTTTAAAAAATAAGTTACTGAGATCATGTTCACTACAAACAAGGAAATTCTCCTGTGTGATCACAATACAACCATTAAAATCAGAAAATTACGTTTATATATTACCACCATCTAATCCTCAGACCCCATTCAATTTTCCAGTTGTCCCAATAATGTCCTTTACAAAAAGGGTCAATTCAGATTCATGCCCTTACTTGTCATGGGTCTAGCTTCCCTCTATCTGGAATAGGTCTTCAGTCTTTCCACAACTTTCATGGCCTTGACCCTTGTGAAGATTACAGGCCAGTCTTGTAATACAATGCCCTTAAATTACCTTTGCCTGGTGATTCAACAGATTAGGTTCCGGTTACATGTCTTTGGAATGGAATATCACAGAGGTGACACTGTATGCTCTTTACTGTATCTTATCAGGTATCACACAAGTTTTGATTTGTCCCACTATTAATTTAACTGTAATCATTTGACCAGGTGGTGTTTAGCAGGCTTCTTCACTGTAAAATTACCCCCTTTCCTCTGAAATTAATAAATATTTTGCAGGAAGTACTTTCTGACTATGCAAATATCTGCTCTCATTAAACTGTTTGTTGAGTGCTGCACAAATGCCTGGATTTCTATTTTATTCAATGAGTTATGAGCCATTACTATCATTATTTATTTTGATACTCAAATTGTTTACAATATGGCCTGAGGGAACTCCTTCAAGCTGACATTTATGTCCTTGTGAAACATTCCCATTATTTTTGAAAAATTCCTTCTTTCTAGCAACAAAAAGTTCCAGGATCATGTACTTTGCCTGCCTTCATCCTGAAAGTGGTCATTTCTGCAAGAATCCTTGAATCCTTTCAGCAGATGTGGTATTTAGAAAAGAAGAACTGAACATGTTCTTTGTTAAGCAGGGGAGGCCCAGGTTCTATGAATGGACAAAGCTAGGAAGTATATGTAAATATCATTCACTCATTTGCTCGTACACACACCTCTATTTATTTCTATATCTATACTAGAGGCCCGGTGCATGAAATTCGTGCATGGGGAGAAGGGTGTCCCTCAGCCCAGCCTGCACCCTCTCCAAACTGGGACCCCTCGAGGGATGTCCGACTGCCCGTTTAGGCCCAATCCCACCAATCAGGCCTAAACAGGCAGTCGGACATCCCTCTCACAATCCAGGATTGCTGGCTCCCAACCGCTCGCCTGCCTGCCTGCCTGATTGCTCCTAACCGCTTCTGCCTGCCAGACTGATCACCCCCTAACCACTCCCCTGCCAGCCTGATCGACACCTAACTGCTCCCCTGCTGGCCCAATTGCCCCTAACTGCCCTCCCCTGCCAGCCTAGTCACCCCTAACTGTCCTCCCCTGCAGACCTGGTCGCCCCTAACTGTCCTCCCCTGCAGGCCTGGTCGCCCCCAACTGCCCTCCCCTGCAGGCCTGGTCCCCCCTAACTGCCCTCCCCTGCAGGCCTGGGTCGCCCCTAACTGCCCTCCTCTGCCAGTCCGGTCACACTTAACTGCCTTCCCCTGCAGGCCTGGTCCCCAACAACTGCCCTCCCCTTCAGGCCTGGTCCCTCCCAACTGCCCTCCCCTGCTGGCCTGATCACCCATAACTGCCCTCTCCTGCTGGCCATCTTGTGGAGGACATCTTGTGTCCACATGGGGGCAGCCATCTTTGACCACATGGGGGCGGCCATCTTGTGTGTTGGAGTGGTGGTCAATTTGCATATTACTCTTTTATTAGATAGGCTATTCAAAACCAGAGTTCGCATAGATATATCAAATTGCAACCCAGTGCCATAGGCTCATTCTAGTTTCCTTCCTTTCCAAGAATTAGAAACCTGGCCCCCATTATCCTCAATATACTCATCTGATCAACGCCCCTATCTTTCTCATGATTGCCCTGTCCCCCAGGCTTTGGACAAAGACCTTCTGACTTTGGCTGGGCAGTCGCAGGTCTCCCTCCCAACTGCCCCCACTGCTTGAATGCCTCCCTTGATGAGTCTCACTTAATTGCTTTTGTACTAAGTCACTAAGTCGTTCAGCAAAGGGAGAGAAGAGGAGGAAGAAGAGGGAGGATCAATTCTTTAAGATCCCTAAATCTAGTGTTCTGACACAATGTACCAAGATATTGTGTTCTTTCTAAATTGCCGAATGAAGCACCAGACATTTACTGACAAATTGGCAATAATAAATCTTTAAATTTAAGGAAAAACAAACTACTAGAGATACTGTTAAAACCAGAACTTTATTTAATCCTCTCAAATATATAACCGTATTATCTTTCTATCCTTCCCCACTTTCTTCCATCAGCATTAAGACAGTGTTTTTCAAGGCACCTGAAACACAGTAAGAACTTAATAAATCTTCCTGGATGAATAAGTAATAGCAGGTACCGAAAGTCAGTGAATTAATAACATTAAACAAGGCAAATATCAAAGTATCACTCACCTGTTTCCAGGCAAGTCAAAACCATAGATATTTCCTTGATGATCCCCAGCAATTAAGCAATCACCTGAGCTATCAAAAGCCACATTCAAAAATCGCAGAACTTTGGGAAGGTAATCAGAGGTGGTATGAATGATGTTCACTATAATTCTGCAAAAAAAATACCAAACACACACACACACATTAAATTCTATGTCAGGCACTACTTGTTATTATGAAAAATATGGCTTTTATAGCATAATTCACTAATTTTGAAGTTGTTTGCCTACCCATTCTTCCCTCTCCTACTATTGCTGCTGTTTCTCCTCTCCTGGAAGCAATCCTACAATGATTTCTGAAAACGGTTCAGAAAGTTACTCATCAAAGTAGCTATTGTTCATTTAGTCATCAAACACCTGACAAGTCACTATGTGTCAGACACTGAATAAGCCAGGAACTAAGAGTAATCGATAGACATGGGTACTGCCCTCATGGAACTTCCAGTTTAGTGATAAAGGCACATTTAAAAAATAGATGCACACAGGAACAGATTTATAAATTGTGATCGATAGACAACAACAGGATATAAGAGAATGTATTTTGGATTTAAATTGCTATAGTAAGCAGCAGACATGATAAAAACAATGAGTTTTCTATAAATCACAAGCTGCTGGTACGACTAGCACTGTGCTGCTCAGGCACGCAGAGTTGGCACTTAAAAGTCTTTGTAGAGGAGCAACCCAAGGATCAACAGAAAAATTACAAGAACAAGAAACACATTGAAACACAAACTCAGGTGATGAAACAAAGTCCAGGAAATCCTAGGGAATGAGAAGCAAGAAGATCAACCAGTGTGGCAACTGGAACCAAGATGGCATCACTTTGGGGCAAAGGATACCATTGAAATCACACAGGAGAGGCTGAGCCTTAAACAGGACAGACATTTAGGAACAGAATGAAAAGCAGGGCTGGGAGGGGAGGGATAAAGAGGCAGAGCACAGAGGATTTTCAGGGCAGTGAGAATATTCTGTATGGTTTTATGATGGTGGATACATGTCATTATACATTTGTCCAAACCCATAGAATGTACAACACCCAGAGTGAATCTTAATGTAAACCGTGGACTCTGGGTGATAATGATGTGTCAATGTAGGTTTATCCACTACAACAAATGTACCACTCTGGTGGGGGCTATGGATACGAATTGGGAAGGCTATGCATGTGTGGGGGCAGGCGGTATATGGGAAATCTGTACCTTCCTCTCAATTTTGCTGTGAACCTAAACTGTCAAAAAAAGAAGAAGAAACCCTAGCCGGTTTGGCTCAGTGGATAGAGCGTTGACCTGCAGACTAAAGGGTCCCAGGTTCGATTCCGGTCAAGGGCACATGCCCAGGTTGTGGGCTCAATCCCCAGTGGGGAGCGTGTAGGGGGCAGCCAATCAACGATTCTCTCTCATCATGGATGTTTCTCTCTCTCCCTCTTCCTTCCTCTCTGAAATTAACACTCCTACCACTAAACAAGCTAAAATGTAAACTCCAGAGAACCGGACGTTTGTTTGTTCTATTACTGTCTCAGTGCTTGGAAGCTGGGCACATCGTAGGTGCTCACTAAACAGCCGATGAATGAATGATTGCCTGAATGCAGACCAGGACTGAAGGATGGTCAAGCTGCGGCCTTTGGAAGGGGTGGAAATGCACTGTTCTCCTTCGCCCTCACCTTGAGTTCTTTTCCAGCTGCAGTAGCTAACCAAGTCTTACTGAGCATCTACCAGGAATGCCGTAGGATGCTATGGTGATTTAGGCAGGCCGAGTCCTGGCATCACCAGGAGAGCAAATGCTCCCATGAGTTTCCCAGGACCACCTGTCTCCTGCTCCAGGCTCATCCTGGTCACACCCTGGCCCCCGGACTGGGAAGGGCCTGCACCTCCTCAAGTCACCCAAGCCAGGCATCCCGGGCAGATCAGAGCCAGAACCCGAACCTCCCCTCACACCCCCCGCCCCCGCCCCCTGCACCCCTTCCAGCGATCCTCTCCAACTGCCCCTCCAACGCCTCTCCAAAAGCAAGGACCCGCCCCTCGCCGGCCTCCACCCCCTGCACAGCCAGTGCCCTCCCGCCTCGGCCTTTACCCGTCCCGAGCGGCCGGGGATGGCTTGCGGTGCCAGATCTTGCCGCTCTCCTTGTTGCCCAGGTCTGTGCTCTGCATCTCGGAGCCCACCCGCGGCTGCCACCGGGCAGGTGGCAACCGTCCGGTGCTTTCCCGGCAGGCCCCGCGCTCTAGGCCCGGGAAGTTTGAGCGCCGGCCCGCGACAGCCAGATCTCCCTGTGCCAGTGCCAACCACGCGCAGGGCGCCGGCCCGGCTATGTACAGCCAATCGGAAGGCGGTTTCCTTCCAAACTAGGCCCCGGCAATCCTGCCCGCTTCGGACAATGGAATAGGCCAACGACCTTTTAGACTCCGCCCCTTTCGAGGTCCGCCCCGCCCCCGGGAACCAAAGCCTTCTGGGAATCGTAGTTTTCTGCAGGTGGGACATAGGTTCGAGGAATAGGCATGGGAATTCTGCATTCTGGGGTCCTCGCGGAATTTTAGGCTTCCAACGGAGGCAATGAAAGTGATTTTCTCCTGTGGGTCCTACATTCTGTTATATAGTGCATTTAGGGATTAAGGGGTTGTGGAGACAACTAATAGAGAGCCAAGGACTCAAATGTAGAGAATTGAAGGCTTCTTTTTATTGAACAGTTGGGCTCGAAAGAATCTTTGCAGAGTTCACTCTTCTCAATCTTTTCACCGCGTCATGATTATGTTTTCAATTCTGTAATCTAACAGGAGGCTCCAATATTATGGTGTCCAGCCCACCAATCATGATCCAGAAAAGTAATGTCATCATCAACCATTGACCTCAGTTCTTTTTTGTAAAAATTCACTAAGCACTTCAATAGTGCTTACTAGGTAACAAACACCCTGCCAAGTGCTTTATGAATATTAACTCATTGAATTAAGTTAATCTTCATAGCAAACCTACAATGTTGGCAGTACTATTATTCCCATTTGTAGTACTCTGTGAGGTCATGTATTGGTTCCCTGAGGTTGGAGTAATAAATTAACACAAATTTGGTGGCTAAGAAAACAGAAATTTATTCTCTCATGGTTCTGGAGGCCAGAGTCTGGAATCAAGGTGTTGGCAAAGCCTCTCCAGCCAGAGGCTCTAGGGGAAATTCCATTCCTTACCTTTTCCAGCTTCTGGTGGTTGCTGACTTTTGGTCTTGTGAACACAGCACTTCATTCTCTGCCTCCATCTTCACATCACCTTCTCTTTTCCTCTTCTGTCTGTCTCAAATCTCCCTTTGCTTTTCTATAATTGGATTTATGGCCCACCTGGATAATCCAGAATGATCGCCTCATTTTAAGATCACTAACTTCATTATACTAGCAAATACCATCTATCTATCTATCTATCTAGCCAGAGACCAGAATGACTGGTTGCTATGATACCCACTGCAGTGGCCAACTGTCCCTTTGGAGGGGGGGGGAGGACCTGTTGGCCAACCTCCTTCGGACCCTCCCCACTGCCGACCCGGCCCCCATCGGCCCCCATTGGGGCAGGCCACCCAGACCCCACTCATGCACGAATTCGTGCCCCGGATCTCTAGTTTTCCAAATAAAGTAATATTCATAGTTTCCGGGGATTACATATGAATATATATTTTGGGAGCCCACCATTCAACTCAGTACAGGTAGGTGCTTCTATTTTCCCCATTTTGCAGTCAAGGAAATTGAGTTAGTAGGAGAGCCAGGGTTACATCTTTAGTCTTTTATTTCCTGGGCCCTTTATTTTTCCACAAGGGAAAATGACTTTTTACAAAATGATATGGACATACTTGAAAAGCTTAAACTCTATCAGAAAAGCAAAACTCTAACCAAAAATTTTCCAATGCAGATTTTGTAACTTTTTATATTGCTACCAAGGCATGGCTCTGAGATACAACTTTTTTATTTTTAAATATATTTTATTGACTTTTTACAGAGAGGAAGGGAGAGGGATAGAGAGTCAGAAACATCGATGGGAGAGAAACATCGATCAGCTGCCTCCTGCACACCCCCTAACTGGGAATGTGCCCGCAACCAAGGTACATGCCCTTGACTGGAATCGAACCTGGGACCTTTCAGTCCGCAGGCCAAGGCTCTATCCACTGAGCCAAACCAGTTAGGCCAAGATACAACTTTTTAACAACTTATTGCAGAGGGGACAACCTGTGAAATCAGATTTGAGATGGTAATAAACTGTGTGTATGAATGTCAGCATTACCATTCAGGAAAGTTAGGGTGTTAAACTTATGGGCACCTAACTTGAAACACAGGCTATTTCCCACACATCTATCCTTCATAAGTAACCAAACAATGTTTAATCAGTAGCAGAAATAATTCTGCTGAATGATTTCCTTAACTATTTAGACTTCACCTGCCTGCAGCTCAGTTTACATGGCTGTCATGAGACCATTCTATTCAATTTCATATATGTGACAATGAGGTTTCCATATTACAGATCTTCTGGACTCCCTTTTCACACTTATCTTCAGATGTAGTTGAGCCAAATCTGAAGGTCAGGTTTGCAACTAAGGAGACATGCACCTACGAACACCAACCTTTTGGTCATTATAATCTTCCAATTTTTATAACCCAAGTTGGTAGACCATTTGCTAGTTTTTTCCTAAATCATTACTCAGTCAATAACTGATGCATCCTGTACCTATATATTTTTTCAATTTTATTTAGATGTAATTGGCCTTCAATAAATTGCATGTTTAAATTATATACTTTTATAAATTTTGACATAAATATACCCCTGTGAAATCATTATAATAAAAAAAGAACATATCTATCACCCCCAAAAATTTTCCTCTGTATCTTTGCAATCTCTTTTTACCCCCACCCCACCTTACAGGCAACCACTAATCTGCTTCCTGTCCTCTTAGAATAGTTAATATTTTCTAGAAATTTATATGAGTGGGTCCTGAACTATGCACTGCTTAATTTAGTCTGGCTTCTTTCACTTGGCGTAATTACTTTGAGAGTCAGCTATTTCATGGGAGGTATTAATAGTTCATATGGTTTCATTGCTGACTAGTCTGCTGTGGTATTGAAATAGCACAATTAACTTATCCATTCACCTGTCGATGAACATTGGGATTGTTTCCAGATTTTTGCTATTACAAAGAAAGCTGTTTAGGAATGTTCCCGTACAACTCTTTATATGAACATATATTTTCATTTCTCTTGGGTAAATTCTTAGAAGTGGGGCTGCTGGGCCATATGGTTGGTGTGCATTTAACTTTGTAAGAAACTTTCAAATGTTTTCAAAGTAATTGCACCATTTTACAACCCACCAACAGTGGAGGAGAATTCCGTGTGCTCCACATCCATAATGAGTCTTTGTAATTATAGCCATTCTAGGAGTTTCCAGGTACTTCACGGTGATTCTAATTTCCATTTCTAGAGTGACAAAGCGAATCACTAGGGGATTGAATAGCAGGAGAATCAGAGAGCACGTATGTAAAAATTAGAATATAAAAGATCAGGTCTGTCCTTCTAAGGAGTTTGTATCTATTCCTGAAAGGTTGAAGGGAAACTCGAGATTTCTAGACACATCCTCCTGCCTACAGCAGGAAGATCCCTTAGAAGAGCTTGACGTTTGAGGCAGAAAGAGGGTGCGAGCTGTTCCATTTGAGACAAAAAGAGATTAAGGGATGACCAAGTCCGCCACCGTGGAAGGAGTCCAAACAGGCAACTGCTAATGACCAGGCTGTGTTGACATACGTAGGAAAGCTGACATTACACAGGAAGGAGTCCTGTTTCATCAGTAAAACCGAAATGAGTGTCAGGCTGCTGACTGATGAAACCCAGGCAACGTTTTCCATTTCCTAGAAGACTTGGCTATTTGGTCTTGTATGAAGAGCTTAGGAGGCAAAAGGCAACTACAGGGGGACTATGACATAGCGCACCTCCCCCCACCCTTTTAGGACGAGTCAGGACAGAATAGGAAAATCAAAGAGCTGTGATCCCAGTGGCTTATGTAAATACTCACACCCAGCTGTTCTCATAAAACATGCATGAAGCCAACGACGGGGAATGTGTTATGTGTAATCAGAAGGATGTGGCACCTACAGCGGAAATGGTACAGTATCAAAGGATGCGGGGAAATGGGATGCTCAACTCGATGGGCAGTAAGTTCATTCCCACCTGCAATTAGAAAGTGCTGCCATAGACTAGCGTTCCTAAAAGGCCTCTGCCAGACTAAAGGAAGGAGGAGACCAGAGGGCGAAGCTCCTTATTTCATGGCCGAATGGGAAGTGGCTGCAAGCTTCCAATCTTTATAGCCCTCCCACGTGGCCCAGGAAGGATGCAGGTGTGGAATCAGTGGCCTCTACCATGCCCAAAGCTGTCCTAAGAAGCAAGCACAGCCTAGAGCCACCTCTGCCATAGCCACAAATGCATAATACCCCCTCCTATGGATATGCCATAATTTTATAATTCCCCTATTGTGGGCAGTTGGGTTTTTAAAATTTATTCGCAAACTTGATGCCAGAGAAGTAAATATCTAAGTATGCTACCGTAGGTGCTAGGATGAACCAGTTCGAAAAGCTTCGATTGGGAGGCTTAAGTCTTCAAAATTATGCTCTCTAGGTAGTGGCTTTTTCCAAAGGCCTCCCTGGGCAGAGGGCTGTGGAGTCAGAGGATGCTGGGAATATGTCGCACAGGACTGAATAATTAGCCTGATCACAGGCTCCGAATAACATATGTGGGCTGAGAGGACAGGCTATCCATCAAGAATGACAGGATGCCGGTACACCAGGAATAAATGACTCTAATCGCTGTAAGGGAGGCAGGCAAGCTGGTTGAGCTAAGCGTTTATTGTCCACTAAAATATTCTAGGGCGGCATGGCATCCTTCCCTGGGGGCCCGCTCTGGGCAGTATGTGGAGAAGAGGCACAGAGCTGAGTGAGGAAGACCAGCAGGAAACGGCACCTAACTGACCCCTCTCTGCAGAACTTCCTCCTGTCCCTGTGGGCTCTTCGGTCCCTCCTGATTTCTACCTGGCTTTACGCAGCAGTAGAAGCTGCCTTTCCCAAGCGTTGTGTTTTTTAAAAAGACTATGTTTTTTCAGAGCAATTTTAGGTCCACAGGAAAATTAAGAAGAAGGTATATAAATTTCCCATCTACCTCCTATCTCCCAACATGCACAAGCTCCACCATTATCAACATCCCCCACCCAAGTGGTACCTCTATTAACAACTGATAAACCTACATTGACACAGCATGATCACTCAGAGACTACAGTTTACATTAGGATTCATTCTTGGTATTATACATTCTGTGGGTTTGGGCAAAAGTATAATGATACGTATCCATCAATATAGTATCATATATAAGGTATTTTCACTGCTCTAAAAATCCGCTGCTTTATTCACTCCTTCTCTGCTCTTCCTTACCCGGTATTTTTGTTGTTTTCGTTATATAGATGGCTTTGAAAAATGCTGCAATTTTCTACATGAGGAAAGAGAAAGATAAGATAGTATGCACAATGGACTGTCTATTTTATCTACAGACCTTAGAAGTGTGTTGTCTTTGTTAGTGAAATAGTGTACCAGAAACTGGTCCCATCTGCTTTACCCTTCCCCTCCCCCTCCCCTCCCCCTCCCCCTTCCTCTCCCTCTGAAAAATCAATAAGAACATATTTTTTAAAAATTGCTGATAAAATAAGTAATTTCCAAGGCTTATAACTGACTGGTTCTTGACAGAGATAAATTATTATTCTTGCCACAGTTTCTTCATCTGCAAGATGATGCTAACAAAATTGCCTACTAGTTAGCATAAGGATTAGTTACATTTTTGCAAGGTGCTTTGGATTTCTTGAAGAAAGATGCCACATACGTAGCAGGCATCCCAATAGGATGGTGCTCCTATATGATTATTGTGAAAGAATGGTATTTGAGTCATCAGCCCCGTCTATCAGCATCACTCAGCAGTGCAGTGTCAAGCTCAGCGCAAAGTAATGCTGTACCCCTGAATGCTGGTTTTCCTCCAAAATTTTTTAAAGTCTTTTTTTTTTTTAAAGAAAAACAATAGGGAATATGCATGTTTATAAAAATTCTTGTGGCACACAGGTTGAAAATCGCTGAACTAGATTAACAGTCAAGATCATTTCTGTTTTAAGTTCCGTCAACATTCTAAGTTGGAGTGGCTGTTTTCTCTGCATGGAAAACTCTCCAGATCTTTGGCTGGGGGGCTGGCTCAGCTCAAACATCACCTCCTCCGGGAAGTACTCCCGGACCATTCTCATCTCTCCCCCACATCCCTCCGCTGCCATCTCATCACTGTACCCTATCACCCACTTTTATTTTCCATACTTTCTTATTACTCTCTGAAATTACCTTATTCAATTGTTTGTTTATCTTTCTAACCCCATTAGAATGTAAGCACCAGGAGCGAAGGAACCACGTCAGCTCTAACAGCCACAGCATCTCCGGTGTCTCGATTCCTACCCCGCACGGTGTAAGGCCTCAACAAACGTTTGCTGAACGAATGAACAAACGCTTTATTTTCCTCCTTCCCCTTTAAACACCCTCCAAGTGGACCTATGAATTACCAAGACCTAGGTAGAGGAAGATCAGCAACGCCATTGGCTGGAGTATTAGCCGTTGCTCATGGCAACTACTGTTTTCCACGAGTCGTGTCAACATCCCGCCTGGCCCCGCCCCTTATCTCCTCGCCCCCAGACTGTCGCGCTTCGGCCTGGTGGTAAAAACGGTACTTGCTCTTTAAGCGGCGGGACTTCCGGTCGACGTCGTCCGCGGCCGCCGGAAGGGGAAATTTCGCCTCCGAACGCTCCCTCGCCCGTCCGAATTCGGTGGCGCCACGTCCGTCGGTCTCCGCCTTCTGCACCGCGACCTGGGCGGCTTCCGCCTCGACACCTTCCACTCTCGAAGCCGGCCGCGTCGAGAAGGGGCCGGGACGGGGAGTCGGGCGGCTGTGCGCATCCTGGCTACCTAAGAGGCGAAGATGTCGGACATCGGGGACTGGTTCAGGAGCATCCCGGCCATCACGCGCTATTGGTTCGCCGCCACCGTCGCGGTGCCCTTGGTTGGCAAACTCGGTCTCATCAGCCCGGCCTACTTCGTCCTCTGGCCCGAAGCCTTTCTCTACCGCTTCCAGGTACTGACCGGCGACCAGGGGAGTGGAGACTACAAGTCCCAGGCGGGTCGACGGCGGCAGAGCGTAGACCCACAGGTTACGAGTGCGCGATGCCTCCTGGGATTTGTAGTGCGACCACTCCAGCGGTTTAGGGCGGGGTGCTGGGGGGCTAAGTGGCGGCAAAGGGATCTGGAGCAAGGGCCTGGATACCTGAGGCATGGAGGCTTGGATTTGGTCTGCCCAAGGGGCTGATTTCGTCCTTCTATTAAGATTGTGCTCCCCGCACTCTGCAGTCAGAGAAGGAGGCAGTGGGAAGGGAGGTTTGTGATAGTTGTCAATCTGCTGGACGCTGGTGATTAACAGCGTGGGTTTTACCTGAGAGCAAGTGCCCTCTGACCTTGCTTTGCCACGTGGGTGGCCTGCGGCTGTCATCTTACCCAACATCCATCAGAGTTCTTTTTATGTAAATGAAGTGGGTCTTTTGTTTTTGTTTTTGCTTTTTTGTACGAGTGGTTTGAGGTCAGAGGTGCAGAGAGTGAGTTTATCTGCTTTTTCATGCCCTGACCTAGTATCTGTCATGTAGTGTTTGAATATGCAAAGGAATGAGTAAAGAGTTAATTGCTCCAGAAATAGAAGGCTTTGTTATTTTTCTAAGCACAAAGGAAGCAGTCCAGAATAACATTACTGGCAAGAGACTATTTCCTGGAGATTGTCTTTACTCACTGGATTCTGTGATTTAAATCTTTAATCAGTGGCAGGTCAGATATTAAGATCTGACATTAATTTCAACACGTTACTTGGCCTGTGGATAATACTTTTGTTGAACCCCCTCTTCACTGGCTGTTTCTTAATCTCATTTGCTGGTTCCTCATCTTTGTGACCTTTAGATGTTGTGATGAGCCCCAGGGAGCAGGTATAGGACCTCTTCCCAGCTGTAGGTGATCTCATTTAACTTCATGGCTTTAAATACTTTGTATAATACTAACATAGTTATTTTAAGTCCAGATCTGTCTCCAGATGTCCAGACTTGTACATCCAGCCATCTATTACTATTTGAGAGACTGATAAGTATCTCAAACTTAATATGTCCAAACTGAAACCCTTTTCGCCTTTGCCCTATAAATAAATAGAAACGCCATTATTACAGGAGCTCAAGCTAACAATCACAGAGTCATCTTTGACTTCTCTTTTTCTCACACTCTGCAGTCTATCAGCAAATTCTGTTTACTTTAGACATATAACCAGAATACGGTACTTTTTCATTCTTCTTTGCAACCATTACCATTCCAGCCAGTTCCTTTCAATCTTTTCTCTAGACAGCTGGAGTGATTCTTCTAAAACATAAATGAAGTCCTGTCAGTCCTCTGCCCAGAACCTTCCAGTGTTTTCTCAACTCAATGAGTGAAATCAAGTTCTTTCAGTGTCCTGCAGTGCCTCTACCACCTCTGTGACCTCAAATCCTCCTACTCTCCATTTTGCACATTAGGGTCCTCAAAGGAATCCTAGCTATTTCTTAAGTAGCTAACTCGATTTCTCTCCCAGGCTGTTTGCACACTTTGTTTCTGCTTGAGAGAGATAACCATGGCTTCCCTCCTTACCACCTTCAAGTGTTGGCCCAAATGCCATCATTTTTTGGAAAGGCCTTATCTGATTGCCCTTCTTTACTTTGTGTTCCTTACCCTTAATATTTTTTGTACATATCACCCCTTGGTATTTTGTTAGTTCACTTACCATCAGAAAATAAGGCTCCATGAGATTTTTGTCTTGTTTAGCACTACCTCCCCCCCGCTCCCCCCCCCCACACACACACTTAGAATATTGCCTGTCACATAATAAGCAGATGCTTGCATGGACATAATTGAGCTCTGGAGGTACAATTGTGAATAAGACAGAAAAAGTTGCAGTTCCCATGAAGAAAATAAGAGAGAAGCGTGTGCTAGAGAGTGACTTAAGGGGTGGATCATTTGATAGAGTGCTCCAGAAAAGCCTCAAAAAAGATATCTGAACTGAAATCGGAATGGTGAGGAGCCAGCTTTGGGAAGCTCTGGTTCTGGGAACAATCTTCCATGAAGACGGAATAATAGTAAGCTTAGAGGCAGGCACTAGAAACAGAAAGAAGACTGGATAGTTAGTACAGAGTCAGCTGTAAGGATGAGGATTGAAGATGACAGAGATAGCAGGGGTTAGTGCAATAACACAAGAATGGAAAGGTAGGCTGGGGCTAGATTATATGGGACTATGTGGTTTGAACTTTGTTTCGAAGACACCCACAGGGCATTGGAGCCTTGGAACAAAGGAGTGACAAGATCGCCTTGACTACTCTGTGAGACGGACTTGCTATGTGGGTGGGGGAGAGGAAAGAATCAAGTTAAGAAGAGAGGTGTTGTTTTGGACCAGAATAGCTGTGACGATAGAGAAAAATGGATGAATTTGGGAGTTGGACAGTATTGCAGCTGAATGGATATGGTGAATGGGTGAAGGAAGCAGAACTCCAAGATGTCACTGTTTTCACAGTGGGTAGTGGAGACTTATACTGAGACTAGAGGCCCGGTGCACGAAATTTGTGCATTGGGGGAGGGGGGTGTCCCTCAGCCCAGCCTGCACCCTCTCCAATCTGGGACCCCTCGAGGGATTTCCATTGGAATCAGTCCTAAACGGGCAGTCGGACATCCCTCTCACAATCCAGGATTGCTGGCTCCCAACCGCTCACCTGCCTGCTTGCCTGATTGCCCCTAACCGCTTCTGCCTGCCAGCCTGATCACCCCCTAACCACTCCCCTGCTAGCTTGATTGACGCCTAACTGCTCCCCTGCCGGCCCAGTTGCCCCTAACTGCCCTCCCCTACCGGCCTGGTCATCCCTAACTCTCCTCCCCTGCAGTCCTGGTCCCCCCCAACTGCCCTCCCCTGCAGGCCTGGTCCCCCCCAACTTTCCTCCCCTGCAGGCCTGGTCCCTCCCAACTGCCCTCCCTTTCAGGCCTGGTTGCCCCAAACTCCTCCCCGCAGGCCTGGTTGCTCCCAACTGCCCTCCCCTGCCCGCCTGGTCGCCCCCAACTGCCCTCTCCTGCAGGCTTGGTTCCCCCCAGTTGCCCTCCCCTGCAGGCCTGGTCCCCCCCCAACTGTCCTCCCCTGCAGGCCTGGTCCCTCCCAACTGCTCTCCCTTTCAGGCCTGGTTGCCCCCAACTGTCCTCCCCTGCAGGCCTGGTCCCCCCCCAACTGCCCTCCCCTGCAGGCCTGGTTGTCCCCAACTGCCCTCCCCTGCAGGCCTGGTCCCCCCCAACTGCCCTCACCTGCAGGCCTGATCGCCCACAACTGCCCTCCCTTGCAGGCCTGATCGCCCACAACTGCCCTCCCTTGCAGGCCTGGTCCCTCCCAACTGCCCTCCCCTGCTGGCCTGATCACCCACAACTGCCCTCCCATGCTGACCACCTTTGGTGGCCATCTTTGACCACATGGGGGTGGCCATCTCATGTATTGGAGTGATGGTCAATTTGCATATTACATCTTTATTATATAGGATAGGATTGTAAATATTTAGGGAGCTTAGTTTGGGGATGGGGGAAGTTCTGGGTGAAGAGTTATCTTTTGAATTTGATGAAAAAACTATTAAATTTCTCCCTTTTCAACTACAGATCTGTGTGAGGTCAGATTTTCTTCTTATTTCTCAACCAAAACAATACATTACAACAGGTTGAATGGAGAAGATGTGAGCATCTGGTTATCTTCTATGAAGCCAGACATTAAGGAGAGTTGCAATGTAAAACATCACTTACTAATTTACTTTTTTGAAAAATAGTTTTCATAAAAATTGCTCTTTATATTAACATGTAGTGGATTTATTGTTATTATCCTAAATAAAAACTTTATTTTCTCAGTGGTTAAAAAAAAGGTTTATGTTTTGGCCATGTTAAGTCTAAAGATAATTTTTAGGCATCCAAGTGGAGAAGTTAAGTAGGCAGTTGGCTATTAGAATATGATTTGGGTCTGCAGCCAGAACTGCATACTGCTTTCTACTTATTTGTTTTGGTAAATATTTGTCGACTGATTGAACAGTGTTGTACACTTCGTGCTTGGTGGCATGTTGGGTGATGTGTGTGCAGGAGGAGCAGTGGCTATCAATCATTTTGTGGGAAAGACCTGGTCAAAACTGGCTCTTGACCCTCCTTGCAAAATCTTGCTCACTTGTCTAGTCAGATTAGTAAAATAAAGCCTTTCTAATAGACTACAGGCGCATAATGTTAAAAAAGGCGAACTGATTAGAAAGTCATTCATGTCACACCTTCCGTGTTTTCCCCATATTCCTTGCCTTGTTCTTGGGTGTTTGTTATCTTGAGCCTGGGAGAAGCTGCTGGCAGGAAGCAGAACAGTGCACTGACTGCCAGGTGTGAAAGGACCAATCTTTATACCTTTTTGCTCCTGCTGTGACGTGCCCTAAACCAGAATTGAACCCGGACCTTTCAGTCCACAGGCTGATTCACGATCCACTGAGCCAAAACAGCCAGGGCTCTTACCCATTCTGGACAAGTTTAGCTTTCAGATCCTCCTGGAGGAACTTGTTTGCAAATGAGAGCTGAGGTGTGAGGACAAACAGCATGTGGTGTGCTTTCTGCTAGAGGCTCATCTTTTCCTTAGAAGCTGGATTTTTAACAGCTTCACATAAAGATGGGGCTGATTGATTTAGTTTGGTTAGATGTGTTTAAGACTCACTTTACTGTTGCCCACAGTTCCTAGTCCCTCACACTTAACACCTGACAATCAGATTGTTCACTGTGATCAAATGCCTTCATATTGATCCCTGATTAGCTAGTAGAAAGGTGGCAATTTCTTGTTGCTCCTGTGGTTTCTGAGATTATGTTTCCCAGGGCTTCCTCCACAGTGATAGTTTATTTATTTGGACAGAATAACATTACCCCCTTCCATCTGTATTGTGCTTCTCCATATATTACCTCATTGAGCTCCCACAGTCACCCTGAGATATGAGTTATCCCAGTTTATAGACATAGTTTCTGTTTCTGTTTCGGTGAGTTGATCTGAGCTCTTGTTTAACTCATTTGCATAATCTCTACCAAAACACAGGTAATTGTTAACAGTATTGAGAGTGATTTCTTCCCAATCAGTCATAGCAAATTATTTGTCTTTTTCTATTGGTGTAGAAAGACTATGGGATTTCAAGTAGTTGAGTCATGGTCTTTGGGCCTGACTGGTTGTATGCTCTTAGGCAAGTTATGTACCCTTCCTGAGCCTAAATTTCTTAATTTACTGAGGACATGTATATAACCAGCACCGAGGTCAAAAACAGAACATTACCTAAAAATGGGGATAATTTAGTACCTGATGAACTCTGTCCTAAGGGTTTACTCTATTCTAACTCCATTGATTATAAGATGCTCCATCCATTTAATACAACTTTTGGAGGGAGAGGAAAGTAGATATTATATTTAATGAATATATTGATAGTTAGATATATCCTGATTTCAGAAACACAAAAATGATATGTTCAAGTTGAGAAAATATGTTATCTACTTTATACCTCTATTATATAAAACATATAGAAAACTGTTTGCAAAGATCCCAAATAGTCCAGTAAGTAAACTATTTAGAAATAGTGCCATTTTTATTTATTAGGAACTCTCAATTTGTTTCTTAATTTGTTGCCAAGAATAATAAGAAATGGCACCAGTCAAACCTGTGATTTGATTTGGTGCCTATATTTGCCAACCCCTGACAGCAAGCCTAGCTGCTTGATTTATGACTGTACCTGGGAAGGAAGACAAGCACACACATAACTGGAAGGACAGTAACTTGGTCTGTAGGCTGAGCAGAGTAGCCCCAGGGTTTGGATTAGAACGTGAGTGGCAGGTGTTTTGTTATGTAGTATAGCTTTCCAATATTTCCTTAGCAGTCCCGTCTACGTTAGACAGTTCTTTGGTCATAGATAAGGTTGCCTCTTAGACCATAGCTTTGTTTTTTAATTTTTTATTGAGCTATAGTATACAAATAGGAAAGTACAGTATATGTGTTATATATTTACAGCTTGTTGAATTTTCAAAAACCAAATACATGTATGTAGCCAGTACCTAGATCAAGAAACAGCATTGCCAGCACCCCCAAAATGTTCCTACTGCTCCCTCTGGCCACTACCTCCTCCACGGGTAGCTAGTATCTTGACTTTTAATACCAGAGGTTGTTTTTGCCAGTTTTTTTACATGCTCTAAGTGAAATTATACAGTATATATTCTTTTCTTCTTTTCCAAGCTTATACCTTTATTTTATTTTCCTTGCAGTACACTGGCTATAACTTCCAGTACAATGTCCAATAGAAGGAAAGGTAGCAAACTTCCTTGCTCTATTTCCAACCTCAGGATTTGAAATCTGTCTCTGCATTTATTTATTTATTCATTCATTCATTATTGAGGTAACATTAGTTTATAACATTGTATAAGTTTCAGGTGTGAAACATTATGATTTGACATCTGTAGATAGCACAGTAACTATCATCTTTTTGATAGTACATTTGAGAGTCTCCCATATTGTTGCATGTGGCTATAGATTGCTCATCCCCAGATTGTTCCTTCCTGGGAATAGACCACTGTTTATTTACCCATTCTGCCGGTATTGGACTTTTTGGGTGGTTTCCAGCTTTGGCTAGAATGCATAGTGCTGCTGGGAACATTCTGGTGCATAACTTGGTGAACATAGGTATGCTGAGTAGAATTGGTGGCTTCTAATAGCTCTTTCATTTGTTTTTCTTCCACACCTAGTGTGTCAAAAAAAAAAAAAAAAGCCACAGTTTGCTAATATCAGTATTTGGCACATGAGTGCTCTTCTTTCTTAATTGCTTGGTGACCCAATCAGACTTTAACTCCAAATCAACCAATCCTTATTGTTTCAGAAAAAAACGGTGTTTTTGATAGTTTTTAAAAATTCCACTCTAGATTCTGGATGGCAATTGTGATTATTTCAGTGGCAGATCGTTTGGGAGATTTTAGGTCAAGTATGGCTGAAATAAACATTCTCTGAACAGAGGTTGTTGGACTAAACTGAAGAACAGTGTCTTATGGTTTTTTTGAAGGTCTAATATGCCAGTGAACACGTGGGCTTCTTGCCCTTGTTAAGTGAGCGGCTGGCTTTCCTCATGGAAAAGCTGGGTGATTATGGTTCTGGCCTTGGGATGACGGTGGTTTAAAATGAGATGCTCCCCTCCAAAGCTTCAGGCACATGAGCCACACAGACCTCTGCCTTCAAGTCGTGGGCTCTTTGCGCTGCACCTGGCTGCCTGTAAAGGGATCCATGGAGACTTCCGGGGTTGAAGACACCTCCATCACCCCCAGCCCCGGAAATAAGGCCTTTTCCTTATTGTAATGGTTTACATATCAATTAGAGGAAAGGAGGGGGTTTAGTTGGGTACTTTCCATGGGGATTTCAGAAATTCTGTATTACATTGTGTCCTTCTGAAGAGACAAACTCTCTCTTGGTGTTTTCAAATTATAATTTCAAAGTAATGCAAAAATAATAAGACTCTTAGATCAATGAAAGCAAGTATAACTCAAGGGTAAGCTTAATGAACAGGGAACAGAAGTGAGGTATTTTGACAGAGACTGATTTCCAAAGAACAGGTGCACACAGTGGCTAAAAATAGTGTTGTGTTGTCAGTGTTAGTGAAAATGTAGTCAGAAAAATAACCAAGGTTTCTTTTCTAAAATCAGGCCCCTAATAACTTACAGAAATATGGGGGTAGTTTAAAATGTGCATTTGTAAAAACCCGATCGGTGTGCATCTCCTAGAAGATTGTAATCCTCATACACTCACACATAAACAGTTTTTTTACAAAGCTTCTTCTTAATCCACTTTCCTAATTCCAGCCTTGTACAAAGTCTGTGAGACAAGGAAGGTGGGAGTCACAGGACAGATGGCATTGGGTAGATGAAGACACCAACTCCACGGTCCAGACTTTTGCAAGGCCCCATGGCTACCTCAGAGCCAAGGCCAGGGCTTGCTTGCTTCTGGTCTTTACTCCCAGTGTTTTTCATAGGCAGGAACAATCAACTTTATGTAAGTATATTAGTATTGAAAATGTTTACTAATTGTAATATACCTCAGAATGGTGATGTCACTTGTGAGAGGCATTGTAAAAGTAGGGGTTTAGTATCATAAGCTCTGGGGTCAGGCTGCGACAAAACTCTGACTCTACCACTTACTAGCTATTGCTTAATCTTTTCTCATCTATAAAATCCACCTCATGAGTCAATGCATGTAAATGAACAGAATAGCACACTATTTTTTTATTTTTATTTTTTTAGAAATCATTGGCCAAAGAACAGCAAGTATTAGTATATCACCCCCTTTTATGGTGGTGATTGAGGCTCAGAAATGAGATTGATTTCTTCAAATCAATGGAGAAAAGATGGGTTACTCTATAAATAGGTGTAAGCTAAGACTTTAGGTCTTCTCAAATCATTTCTAATGTGTTTTTTTTGGTTTTGTTTCCATTAGACTATACTGTTTCTATAACAAAATTGTGAATAAACCGAAATGAATGTTAACCAGTTTTGTTTTACTGCTTTAATATACAGTTCTTGCAAAGTCACTTTTGGGGATTTAAAGTGCATTTTCCTTCACGGGAATTAAGCTCTGTGGGTCCTACTACTTGGAGAATATAACTTGCCAGTTCTGTGTCTGGTCAGGCCCCATCACTGATGTCCTCTGTTGCAGCCACACCCCAATTATTAGCAATACCCTCTCATTGATTGTGCTTTTGCCATTCTTTGGGACTTTGTACTCGTTTTTCCAAGACTACACTTACCCTCCCTTGCGTCCACTCTTGCTTCTCTGGGCAGCCTCCCTCACTGTCAAGAACTTCTTGAGCATCAGCCATGCCTTTTGTGCTTGTGCAGTAAGACACATAGCTAGCTCTCAAGCCAAAGCCAGCATTATGCTGGCATTTCCAAAAGTCTGGAAAGCCATCTATTTCCACCACTATTATTTAACATGGTCTGGAGGTACTTGCCAGTGAGTTAGACAAGAATGGAATAAGATACACCATTTTATTTATAGATAGAGTTCTATACTTGGAAATCCCAACAAGTTCAGTTTTCAAATATTACAAACAATAAGAAAATTCAGCTTTGATGAGATAGAGATAGAAAGCAGCAGCTCTATGGAAAACTATAAATGCTGTGAAAGTCTTCTTCCTGGCTGGTATTATATCTATATCACATTATATCACATTGATATAATAAAGATATTGGTTCTAGTTCATTTAGAAAAATAAAATAATGAGACTAGCCAAGAAAATTGTGACAAGTGTGGGAGAAAAACAGGAGGGGATCATTTAATCATATACCTTTACCAAGTATGAAAACATTTTGTAAAACTAATAATTAAAGTAGCTTGGTGTTGGTATAGAAATTCAGTTCCAAACAGAATAGTCTACAAGTAGACCTGAATATAAAAAAGGAATAAATATATGATAAAAGTACTTTTTCAAATCAATGGAGAAAAGATGGGTTATTCTATAAGTAGGATTGGGAAAACTGAGTGACCATCTAGAAAAAATAAGTTAAATCTCTTCCTTACTGCTTAGGTAAACCAGGAATATGCTAAAATAAAACAGCACTTTTATCTTCTTGGAGTGAAGAATCTTGTAAGCACGATACATTTGCCTACATGAAGTTAAACTTTGTGTGTCAAAGTATGGCAAAAATATCATAAATGTATAAGGCTGATGACAGTCCAGAAAATATTTGCAGTGGCAAGAAAGGGAAATTTTTATAATATGTAAAGAAATGCAAATCTAGCAGAAAAATGAAGAAAGGAAATGCTGAAGTTTTAAAAACATAATTGGTGAATATTGCCCTAACGGGTGTGGCTCAGTGGATAGAGCGTCAGCCTGCGGACTGAAGGGTCCCGGGTTCGATTCCCGGTCAAGGGCATGTACCTTGGTTGCAGGCCCATCCCCAGTAGGGGGCGTGCAGAAGGCAGCTGATGGATGTTTCTCGCTCATCGATGTTTCTAGCTCTCTATCCCTCTCCCTTCCTCTCTATAAAAAATCAATAAAAATATGTTAAAAAAATAAAAATAAATAAAAACATAATTGGTGAATATAAAATGCACTAACCGGTGCAGGTATAGAGAGAAGACAGGCATTAATGTACATTTTAAGAGGAAGTATTAATTGGTTAAACATTTTTATAGACATTTGGCAAAATCTACCAAAATTAAATGCAGATGCTGATATAGCAGAATGACTCACAGAAATTTATAATTTATCTCATGTGTATATGTATTTGAGAATATTCATTGTGGAATTGTAACAGTTTACATGAAGTTTAGATATCAACATGAAAGGAATACTATGAAGGCAATAGATATATTTTTCAAGGGAATGAAACAGGTACAGAACAGTGCGATATAAGATAGGATGAAAAGGGATAAATAATAGTAACACATTATTATTTCTTGAAAGAAATACAAGAAACTGATCCGTTGTTGCTGGAAAGGCAACTGGGACACCGAGGATCAGGAGAGAAGCTTACCTCCTGTAATTTTTTCTGGTGGGGGGGAAAATTAATATTATAAAGTCAAGTGTCTATATTGCTTAAATAGCACAATGATTTGGGTAAAATTTTTCTTATTTTACTTTTACCTTTTGAGTATGACATTTTTTGACAAGGTTTGTCACCTGAGTAGTAGTAGTATTTTCCTAAATAGAGATGTTACAATACTGTTGGAAATTGTCTTTGTAATTAATTTTTGGCAGGCTTAACTGTATGTTTGATCCCTGTAAAGACTAACCCTATACTTCTACAGTATTGATTTGTGTTCAGCTTGCTTAGGACTGTTCATTGCTTATTTTATGACTAGAGGCCCAGTGCACGAAATTCGTGCACGGAGGGGCGGGGGTGTCCCTCAGCCCAGCCTGCACCCTCTCCAATCTGGGACATCCCTCTCACAATCCAGGACTGCTGGCTCCCAACTGCTCGCCTGCCTGCCTTCCTGATTGCCCCTAACCGCTTCTTCCTGCCAGCCTGGTCACCCCCTAACCACTCTGCTGCCAGCCTGATTGATGCCTAACTGCTCCCCTGCCAGCCTGTTTGCCCCCAACTTCCCTCCTCTGCCGGCCTGGTCACCCCTAACTGCCCTCCCCTGCAGGGTTGATCGCCTCCAACTGCCCTCCCTTGCAGGCCTGGTGCCTCCCAACTGCCCTCCCCTGCTGGCCATCTTATGGTGGCCATCTTGTGTCCACATGGGGGCAGGATCTTTGACCACATGGGGGCAGCCATATTGTGTGTTGGAGTGATGGTCAATCTGCATATTACTCTTATTAGATAGGATAGAGGCCTGGTGCATGGGGGGGGGGGGCAGCTGGTTTGTCCTGAAGGGTGTCCCGGATCAGGATGGGGGTTCCCTTGGGGCGTGGGGTGGCCTGAGCGAGGGGACTGTGGTGGTTTGCGTGCCCCCTGGCAACACAAGCGGAGGCTCTGGTATCTGGAATTTATTTACCTTCTACAATTGAAACTTTGTAGCCTGGAGCAGAGCCAAGCCTCCTGCTCGCTCCATGGCCGGCAGCCATTTCTGTTGGGGTTAATTCACCTTCTATAATTAAAACTTTGTAGCCTGGAGTGGAGGCCTAGGCCGGCCAGGGCAGGCGGAAAGCTTGGCTTCCTCTGTTGCCGGGGGCAACCCTGGCCTGCTCTCTCCAGCTCTGTGGCTGCCGCCATTTCTGTTTGGATTTGTTTACCTTCTATAATGGAAACTTTGTAGCTTGAGTGGAGGCTTAGGCCAGCAAGGGCAGGCGGAAAGCTTGGCTTCCTCTTGCCTGGGAAACCTTGCTCTCTGTGGCTGTAGCCATCTTGGTTGGGTTAATTTGCATGCTCGTGCTGATTGGCTGGTGGGCGTGGCTGGTGGGCGTGGCTGGTGGGTGTAGCGAAGGTACGGTCAATTTGCATATTACTCTTTTATTAGGTAGGATGTCGTTTTATTCCATTGATTTGTATACTGATGTGATTGTAACTGATATGAGCTTTCCTTAGGTCATCTTCTTGAATAATATTGATGGTGCCCCTTTTTGTTTGTTTTTGTTGTTGTTAATCCTCACCTGAGGATATTTTTCCATTGTTTTTTTTTTTTTTTCTTTTAGAGAGAGTGGAAAAGAGAGGGAAAGACAGAGAGAAACATTAATGTGAGAGAAACACATCGATTGGTTGCCTCCTGCACGCACTATGACCAGGGAGGAGCCTACAATCAAGGTACATGCCCAGAATCGAACCTGGGACCCTTTGGTCTACAGGCCAACGTTCTATCCACTGAGCCAAACTGGCTAGGGCAGTGGTGCCCCTTTGGTAGCACTCATCATTGAGAATGTCTTGCAAGGGTTAATTTTGTGTAGTTAAAAGAAAAAAAAAAATAGCCAGGCTTAGAGAAACTAACAGCTGTGTTTATTTTGATCTGGACAGATTTGGAGACCTATCACTGCCACCTTTTTCTTCCCCGTGGGTCCAGGAACTGGATTTCTTTATTTGGTCAATTTATATTTCTTATATCAGTATTCTACACGACTCGAAACAGGTACGTTATCCATAATTGTTGTAGGTATTGTTTCTTTTTAACTTGCTAAACCATATGTTTACTTGGAGGAATTTTGAGGGCAGTTAGTGTATGTAAAGAGATGGCATAATGAGAATAAGTGCTCAGGAAGTGGTTAGCTGTGCCAGGACTGGACTAGGCACTGAGACTATTTGATTTCTTGTCCTCCCAATATCCTCATGAGATTTAAGTAGCAGTGTCCCTATTTCAGAGCTGAAAAAAAACCCACAAATCCAGGGGTTTACAAATCTTGCCCATGTCCTTAGTGGCTGTGCTATTTGCCCTCCACTGAACTTGACATCTTACTCATTTCTGCCACACAGCAGACCTTGTCCTTTAGTGCACAGTTGGGCTGAAGTGTACATGTCTTCTAGATTGAGGTTGAAAAACAATACCTTATGCAATTAAAAGCCTAGACTTATTCTCTGTAATCAAAACACTCAACTTTAAAATATACAGCCAGGATTTAGTGACATGGTAATTTATCAGATATGACTCCCTATATGATGTTATGGATAAGCTCTCTTATAAAAATCTTTTCTTACAAGGTTTCTTGCAGATTGTTATTTATTTCCTACAATAGCTTGTATGCTGTTCTGAGTTGCTTATCCTGGGAAGCAGTAAATTGATACTGCTGTGTCAAAATGTGAGCATAATGATTTTGAAAAGGCTGGCTGACTTCAGATTTCATAAACCTGCTGGCTATTAGCTCAGGATGGAGAATTCTGAACCATCCTTAAATCTGTCAGCTTGAGCATGGTGAATCAGTCTCCTAACTGCAGGGAACTACAAGAATGGGCATTTATGTGTCAAATACAATCTTTCCTTAAATTGGTGTTTGCTACTATGTGCTTTTTAAAAAGAAAAACATCATTACGTTAATACTGTGTCAGGCCATAGACTGTTACTACTGGGAGAGACCGAGCCCATTTTCTTAGTGTTGTAGAGAACAGAAGCTTCATGGAAGTAAAGTGAACTTAACGCACAACAGGATTCTAAGGCCATATCAAGGGTTTGTTCCTGAAATCTACCAGAATAGATGATTTTCATTCTCCTTGTCCCAGTGGGCCCTGATTAGCATTCTACCCCTCTGTTATAATTCAATTGAGGATTAAGTTGTTGTGATAATGTTTCTTTTATACCAGTAGTAAACTCTAGGTTAAGTGTAGATGACCTATGACCAGTTTTTAAAAATTTTTACTATGGAAAATTTTCAATTATAAAAGTAGAAAGGTTAATAATGAACTTTCTTTCTTTTTGAAAAAAATTCACGTAACATAAAGTTCACTGTTTTAACCATTTGAGAAGCTATAATTTTGGAAAGTTCTTAAAAACCGAGTCATACAATACATGGCCTGTGGAATTGTGATTATCATCTTTCACCTACCATTGTGTTTTCAAGCTTATTCCTTTTTATTGCCAAACTAGAAGCCCGGTGCACGAAATTCGTGCACGGCAGGGGGTTGTCCCTCAGCCCAGCCTGTACCCTCTCCAATCTGGGACTCCTGGAGGGATGTCCGACTGCCCGTTTAGGCCCGATCCTGGTGGGATCGGGCCTAAACGGGCAGTCGGACATCCCTCTCACAATCCAGGACTGCTGGCTCCCAACTGCTTGCCTGCCTGCCTTCCTGATTGCCCCTAACCGCTTCTGCCTGCCAGCCTGATCACCCCCTAACCACTCCGCTGCCAGCCTGGTTGATGCTTAACTGCTCCCCTGCCAGCCTGTTTGCCCCCAACTTCCCTCCTCTGCCAGCCTGGTCACCCCTAACTGCCCTCTCCTGCAGGGTTGATCACCTCCAACTGCCATCCCTTGCAAGCCTGGTCCCTCGCAACTGCCCTCCCTTGCAGGCCGGGTGCCTCCCAACTGCCCTCCCTTGCAAGCCTGGTCCCTCGCAACTTGCCCTCCCTTGCAAGCCTGGTCCCTTGCAACTGCCCTCCCTTGCAGGCCGGGTGCCTCCCAACTGCCCTCTCCTGCTGGCCATCTTGTGGTGGCCATCTTGTGTCCACATGGGGGCAGGATCTTTGACCACATGGGGGCAGCTATATTGTGTGTTGCAGTGATGATCAATCTGTATATTATTCTTTTATTAGATAGGATAGAGGCCTGGTGCATGGGTGGGGGCCAGCTGGTTTGCCCTGAAGGGTGTCACAGGTAAGGGTGGGGGTTCCCTTGTTGTGTGGGGTGGCCTGAGCGAGGGGCCTGTGGTGGTTTGCAGGCCGGCCACGCCCCCTGGCAACCCAAAGGGAGGCCCTGGTATCTGGAATTTATTTTCCTTCTACAATTGAAACTTTGTAGCCTGGAGCGGAGCCAAGCCTGGGGCTCCAGCAGCCATTTCTGTGGCAGTTAATTCACCTTCTACAATTGAAACTTTGTTGCCTTAAGCGGGTGGGCCCGGCCAGGGTGTGCAGAAAGCTTTGCTTCCCCTGTTGCCGCCGGCAACCCGGGCCTGCTCTCTCAAGCTCCATTCTGCCGCCATTTGTTTGAATTTGTTTACCTTCTATAATTGAAACTTTGTAGCTTGAGTCGAGGCTTAGGCCTGCAATGGCTATGGAAAGCTTGGCTTGCTCTGTTACCTGGGAAACCTTGTTCTCTGTGGCTGTAGCCATCTTGGATTGGGGTTAATTTGCATACTCGCCCTGATTGGCTGGCGGGCGTGGCTTGTTTGGTGGGCGTGGCTTATGTAGCGGAGTGATGGTTAATTTGCATATTACCATTTTATAGAGAGGATAAGATTCTATTGTGTGGAAAAACATTTTGTTTTTCCATTTATGAGTTGATGGACATTTACCTCTTCGGTTTTGGGCTGTTATGAATAATGTTGCTGTGAACATTCATGTGAGAGGAACTTTTAAGGTCTTTTCATTTAAATAAGATTTTACAGACAAGAAAACACTGGTCTGGAGAGGTGGTGACATGCCCCAGAGTTCACAAGTAGGTGAGATAGCACAGCCAGGACTGCAACCCAGGTTTGTTGATTCTTTTCCTTCCTTCACCATACAACCTCAAGGAAACATGGGACAAAATGTTTGCCATAAGCACATTGTCCTGGCTGAATTAAGTCTATAGCAGTGCTGGCTTATTTGTATTTTTTTATTTATACCGAAGACTGCAATTGGAGGCCAGTTAATTTGTGAATTCCCAGTTGCAAGCTTGCCAAAGAATAAAGTACTGTAGTTTATGTGAGTATTTTAAGTTTTCAATCTAAAGAACCCTTAGAAACCACAAAGCCAAAACCACATAAAAAAGAAGCAAAACTATCATTACAATTCAGAAACACTTGTTAGAATTGCAGCTCTGATTCATCCGAGTGATCCCTTCCATTAAGTAACCTTACCACTGTGGCTAAAGTGTGCCTTTGACATACCAGGGGAGAGGTAAAGGGAAAAAGAAGAGACATTTGTTGGAAATTTATTTATTATAGATTTTTTTTTTCTATCTTTCTGACACTTGTCAGGATTGTTTTAAATTAGAGGGAGGTAAGGTAAGCGCGTGAGGACTCACTCCCCTTAGAAGGTAGAGCTAGGCCATGTTGATTTTTCTGCCCAGGAATAAGACAGAGCCTGGTATATGGTGCAGTGACAGGAGCCCTAAACTGGTAATTAGACTCCACTCTGCTTCTAACAAGCCATGTAACTGCTCATTTAGCTTTATTTCCTCATCTGTCAAAAGGGGATCTAGGTCTTTCCATTCGACCTCACAGACATAGTATGAAGGTTAAGAGTCAGAGGCTATGGAAAGGTTTGGCTGCCCCCCATTCTCTGCCCCCCATAATGCTCTCTTGCTGGAGTGTAAGCTCAGTAAGCCCAGTGCTGGACCAAGTGGAAGTGCTTACTTAATCATAGTAAGTACCTCCCAGCATAGTCCTGCTGCGGTAGACACAGTGGTAGGCAAGACAGATATGGTTCCTCCCCCGACAGAACTTACGGTCTAATGCAGGGAAAAGGGATTAACCAAGTATCACAAATGCATCCTGGTGTCATGATGAGCCATGATGGAAAGCCTGACAGGCTGTGATGGCGTCTCGGCATCTCTGGAATCGAGTCCTCTCTTTGGGTCTCTTTTAGTCTGAGGCCATCAGAGCATGGTACTTACTGGAAAACTCAGGTTAGCCTTCCTAGGTGACTGTAGTTCAGGGTTTTATTGAGACATGGATTTAGTTAGTTTTAAAAATTTTATTGGAGAGGACTGATTTTAAAATATTCTCATTTTGGCTTCTTCTATGATTTTTAAAGCATTTCTCTACATAGAAGTGATTTGTTTTCTGAATTTCTGAACCATGACATTTGGCTTATTTTTGTTTCTAGGAGCCTTTGATGGGAGGCCAGCGGACTATTTATTCATGCTCCTCTTTAACTGGATTTGCATCGTTGTATCCTTCAGTTTATTATTTTGGGCCAGAAAGAAACTAGTTTTTCTGTGTGTGTTCTTTTTTTTTCAGGTTTGGGAAAACAGTATTCTGTGAGACACTTCAAATGACAGTATTTGCATCTTTGTTTACTGCAGTTAATAAGAATCATTGAAGTTCTTTTTAAACGCTGTAGTAAATCATAGAGCCCCTGAGTGATGCATTCTCTTGCCATCGTCTCTGTGGGATTTGCCCACATTTGGTTGCATTTTATTACTGTTCCCTCTTCTTGATCCCAGTTCTCTGTGTTCTCATGTGTGACAGCTTGTTGCCTGCGCACAAAGAGGCCCTGGGCCCTGAGACAGCTTTTGAAATCTGTGGTCCTGATCAGAAAATTAATTTACAACTGGCATTCTTCTCTGACCTCTTTGCTGTCCTTGTCTTGGGGTCCTAAGTAGTGATGCAGTCCCTCCGTAAGTACCCGGCTCTGGGAAACGACACGGCATGTGTCTCCGCTGTGTTTCAACCACAGTTGTCAGCAGCCCTCCAGCTGCAGACCTTCACAGATGGCGAGAGACGCAGAAGGGACTTAGTGGCTCAAGTCCTTGCTTTGGGGCTTAGCTTCCATCGACACATGGCCAAGAGCCAGAAAATGTGGCACTTTGGATGCCCTTTTCCCTCCTTGAAGGGAAGAAAAAATAGTTTGGACTTCAGCCACACTATGGAGCCCTGAACATGTAGAATCATTATTTGTTTCAGAGGGCACAGGCATCTCCATCCTCTATTTAAAGGAGCAATGCTAAAGTGCAGAGGCGAGGTGAGGGAAAGAGGACACAGGTGACCAAACTGAGTCATATGCCAAAGCAGGTAATTTCCACCATTTCCTTGTCATCATATAGACTGATAGAATATTTGGAGTGAAGATTATTAGACACCTTTGTGCTCTGGATGTTTTAAGCCACCTGAAGTATATAAAAGTATGTTCCTTCAGAACACTGGAAGGAAATGAACTTTTACTGGGTGCAGAATGCTTTCTTTGTCTGATCTTTAACGTTACAAACCAAGATTACTGGCTTAGCAATGGACATGCAGGTAAGTTGCGACTCTCCATTTGCCCTTTTGTATGTTTCAGATATACAATTAAAGGCCTTTGACAGAAGCTGAAATTGCATTAACTATGTGGTTAATTATGTGATATTTTGAAATAATAGAATTATAGTTGTTTTTATTTTGAAGATCCTACATGAGTTAGCTAAGCCATTACTTTTCTTACTCATTTCTGGCTCTTTTATCATGTTTGAACATTGAGAATGATGACTATCCAGTATTTTTTTTATGCACATAAAGGATATACATTTTACAAAAATTTAGAATATACAGTTAGTAAAGCTTTATGCCTACTTTTGGCCCTGATATTTCTGAATCTGTCTAAAATAATATAACTGCTATATTTTATTATAGGACTTTGTAGTATACGTTTATGATTCATTAGAAGGATATGCTTATAGTTTTGATGAGTTGAAGTTCTTTTTGCCTTTTAATGGCCCTCTAAGGGTTTGTTAGGCGGGGGGAGGTGAAAAAGTAGATTCATACTAAGCCTCTTTTTAGGGCCCCTGGAGCCTGGTCCTTACATGTTGATTATTTTGCAGTTGCTGATGATTCCTCTGATCATGTCGGTGCTCTATGTCTGGGCCCAGCTGAACAGAGACATGATTGTGTCATTTTGGTTCGGAACACGATTTAAGGTATTGTAGCCTAGTTGGGAAAATTTCCTTTTCATTTGTCTATAGAAATCCCTCTTCAGCCCAGAGATGTACTTTCTGATTCGTCCAGAAGAGGTCAGTGCAGAGCAGTGTACCATAGGCAAGCCCCTTCTTGCCTTCTCAGTCCCCCTGTTTCCTCAGCCAACCCAGAGTCCTTTGCTGATTGTCACTTCTCACTCCCTCTGTACGTCAGGCCCCTCAGCCATGTGTCCCTGAGAGATCTCCTGTCTGTGTGTGTGGCAGAGAGGGAAGGAAAGATACTCATGTGAAACGCTCTCTTTTAATGTCTGTTCTTATCACTCCCTGTTATATATTTTATAATTTGGACAAAATTTGTTTTTGTTTGCCCTCAAACACTTACTTTTGTGCTTTCTCTCACAGTTTTCCACCTGTAACATTTTAAAAATTATCTTACTCCTGCAAATACTATTTGTTCTTAACATACTTATTTCCTGAGTCACCTGCCTGGAATTAGTTGTGCCTTTGGGCTTCTGCAGTGTTTTGTGTTTACCATTTCTGCCTTCACGTTATCTAGGTATAACCCTTTCTTTACTGGTTTATAAAGTCCCTTAACTCTTGGTATGATGTCTTGATTCTTATAAGGGGCTCAAGTGTTCAATTTATCTGGAGAACTGTCTTATTTGGGAGAGTATTAGTTCAAGATATCAATGTATAGAGAGGTAAAAATTCAACTAATTTTGTGAAATATGCAAAAGGAGAACCACAAAAGATGGGGTATTTTAAATGTACTGGTAACAATATGCTGGTTGGAGTCATGATGAGATTCTATTACGGACCATGTTTAATAGCATAGGACACTCATCTACTTTCTGGATGACAATATTAATCTGATTGTATTGCATTTGAAACTATCAGCAAGGAGTTCTGTCTCTCCAGTAACTGATCTAGGAATAAGTATAATTTTAGATAAGAATGATGCTAGACTGATCTGAGAAATTTTGGGTATGACTTTTCAAAGGATTTATTAAAGCCCTTGTCAGAACATTCTTACCCATTCCTGCCCACTCTGTATCCCCTTTAAATGTGGTTACTCACATGTGTATCTATTCTTTTCTAGGCCTGTTATTTACCTTGGGTTATCCTTGGATTCAACTATATCATCGGAGGCTCGTAAGTGATAGTAGATTTATTTATTTATTTATTTTTTGAGAGGCAACAACCATTTATTTGAATTCAAAAGAAAAGCTATTTGGAAAGCACTGATTCAGGCAGAAAGCCAAATAGTGTTCCCTGTTAGATTTATTTAATTGGAAACTAATCCTTGGACGACTTCCATTCTTTTTTATCTTCCTTCTCTAATTTTTATGAAACTTTAAAGAATCTCAACATTGATGCATTGGAACCTTGTCTTACAGAATAATTTTATTTTGATGTAATTGATTAAATTGTAGGGCTTTAAGTACATTTTAGCATTGAGTGATAGTTTTTTGTTGTTAGTTCTTTATGACAGTAGGCTTCCATATACGTGTTTTTGAATATTCATTTCTGGATTCACTGTCCAGATTGAGCAAACAGATCTAATTTGTGTCTGAACTGACTACTCTAAGAACTATGCCTACAGTAACTGTATTCTTTAGTCTTAATGCTTTGGAAATGGCTCACCAGTCACAGAAATGCATATTCTCAGATGGGAAGTAACTGGGTGAATAGTAGAGAAGTTTTGACTAAACAGGGTCAAATTTCTAGTCTGGAATTAGGATGAAGACTTAGGAAAACCTAAGGAAGAGGATATCAACATGCAGCTATTCTGAGAACTTCCATTTCTTACACTACAACATATTTTTAATGTTTCAATCGATTCTAATAGTACTAGTCCCTAGCATGTTTGACATATTTGCTCTGTGTGGTCCTAACTTCTGCTGCATACTGATAGGGAGAAGTGAATGAGTCAAGCAAGCAGACTGTTTAGAGAGCAGCTACTTATGAGCTTGGTAAAGCCACCCTGCTCCCCAGAAGGACAGAGCTGGGAGCAGTTGCACATGCTGGTTTGTCCCTGCCAGAATCGTGTTACAGTGAAGACAGAAAGATATGCAATAGTACGAGTGGATCTATAAAACCTTGCAGTGGCCTCCGTGTAAGCCATGGGAGAACTGAAGAAGGTCAATGCTTATTTTAGGATTACAAGGTGAAGGTCACATTTCCAAAGTGATCTCCGTGATGGCTTACACCAGGATACAGGAAGCGAGGGCGAGTGCTCACTGGCACCAGGAATGGGGAGCAGGCATCTCTCCTTTCCTTGCTCCCCATTCTTCTTTCTTGCTGGTCTTCATTGTTCACCACGGTTTGCAATACAGTATTCATACTTGGAAGATTTCAGGAGTTTGCAGCTTCCCCTACTCTTAAGGCAGGAAGTAGCAGAAACAATATTTTGAGGATGGGCTAGGACTTGAAAGAGATGTTAAAGGGGCAGCTGGCCTTGAGGAGCACAGACCCCACTGGTCCAGCAGGCCTGGTTTCCCTTCTCCCTCAGGATGCATTTGCCACTCAGACTACAGCTCACTGTCAAGCTGTCCCTGGTCCCCAGGGGTCACAATGGGCTGCCATGAGGATCTCCTCCCTGTGCTGTTAGTTAAAACTTACTGCTTCTCACTTCACTGCTTGAATGTCTTTAAACTAATTTGTCTCTCTGTTTGCAGGGTTATCAATGAGCTTATTGGAAATCTGGTTGGACATCTTTATTTCTTCCTCATGTTCAGATACCCAATGGACTTAGGAGGAAGAAATTTTCTGTCCACACCCCAGTTTTTGTAAGTGTTTTTTTCCTCTCTCGTTTAACAATCATTTTACTGTCCATGTTCTTATGTATCCTGATAAAAACTCGAGGAGGAATAGAATTTACCTCTCTGTCTGATGGAAAAATGTGAGCCAACAAATGAGTTGCCCTGGTCACAGAGTCAGGGAGCCAGGAATGAAAGCTACAGCTCAGTCTTCTTCACGGAGCCTTAGCCAGGGGCCACCGAGTCTAGAGCCAGCATCACAGGGAGCTATGGGCAGGATGACAGGCTGTCAGTTTCTCCCAAGAGTTTGGGTGAGGATGGGTGATGGGGATAAGTTAGCTCACTGGTTAGTAAGGTCATAGTTTTCTATTAAATATTACAGATTATATTATTTATGGAACTTTTCAGAATTAAAATGAGAGACTTGAGTTTGTATAGTCCTCTGTTTTAGGGTTTACTCAAGTGAGGAGGCCGAGGACACTGCTTTGGCTTTGAGACAGACTTGGGTTGGAATCCCATTCCCCTCATTGACCAGTTTTGATATTGGGAAACTTAGTCAAACCTCTGAGCTTCAGTTTGCCAGTCAGTCAGTTGAGGGGAGCCCCAGCTCACAGGACTGTTGGCGGCACGGTAGTGGAGCCTCAGTAAATACAAGTTCTGGGCCTGTTCCTGACATTGGGATGTAGGGTGGGAGAGATGCTGACACACTCAAGCTACAATGTAAGTAGTATGACCATTGTGTCCGTGAAGCAAAAGACTGCCTGGCAGTCACGCCCAATCTCCAGCTGGGGATATGCAGTAATAGCTTGCACTTAAAAGCTTAAAAAATGCACGCACCAGCCCTTTTCACATCTTGTATGTTTTAATGTTTTGTAGTTTGTCATTCTTACAATTCTTTTATAGATTAGGGATAGGTTTTTAAAGGAATTTTATTATAAATATAATATACAGAGAAGTACACTATTGTGTTTTTTTGTTTGTTTTCTCCTTTAAGAGCATAAAAAGAAATTTGTTTCTCTTCTGAGTCTTGAGTTGCCTCCAGGCTAAAAAAACAAATGACCAATCTGCTTTCTAATTATCAAAGGACACACAATAACAGCAGGCTTGGATTTTTGATCTAGGTCTGTCAAGTCAGATGGCAGATGCATCCATTAAAATAAAAACGTGGTGCTTTGGGGAACAGCCAACAGTTACTATACTTTAAATGGTCATATTCTAACTTCAGGGCTCGGAGACATTTCTCAATTGTGGGCAACAAAGTAGAGGAGATTCTGTGGCAGAAACGGCAGCACGTGGAGCCTGCCTTGCATTTGAGCTCTCTGCTGGTGGAAGCCCTTCTGTTATGTTTTGCATAAAGATCAGATGACAAAATGTAGCTCCTTGCAAAAACAGGAACTGCTTTGAAATTACCATAACTTTTTGTTGATTATGTATAATTGGGTGTCTTTTTATACTAATTACTTGCATTTAATTTCACTGTCTGTTTAAGCAATGGAGATGGCTTCCATATTGTCTTACAATAAGAACCAAAGCAAAACGGCCCGAGCACTGCCTGTTTTAAGTGTTCTATTTTATTATGCACTATGAAAGAGCATTATCATACCAGAACGTCACGGATATCCAGAAACAGTGCTTGGAAATGCATTTTGATTTAAAGCTAGAGCTGTATTCGTTGAAAGGGGAAGATGTGAGTTATAGAATTCTAAGATGCATCACCATTCTGCATTCCATCTAAGAAAGTAGGCAGACCCTCTTCTCTGCTGAATGCAGTTATTTTTCTGTTTAAAAGGGGGCCATCGTCTTTTTGGGAGGGAGCATGAAGGCACGTGGGTGACGGCTGCAGTCCCTAACTGCTGTCACTGGAACCACCCTGTGTGTCCCATTGCAGCCTGGGGTGTATTGGGTGGTGCAGGGTCCAGGCCCCAGAGCCAGGCTGCCTGCGTTTGAATCCTGACTGTCAATTTAGAAGAGCTTTACTCAGTCTTGCCTCAGTTTTCCCTTTTATGGAATGGGGTCATAGTAGTGCCTACCTCCTAGGGCTGTGAAGGTGAGATGAATTGACTAACATGTGGTACCTGGTGTAAGGGAAACGCTTTATGACAAGGTTGTGCTCTGCGGGCAAGTCACCCCTCACGGTTTAAACAGGTATCATACACGGTCTTCTTCAAGCAGAGGATCTAGTGAGTGGAATAAGTGTAAACATAGTCTTAGTTTCCTAATAGTCCAGGAAGGGAAATCTTTGGAAAATCTGAGAACCTGGACTTTTATTTAAGTTTCTTAGCTGTTCTGTGACTCTTAATTTATGAAACTATAAGGTGGCAAACCAGCTAACCTGTTTGGGCTTCAATTTCCTACCACCCATGAGATGAATGCAGTTGGAGGGCAAGTGACGAGTAAACTTTAAAAATATACGCATACCTCCAGGACATAATGCTGCCTTCTCCAGTGCCCCCACGGACGCTGCGGGACTCAGTTGCGTGCGGACGCTGCGGGACTCAGTTGCGTGCATGGTGGAGACGCAGTGTGGGGCTGAACACAGGCTGCACATTTGTCCTTGGAAAGTGAATTTATTTTGTACCCTTTGATCCAGATGCATATTATCAAAATGCAAAAACACTACATAATAGGTGTTTTTTTTCTGGTGGCTGGGCTTGTGGGAGTAATCTTTGTTTTTGTACTCTTCTGCATGAATTATTTTGCTAATCAGAGAAAAAAAATTTTAGAGTGTAAATTTAGCCTAAAACTTAGTAAATTTACGAAGCCTGAAAGTGAGTGCTTTCTCTGGTCAGGGCATGGAGCTAAGTGCTGAAAAGGCAAGTTAGTAAGACATGGTACTCAGCCTTCCATTGGCCACAGCCTAATACAATTCAGTGTGACAGACCAGGGGACACCGGGGAAGGGAGCCGGGGCTAGATGGCCTGACAGCCCTGCGGAAGTGACTGTGTTGTCTTCTCTCCCTTTGTTCCCCGCCTTGCTCCAGATACCGCTGGCTGCCCAGCAGGAGAGGAGGGGTGTCTGGATTTGGCATGCCCCCTGCTAGCGTGAGGCGAGCAGCTGATCAGAATGGTGGAGGCGGCAGACACAATTGGGGACAGGGCTTCCGACTTGGGGACCAGTGAAGGAGTGGCCTCCAGCCTGCCCACCAGCCACTCTGTTCAGATGAAGTTTTCCTCCCAGTGCTGGGTGTGCTCAGCAACTGCGTCCCAGCAAACACTGGTGGACCTGACCCACACTGAATGTAGTCTTTCCGTACAAGACACCATTTTTTAAATCCTGAAGAAAATATAAGTGTTCCTCAAGTTTCGTGATTCTCATTCAAGTCCTTTCTGCTATGAAGAACAAACGTCAACTGTGCAAATTTCAGAAATGACTATGGTTGTTGGTGTCTCCTCTTCCTTTTCCATCCGAATGATGGGTTTTGCTAGGTCCTGGTCTGCTGTCACCAACCTGGGCATCTGCGATTGGGCCACCAAATGCTTGTCAAAGGGACTCTTACCTCTTTCTGACACATGCCTCCCTTTTCCTTTTTCCACCCCCCAGATTTGCAGCTAGAGGAGGTTGCCCATAAAATGGTTCTGCCTTTGACAAGCTCTCTTATTTATTGACTTTTGCCAAGACTTGGTCACGGAAACCTTGTTCAAACCTTCCTTCCCCTTTGGTGGCAGAGCTGTAGCAGTAGCGGCGAAGATGAACAGGGGACCAAGAGCTTTTTCTCAGCTTTGCAATCCTGTGACCTGGTATCAGTTGCAGCCACTTGCCAGCTCTTCAGATGTTTTGATAAAAAAGCACCACTGGGTCAGCGAGGGCCGCAGATGGGTATTAATAAGGCAGGAAGGTGTTGCTAGGCACTTTTTTCCTAAGTGACCACAGCTATAGTTGCGTGGAGTTGCGTCTTACACAGGGGCTAGTTTTAAACTGTGGTGGGATAATCCCTTTGCATCTGATGGGTGAGGCATCCTGGCTGTGTGTGAATCCAGAGTATAGCTGGGTTGTATTGTGCTAGAAAATTCCAAGTCACACTTCACCGGGAGATGCTGTCTTTGAGAGGCCTCTGGGTGCTGATTCCATTTCATTCTCATTCTGGCTGTATGTTTACTAAGTAGAGTGATGGGAAAATCTTATGTCCTTTTTAAGATGTCATTTTTTTGGCCTCTCTTCCCCCTTTTATGGCCACATACATCAGTTAATTGTGAGGAGGGTGTAGCTCCTCCGTATAAAGATCATATTTTAAGAGCTAATGCAAGCAAATATGAGTCACATCATTTTGTGTTGTAATGGCTTTAGAATCATTGTGACTGAGGGTCTTTATCATATTGATTCACAGATGTACATAAGACCAACGTAAATACCCACAATTCCTTTCTCATAGGTGGGATTTTCCATCAGTTAGGCCTGTCACCTAATAAAGGGTTTTGAACATGTTCCACACAGTTTCCTATTTGATGTTTTTATTCCGGAAGCAGACTGCTAGGAGCAGCGTAGAGTGGCTGCCATACTTCAGACAACTTTTTAAAAAGGCTTCGGACATTTCGATCAGGTTTATTTTTGGGAAACTGCGCTAACAGGATGGCTAGTCTTCGCCCCACTCTTACACTGTGATGTGTTATCCGAGGAAGTGGGGTTTGAAAACAGCTCTTCCTTTTTAATCAAGTTTGTGTGTATTTCTCCAGACTTAATTTATATGGTCAAGTAGAAGAGGGGGAGGAATGTGAACCTTAACTGTCAGATGTTCGGCTGTTGACCTGTGGCCACAATAAAATGCACTGGTGAAGTGTAGAAGCCATTTTCCTGTTCCGTTGCATGTGCACTCTGTGCAGGAGTGGGAATCACTGTCAGGAGGGACTCACGGGCAGTGAACTGGAGTCTCATATGCCCTCTTAGCAGTGCGACTGCCGAGAGCAGAGGTGTTGCTAAAGGTTCTTCAGGTCAAGGCAAAATGTTCCTTAAATTCGTCTTCTTAAATGTGTGTAAGGAGCTGATAATTTTATTAATCTTATCTGGATTACCTATCTCCTGGGAATAATTATAGCTAAGCAAGCTCATTGAGATTGATTTGGCAAGGCAAGACGTGACAGTGGATTCTCTTTATGAATGAAAAAAATCCTTATTTTGTGTAGAAAATTCCCTTTTTGTAACTAATCGTTTTTATTGGTAAAAAAAATTGTAAATTAAAATGTACAACTTGATGGTTGTCTGTCATAAGTTTCTGTATGTCTCCTCTGCTCCCTCTTTGAGATACTACATAATTTCTGTAACCAGCCATCTCTTGGGCATTTAGGAGTGTCCAGTATTTGTTGCTATTATAGTGACATAGCAATACTTCTGTCCACATGTTGGAGGATTCATCCCTGGCTTTTAGTTGGATGAAGCGGGCTGTTTTGGAACATTGCGGGAGACAGCTGCAGAGAGGAGGAACTGCAGACCAGATGACTGAATTTTCAGTGGTTGCTGTGCCAGGTATAAGGTTAAGTGTAGGTATAAGGTTGGACTGAACCAAGCAGTGGGATTGGGGCCAGGGCTGGATTGAAGAGACCTCCATGAGAGAATTGCTGGGACTTAATGAGGAAGAGGAGGGATTATGCGCAGGGGTTTCCATTGGACATCAGGTCTCGATATAAGTTTCCCATAGAAACAAGACTGGTTAAATAATGTTATTTATAGGTATTGTTGGTGCAGCACATTATAAATAATTGGGTGCTGGTGGACCAGCTGGGAAACCTAGCCACTATGGGTGTGTTTCTGTAGAGAAATACATAGTGAATGGTAAACCTGTGAATTTGAAAGTGGGCTTTTAGAACATGATTTCTTCCTGAATTGGGGACAGCTTTGGAGAAGGCCCTAGTGAAAGAGAAACAATTCTCAATTGTTGTTGCTCGCTCTATCCCCATCCTTCAGGTCCTTCCGAGCTTAAACATCATTGCATCAAGGAGAGGCCTTTATAGATCTGAAGGTGAGGTAGAATGTCTCCCAGATGGTCCACTGGCACCGTCTCTGCTTTATGATGTCATCACACCCATAGTCATGTTTCGTGTCTCTCCTGTGGTCTGTTAGCACACCTTACCATGGTTGTAGGCCCAGCACTTAGCACAGCGCCTGCCTTGTACAGGTGCTTGTCTGTTGTTGCACTCACCTGAAAGGTGGACTGGGTAACGGGTTGAGGAGGAACTTGGCCTGCTTAGGGAGAGAGCTAATAGCCTGGTCTCCCGGGAGCTCCAAAGGGTTTTTTGTTGCTTATACAGGGGAATCATAGTCTCCTGAAAGAAGATATTAGAGGAGGTTGGAGATATTAGCAAGAATGGATTCAAAATTGAGATACTTTTTAAAAAGCAGTTAAACAACTTCTGTCTTACAGTGTGTACTTATCTGAGCATGGGTGTGAATACTTAGGGTGATTTGGGCAAAGGAGACTCAGTGTAGACTAAAGGCAGCAAGAACAATTGGGAAGAGTAACTGAAGGTGTGCGTTTAACTTTTTCTCCCTCAAGCAGTTCCCCTATGGCCTGCCCAAATGCATATGCACTGAGAAAGGAGAAACTTCTGCCAAGTCACTGTCATCCAAGCCAGAGTGACCCACAGGGAGTGCAGAATTGAATTTAGGTACAAGGCTTAAGGATCCCTTAGGAACTGCCCACTAAGCTCGATTTGTCCCTTGATGCCTTACGCTGACCCAGATGAATTTGATCCTTCTCTTCTCTCTGCCAGTGTGTTGGCCTTTTCCTGAGGGCTGACACGGTGAGTGTCCCTGTTAATTAAGGGCAGTCACGGTTAGCCTAAGGGACATGTGGATGTTGATGGTAACTGTTCGAGAGAAGAGCAGTAAACCTGGCTCTGAGGATGTAAGATGCGGCTGTCCCCACGGCAGGCCCTTGTCACCTGGAGGGAAGGGTTTGAACTTTCCTGATCCCTTCCATTTCTTTGATAACCAAAAGGACTCTGGTTAACTTCATCCAAAGGAACTTTATTGGAAGGAAATAGAACACCTCATAGATTCCAAGGGTCTACTGAAAAAGCTGACATGGAAAGGAACCCACAAGTTCAGGTGGCAGGAATGGGTCTTACCCCATCTGCTGGCTGTCAGCTCCACCTTGAGTTTGTGCTTCCATCTTTCCTATTAGGACTCAACTCCCAGTCTTACTGGCCTAGCTTGGACTGTGTGCTTCCCCTTGGCTAGGAATTCAGGGGAAACCATTAATGACAGTCCCATTAACACTGCCTGTAATGGGGAACAGGTAATTTTTTTTCCAAAAGCAAATCAAAGTGCTCTTGTTTCCTAAGAAGCGGGCAGTAGATGCTGAATGCCTGTACCACCCTTGCTGGCCCACTAGCACACGTTAACCACATGCGTGGCTTCCTGAAGGAGCCTCTGGCTTTGCCTCATTCCAACCCGGGAACAAGATAGCATTTCCTCCCATCTCACTCAAGCTCATGTGCAGAGCAGGAGAAAGCAGGGTAGATTTTGCTGAAGATTGGGGGTGTGGGGGAAGGAGGAGTGGAGAGGTTGACATTGAACATCACAGGGAAAGAGACTCCTGCACTTGAGAGCAGGGGTCATGTGTGTCCACCCATCACATCCCCACTACCTAGCACCCAGCTGGGCTTGCTTAGGCTTCTTGAGATATTCATTGAAGGAATGGATCCATTTCATAACCTAGATTCTCTTCAGCTGTCACCTGGCTCCCTGCCTTTCTCTCCACCCTTTCCCCATATGGCTTTTCCAGGGCCCTCTAATGTCTTGGTCAATTTAACTCTGGCTCTAAAACACTACACTCAGCAAAATAAAGGCCTTGTAATTAATCAGACCTACCCACCTTGGAAAGGCTTCTCAAAGGTATTCACCAAAAATGAAGTAAGATTGGATCAAGGAAGCCGGGCAGTTCTAAAAAGACACACACACACACTAAGCTTATTTCATCGTGTTTATTATTTCAAATTATTTTAAACATTTCAAATGTTTGATTATTACATAATCTCCCAAATTCTGATCGACTCCCTATAGTGAGTTGAATGGTGGCTCCCAGAAGATAATTCCATGTACTAGTTCCCAGAACCTGTGAATGTGACCTTCTTTGGGGGAAAAGGTCTTTGCAGATGTAATTAAGGATCTTGAGAGGAGGAGATCATTCTGGATTATCTGTGTGGGCTCTGAATCCAATGACAAGTGCCCTGTAAGAGGCACACATGGGATATTTGACAGAAGAGGAGAAGACAGACACACAGAGCAGGAGGTGATGTGAAGATGGAGTCAGAGATTGGAGTGCTGTGGCCACACACAAGGAAGCTGAAGAATGCCTGATGCCAACAGAAGCTGGAAGAGGCAAGGGACGGATTCTCCCCTGGAGCCTTTGGGGGAGGTGTGGTCTGGCTGACACCTTGATTTTGGACGTTTGGCCTCCAGAACTGAGAGAATAAATGTCTATTGTTTTATGCCAACAAGTTTGTGCTGATTTACTAAGGAGCCCCAGGAAATTAATCCACCCCCTGACGTACTGTAATAACCTCCCAACTGTTTTCTCTCGGTTTCTTAAATGCAACGTGCTCTTTCTGCTTCTCACTGGGGTGCAGGGCTTGCTGAAGCGGGGGGAGCAGAGGCAACTGGACCCTAAGAGTGAGCCCTGTGCTGGGGAGCTGGAGGCTCTTGCCAAAAGGTCATTGGTCACATGTGGAGAGCGGCTACAGCGTTTGGACAGGTTCAAGCCTGGGACCAATGAGAGGGCACGATCCTCTCCTGGCAAAGCCACGTGCAAGTCCCAGCACAATGATAGCCAAGGCTATAGTTGTAAGCTTGACCTTTTGGTCCGAACCTGTGGTCCCACGTGGCTGAGTGATGTAGGCTGCGGGAGGTGCAGCAAGTAAACAAAGCTTGATCAGGTGCATGTGATTGAGTAGATTCGAAACCCGCGAGAACATTGTAACCACGCCCTTACTTTGCCTCGTGGAATCTGGCTATAAAATAAAGACTCGGCTTTTAGGCCACAGCACTGTCTCTCCATCAGAGAGGGTAGCGTCCTACCTAGCGCCCAGCTTTCTTCTCTTGTCTGTCTTTTCTTAATCCTTCACCGCCCGCTCTCAGGCTCACCAAACCTGGCTGTGCCGGCTCGGCACAGTCACAGCTCTGACTTCACCCATGGCTGCCCTGATTAATGTGCATGTGAGGGGGAGTGGGGGGTACTGAGGCCTGAGACGAAGCTGAGCATCAACTCTCTTGAGAAATGTATTATCATTAATCAACATTACCAGGCCCCACTCAGACTAAGTGGCCTCTTGTGATTAGGAATGGGCCCTTGAAAAAAGAAAAACAGTCTTAGCATTCTGAGTGTGTGCGTTTGACAATGGATTTCTTGATAGCAGTGGTGGGGGGGGGGGGCAGGAGGGGAGTTTGCTACGCAGAGTGGTGATGTGTGTGTGTTGGGGGTGCAGGCCTGGCTTCAGGGCCTGAGGAACAAAGATAATTGGTGGAGTTAGGAGTCTGACCTATTGGCAGAAGAGAAACTCTGTCCAGCCTTTGGGGTGAATTCTAATGGGGTACCTGTCTCTGGGCAGGAACTGGAACCTCCAGGACTGATGAGGGCAGCTGGGGGGCTGGAATCCATCTGGGACTTAAGAGTGACACAGGCATAATACACCCGGAATTCCAGAACTAGAAAGAAAGAACCCGGCTCCCACCATGGAAGGCTGTTGTGGGAATCCGGTCAGGGGATACGTGTAAATCATTGGGCTCTCAGAAACGTTCGTTCCCCTTCCCTTCCCAACCATGAATTCATTTCATCCTCACAGCCGCCCTCTGAAGCACTGCGGTCCCCACGCTGCACACGAGGACACCAGGGCCTTTTGGGGCCATCACCGCTTCCTGGTGGCCCCCACGGTGCCCAGGTGCTGTCTGTTGGTGTTCAGCCCTTACTGCCACGCCTGAGGGCTGTTGGCCCAGGTCCTTTGCAGCTGGTTCCAGGTCATTTTGGCAAGTGAAAGGCACCTGTGAGAGGTCAGAAGGTGGAAGAAGGCAGATGTGACTTTCCCCCGGCAGCAGCGTCCCGGGGCCGGGGCTCCTGGGCCCCGGGTAACACCACTTCCCTCCATTTGCACCTTCAGCCCTCCCAACACTTGTCATGCGTTCTCTGTAATCACCCAACTCCCGTCTCCCCTGCTAGACAAGGACCCCCACCCCTGGGCACCCTGAAAGCCGGGGGCAGGGTTTCGGCATGTGTATGTGTGCTGGGGGGAGAATTGAGGCTTTCAGGTCACCCTAAGGAGGAGGCTCAGCCCCCCCAGGATCCTTTGTGGAGTAGCTAACATGTCCCTGGAGGGAGAGGGGCTGAGCAGCCAGTGCTCACCTGGAACTCCAGCTCACAGGCTCCACGGGCTCCGCAGCCCAGGACCTGCCTGGAAAAGCAAAGGAGCTGGCGAACCGGGCGGAACCGGAGTCAGGCAGACCCTGGCCAGTCCTCTCTCTGCCACCTACCAGTGAGCATCTCAGGAACTCGCCTGGCCTTTGTGGGCTCCCGGTTCCCCATCTGTGACGTGGACAGGTTAATTCCTAACCCCGAGGGTGGAGGGCCAGTTAAATAGAACAGTGACTGGGAAAGCCCTTTGCATATAGGAGGGGGAGGTTTTCATGGAGAGGAGACACTCTCGCCCCGCAAAGGGGGACCCTTCAGCTGAGGGGCAGCCTTGGCCCTCTCGCTCTCCTGACCGTGCCCTGGGCACATCCAGGTGTGGCGCTGTGCCGGCTGCTGGGGGTACAAAGATGGAAAAAGACTTGGTCTCTGCTCTGAAGGAGCCCTGGTGGAGATGAGCACGCAATCGGCGATTGCAGTTCAGCACGAGAGGTGCAGTGAAGGGCTGAGTAGAGGATGCTATGGGAGCTCCCCTAGACCTGGGGATGGAATGCCAGGAAACTTCTAGAAGCAGGGATTTGTAAGCTGAGACCTGGAAGAAGCATGAGGGTTAATCAGATAAAGGAGCAGGACTAGAGAGAGGGTCTCGGATAGAGGGGAGAAGGTGTGCAAAGGTGCAGAAGCAAGAGCAAAGTAGGCAAAGGGTAAGGAGTGGGAAGCGATGGGGCTGCAGGGTGAGGGAGACAGATCATGTCCTCCCAGGGACTTGGATTTACCGGGCACATTCTCTGTGCCAGGAGAGACACAGCTGGCCCTGGGCCCAGCTCCAGGCTGATTTACAAGCTCCAAGTGCCAAGAGCAGCTGCATCACCTGTTTTGAAATTGTAAGCTCTGGGGCGAACGCTCTCTGTGCCTTTGTCCAATGTTAACCTGAGCCGAGGGGAGAGGCTGCCTCTGGGACCCTGTGGACTCTGGCCCTCGCCCTGCTCCACAGCGGGCAGGAGAAAAGTCCCAGGAATAGAAGCTGCCCCTGCCAGGACCTTCTCCACCTCTTTTCGCCTCTGGTCCCTGCTCCTGGTCAGAATCCGATACCTCTCTTTTCTCGGTTTGTCAAGCCAGGCAGCAATGCACTGTGATTTTCCACTGCCCTCCAGACAGGCGATTTTTGTAAGGAGACCAGAGCAGGCTCACACTGATGTTTCCATGGGACACTGACGTTGTTTTCCCTTTGGGGAGTAAAAAGCCCATCGGATGGGTAAGGAGAGGCAGGTGGAAGCTCATTAGAAGAGAGAAAAAGCTAAGCTTGTATTGCTCACTTCTGCCAAACCCCACCACCTCCAACCTACTTCTTGTGGTTTATCTTATTTGTCTCAGAATCAGCTTAGGGGACACCTCCTCCAGGAAGCCAACCAGGCTTCTGTTTTGAATTGATGCCCCTCTATTTTCATAGTTCTGTCTGTATATGCCCAATTGTAGTTGTTATTGACCTCTCTGCCTCCCCCATTAGACTGACTTCCTTCAGTTGAACAAAAGTGAACTGAACACAGTCCTATGTGCTGGACTGTGCTAGGTCCCAGGTGGTCAGGCTGACCTGGACCAGGTCCTGGAGCAGCCCAGGATCTACTGAGGGCACAGACCACTGGGGTCCATTCAGGGCAAGGGCCAGCTCATTCAGTTTTGTTTCCCTAGCAATTGCAGTGCTGGACACAAGGTGAGCTCTCAACAAGTGAACAGTGAATGAATGGTCTTGGCATTGTAGATGTAGTTACTGAATTTCTAAGAAAAGAAACTCAAAAGCACTTTGCAAAGTAACTACCAGTGAGGGCTTCACCAACAGCGCTTCTCTGAGGAGCCCTTCCTCAGGGATCTCCCTGCTTTCCTTCAGAACAGTGGGCTCAGGTCCCAGGGCATAGTCTGCATATTGCCCATGCAGGTATCATATGGCATGGAGCTGCATCCCAGCAAGGGGGAATATGAGCAAGTGGCTTTCCATAGATGGACCACCACTAGTCTAGGGAACTGGGAAGGCTGAGACCAGAGGATTGAGGACTAGGATTGCAAAGCTTAATAGGTGAAACATGATATTTCCACCTATGGACGGTGGGATGTGATGTCAGTTACCCATATCCATCCTGACAACCAGCCTCCCTTGCTGTGACAAAGCACTATTTGTATATTAGTACATCATCTTGTAGAAGAACCACCAGATCGAGGGGGCAGATGTTGCTGTCACTTTAGAACTGAACAGAATGTGGCCCACGTTGTTAGGGATTTGTTCAAGTCACATATAGCTACTACATGGCAAAATTGGGAATAGAACCCAGTCCTTTTAACCCCCCACTTTCCCCCCACTACACTATGAAGTTATTATTTTAACTTAGTATGGCATTATCCTAGGAGGTGAACAGGGTAGGTATCCTAAAGCCACAAGGAAGGTAAATATCTTTCAAAACATTCATCGACCCATCGATCTACCTATCCATCCAAATATCCATCTATCATCTACCCATCCATCCATCCATTCGTGCTTCTATCCACATTCAGCCATCTGTTTACCCGAATATCCATCAATTCATTGACTCACCTAAGGGTCTATTAATCCACTCATCTACCAATCCATATACTCATTCTCCCATCCATCCATATATTCATAATCCATCCATTTGCCAAAGATGCCTGTGATATGACTCTTGTCCTTGAGGAGCTCTGTCAGATGATGGCGACAGGGTGATAAGTACTCGAACAGAGATCTATGTAAAGAGCCATGGGAAATCAGAGGAAGGAGCAATTATCTTCCTACCTTGGCTGGATGAAGAAACACAGGCTCATTTCTGCAGGTACTAGTTGTAGAAATACTTGGTGTGATGTGAATTCACGCCAGTGATTTTACTCTGGGACTGAGGAATGCTTTTGTCATCAACAGAAAGACTAAGTCCTTACTCTGTGTGTGTGTGTGTGTGTGTGTGTGTGTGTGTGTGTGTACATGTTTTGGGGTGGGGAAATAAAGACATGCTCCAAGGAGAAGAATCTTTTATATTAGTATCCTCAGCACATAGTACAGTGCTGACTACATGGTAGGTGCTCTATAAGTGTCAGGAAACTGCTGTAATTGCAAGGAGAGAGAAATGAGTGGATCAGAATGATTTCAACAACCACCCAGTACCACATTAAAGGATACTCATCTTCATTGCTCCCTTACCAGGCTTCAGTTTTAATATGGACTGTTAATTTGAATTGGAATTTGGAGGAAGATTTGTCCTTTATAATTCCTTGAGATCTGCAGGCTGTTTATATTCTTGCTGGAGCCTATAAAAGAGGAGGCTACTCTGATTTCTCATGGCTTATGTTGGGCAAAGTTTACAAGGGACAATTAACCTTTTATGTCTCAGGTACTTTAGGAATAAGTACATTGATGGTTCTGCCAAAGACAACTTTGATTCATGGCTGCGATAATGTTTATAGCTTTTTTAAAAAAAAAAAAAAAAAAAGCTGGTTCTGGAGTCATAATGTCTTCGTTTCACACCCAGGACCAGAACTAAGTGGAAGATGACCTTGGGCAAATTAGTGACTCGTCCTGGGCTGCTCTTTTCTCATCTCTAAAACCAGGGGTCTGGGTTAGATGAGCTTCAACACCTTGCATTTTGTCTCGTTTACTGGATTCCTGGCTGGACCCACATGAGTCCATCTGAGCCTCTGCCTTCCTCAGACTGGGACTCCTCTGGTGACCCTACTCCACTATGACCTTCTTTATTTTCCTTCTTGTTGGTGTTGTGTCACCATCAGTAGCACAACTACAACTCCAGCTCAGTGGTCCCTTCTTCATGGTGCTAGAAATCACTGGGTTCCTTTAGCCCTAGAGGTGGCAATGGCTCCTCACTTGCTAGTCTCTGGGTGTCTTGCTTGTTCCCTTCACCTATAGTGTCTACGAAGTCCCTGCCATGAAGTCCCGTCAGGTGAACCACCGGTGGTGAATAATGTTTCCTCTTAGGCTACCCCAGTGCCTCACCTTTGTTACCTAAGGCAATCCACACCAACCTCCAGGATGCAGCCATTACCTTCCCATGCCACACCTCAGGAAGCAAAGGCTCAGCCAAGTTCAATGATTTGCCTGAAACTACAGAATTTGGAACTCCTGGCTTCAAAGTCTGGGTTCTTCCTCCCCAGTGGAGCTAATCCTGAGCGAGGTTTCCATCTCCTTCCCTGCCTCTAAGCAGAGTGGCTTCTAGACCCTTCCATTCTTCATGTCTTTCCTGTCTGGCCTCTTGGGATAGGATAGTAATCTATCTAGGCTTTAACTTTTATGTCTAGAAAATGTCAATGTGCCTCCTGGAGCCTTAACTCATCTGTGTTGAGTTAATTGGTGTGAGTTGGCAGTTTAAACCCGGCTTTCACGCTTGGTCCACTCTCAGCTCGGGCAAGGGGATGAAGGTAGGGAGCCTCCTAAGGAGCTTTCTTCCTGTTGCAGGGACTAGACGTGGATAAGGAAACACAACAAGCAGTCTAACACCTCTGTCTCCAACTCGGGCCTTAACTCTTTCAGGTTTGGCTTTGATCTTAGAAACCAAAAGGCTCTCCCCCATTTATCCTAAGGAAATACTCAGAGACATGGGAGAAGGATGAACAAGTAGTGGCAAAAAGATTGGAAAGAGCCTGCACGGCCATCAGGAAGGGACGGGTGAAAGAAATCACAGCCCCGCCCTGGAAATGACTCATTGACAAATCCACTAAAACGAATCTGCATGTGTTGACATGGAAACAAGGTCCAGAACAAGTCATGAAATGAAAGAAGCTGGTTATAAAACAGTGCACGTGGTGGGATGCCATTTTTATGAAAAATAATCCTGATTTGTTTTGCTATATCTCCATATCCCACCTGGCAATCTTCCAGTCTCCAACCTTCAGGTCCATCCACTTTCCACTGATTCCAAAAGTCCCTGCAAGGCCCATCTCCCCACCCTACTGGGGAACTCCTATTCCTCCTTCACGAAGGTTCCAAAGGCAATTTCTGGTCCTTTCTTGCTGTGCTCTTCCCCGAACCACTTAGCGCACCGGTGTGACAGCTCCCATTGGGTTGGGTTGAAGTCACTCATCTAGCCTCCTGTCTTCCTCACCACAGTTGCATTCAATCTGGGGGTTCTAGAGCTCAGCCCCTAGTACATGCTCTGTACGTGTTTGTCGAAGTCATGTATGAGTGAATGAACCAAGGTAGGCTGCTGGAGGAAAGGGTCAAATTGATGTAGCTTCTTTCACATTCATGCTTTGGCCAGGGTCCTATTGATGCTGCACTTGAGGCAGAAGAAAGTGGCACTAAGGCTTAGAAATGCTAAAATGTAGACCACGCCTTGGTAATCCCCCATGGACATGTTTATATTTTAAAAACATGTTTTTGAGTCCACACTGATTCTAGAAAGTAAACATGTGCTAGGAGGAGGAGGGAGGGGCTATTCTTTTCAATAGAATGTCAATTAATAAACATAGAAGGAAAGAGAGAGCTAGAAAGTCACCATCTTGCAGCCAGCACAGTATTCATTGACTCAAGCAAGAATCATCAGTGGATGACGAAACCACGGGTGAGTTGCTGTTGGAGAACAGGGCAGGGTATTTCCACAGTCTCTTAAGTGTCTGCCAGATCTCTGATTGTTTACAAGGGGAAGAGGGTGCCTTTATGGTGGAGATAGCTGGCAGACACCGCCTTCGCCAATGATCAGCATCAACACCACCAATAATAGGACAGACTGACAGCTGGTGCCTCGGGATGTGTCGTACTGAAAAGGGCACAGCATCGTATGTAGTTATCCCCCAGGATGCCATAGTATTCCAACAGCAAATCATGAGGACGCAATCAGACAAATGCAACAGAACAGCGAGCTTAGATATTTTTTAAAGTGTTGTGAACGACAAAAGCAGGCTAAGCAACTGCTCCAGAAGGAAAGAGAGCACAGGAGCAAGGCAAATAACTGCAAAATGTGATTCAGGATGGGATTCTGGATGGGATTCAGGATGGGATTCTGGGTATAAAGGGCAGTAGGAGACAACTGACACAATTGGCCTATGGGTTGTATATGAGATGGGTAGTATTGTAGTGATGATAATATCCTGAATTTGATAATTGCACTATGGTTATGTTAGAAAACTGCTTTATTGGGATTTCGTATTATGAAAAATTTCAAATGTACAGAAAAGTGGAGAGAATAGTATAATAAGCATTCATGTACTTTTTACTTAGGTTTAACAATTGTTAATCTGCCATCCTTTGTTTTCTGAAATATTTAAAATATTTAAAAGGAAATAACATATATCTCATGACATTTTGCCACTTTAATAGCATCTTTACTTTTTTTTTTACATAAGTCCAATACCATTAACTTTATGATTAATAATAATTTTTTAATATTATCTAATATCAATTTATATTCAAACTTCCCTTAAATATCTTTGCCTCTAAATGTCTCTTAGAGTTTGTTCAAGTTAGGATCCAATTAAGACCACGTATCATGCTTGGTTGTTATATAAAAAAAGCCTTAAATTTATGTCCTAGATTCTTGTTTTCTTTATCTCCTTTTACTCAATTCCTTCCTTCTTTTCCTCCTTCCTTCCTTATTTCCTCCCACAATATTGATGAAGAGCCTTATGATGTGTTAGGCATTGGGGATACAAAGATGAAAAAGAAAAGCTCCTAGCCTTGGGCTTCTCACAGCCTAATGAAGGAGGAACAGTCATGTGAGCAGATAATTATAAAACTGTATGAGATCTGTGCCCGAGATAGATGCTGGGTATTACACAACACTTTGTAACTTCCATCAAATGATGAGAAGAAGAAAAGGACAGAAAAATTGGTTTAGGGAGGCAATTGGGGGGGAAAAAATAGCGTAAAGTTTTATAGGTCATGATGGGATTTCCAATTCCCTTAGTCTCCCGGTCCTTCATTCTTATGAGTCAATAGGAGACGATCATTAAAATCATTTGATGTCCAAGTTGTTTTAAGTCTATTTTTATTTCTCATCTTAGCTCCTTGAAAGGCTCTATCTGTTCCAAATCAGCCTTCTACGACCACAAACATGAAAGCCAGAGTCCTTGCAAGGAGGACTGTCCGCTCCCTGGGCTGTGAGTGGATGGAAGGACCCTCAGGGGATATATCCCACATATCAGCCCATCTTGAATGTTCGAGTGCCCAGGCATGGTTTTCAGTTTTGAGATGGGCCCTGAGCCACTCGATGTGGAGCATTGTGGTTTTTAAAAGCATGGGTTTGTGCTGAAACCGGTTTGGCTCAGTGGATAGAGCGTCGGCCTGTGGACTGAAAGGTCCCAGGTTCGATTCCGGTCAAGGGCATGTACCTTGGTTGCGGGTACATCCCCAGTAGGGGGTGTGCAAGAGGCAGCTGATCGATGTTTCTCTCTCATCGATGTTTCTAACTCTCTATCCCTCTCTCTTCCTCTCTGTAAAAAATCAATAAAATATATTAAAAAAAAAAAAAAAAAAAAAAGCATGGGTTTGGGTCTCAGAGAAACCTGGATTCAAATCCTGTCTCGGACACTTCCTAGTTTGTGGCTTTGGGCAGATTCCTAACTCCAATGCTGAAGTTTTCTGCAATCTAAGCTGGACTCCTCTGATGTGGAAAATTATGCTGTTTCCCGACACAGAGCTGATGCATTTTCATGTGCGTGGAAGTCTTGCCTTCTGGGAGCCCTGCACATCCTCTCCCCACATGCTGACCTGCCTCACAAGGGAGTCAGAAGCCCCCTGTAAATTTTCTTCTGGAACACACAGGGATTGAAAAATCCCTTATAGAGAAACTCATCCTGCTAGGGCCAGCCCAGTCCGCAGCCTGGTTCCCAGGCCCACGCCTGGAAGGCTCACTCACCTCCTCAGGGTGCTCAGGAGGCTGTCCAGGCTAGAGCGAGAGCAGCTGTTTTCCAGAGCAGCTGGTTGGATGACCCCAGACAAAGGTTCTCTGTTTCTCTAACAACTGCCATTGTGAACATTGCTTGGCTGCGGAGAGACACAGAGCGATACGTTCTGGGTTTGGAGAAATATTTCTGAACAGCCTACTTTTTAGTGTTCCATGCTGCCGTTTCTGCTCTTTAATTAAACACAGTTTATGGGCACATTTGCTTCTTCAGAGCTCCTCCCGGGAGCTGGCTGACAGTGTTCGCTCCAAAGCTTTAGCGCTAGGCCCTAAAGCTTTCTTTAGCTCACTGCTCTCCTGGAGTCTCCCCCAAAACCTTCAGGTGAGGGCAGGGGTTTGGAGACTTTTAAGAGGGGTGTAGGCCCAGGCTCCCAGAATCAAAGAATCTCAGAGTTTGAAGGCAGTGGATGGTCCTCATTTTTCAAATGAGGGAACTGAGGCTCAAAGAGAGGAAGTGATGCATCCAGGGCCACACAACACGTTAGCGGTAAAGCAGGGACCAGTGTTCAGGGCCCTGAGACATGGCTTTGCCAGGGACAGTCCATGTGATTGTGCAAAGTCCCTTGTCCTCTGCTGCTCCACTGTGCTTCTGTCTGCCCCAGGGCTCAGGAGAATTCCTTCCAGATAGAGGACAGTATGAGCAAATGTGAAGATGCGTATGGTCCATGGAAATGGGTGATGAGACTCATCCCATTAACGGCAGGATATGCTTTTATTGGCTTTTCATTTTCATTTCTCATTTTCTGAGACAACTTGCTCATGTCACCCTGTCGGAGCTGAGACCCTCATGATCCAGTCCCAGTTATAGAAGCATAGTCTAAACAAGACAAGTCATGATGAAAAGGGCATTTATTTTTTTGTCATCTTTCTGAAAGTATGTTATGTGGGCTTCCCTGCATACACCATGGGAGCATGTCTTATAAGCTCTTTTCCCTCTCTATTCGTTATTACATAGATGGACTTGACCTTTTTCCTTAAATTTTTGTGCGTCTCCTTCAACCCCTCTGCAGCTGTCCTTCAGTGCTGACTCAGACTCTGCACCAAGCATGTCTAGAAACCAGTCTCTCGGGGAGATGGGAGAGAGGAGAATTAGGCCATGTTTGAGACTCTCTTAGACAGATTGGGTGAAGGGAAGAAGTTAGTAAAATGTAATTGATTTTTATCCCATTGTGGGTATTTTCCCACAAATGATTTTTCCCAAATATCTTGCTACCATCCCTAGTCTATTACATGTCTGATATTGCTGATGCAGGTTTATTCGTATGACACATGGTGGAATGCATGCTTGCATTGTCCCTAGCCTGGGGTCGCAGATAAAGACGACCTGGACCCTGTCTGTGAGGAGGCCACAGGCTTACATGGCAGACAAACCCAGAGACAATTGTAATGCTGTGTGGTCAGGATAAAAACATGCAGACGGTGGTTTAGGGGCTCAGAGGAAGAAGCACCTGACTTGCTGGAAGGGGTAAGAGAAGATTCTTGGTGAGGGGGGGCATGATGTTTATCTGGGGCTTGTAAGAGTCAGAGGAGTTTGCAGTACAGGAGGAAGAAAAAGGAAGTTCAGGCAACAACAGCAGGTGCAAAGGCACCTGGAGAGAGGTGGGTGGGGGATCCAGTGGACTGAGGCTGGGAGACACAGCGAGGGGCTGGGACAGGAGGAGCTTGTGCGAGGCGCTCAGCAGCCTGGGTTTTATTCTGGGGACAGTGGGCACCACTGACAGGCAGATGAGAGGTGTGATCAGACTTATGCTGTAGAGAAGATGGGGCAAGTGAGAGTGAGACCGGGGCAGGAGGCCAGTTAGAAGGCTATGTATGTAAGGAAATAATGATAGTGGCTACAGGGTGGGAGCAGGGTCATTTGGAGAAGTATTTGGGAGCTAAAAGTTAGAGGGCTTGGTGTTTGGTTAAAACCCAGGGATAAATGAGTGTGGGAACCCCCGCCGCCCTGAGATTTCTGGCTTGGGCAATTGGACGCTGCAGCTGCCATTCACCAAGACAGGAAGTGTAGGGGCAGGTTCTGGGGGGAAAAGATAACACATTAAATTTGGGCTATGTGTGTGTTCCTGAAATCAAATTTCCCTGTAACTCAAGATTTAACCTTTTCTACTTGGTTTCTAGTTTCTATGGTCACACTAAATACATATTTATAGTTTGCTAAGATATAATTTACATACCATACAATTCACCATTTGAAGTGTACAATTCAATGGTTTTTAGTGTATACATAGAGTTGTGTAACCATCACTGCAGCCAATCTCAGAACATTTTCATTGCCCCACAAAGAAGTCTCACATCTTAGCCCTCACCCTCTCTCTACTCCTCTCTCTACTCCTCTGCTCCTACCTCCACCCCCCAGTCCCTGCCTCTATAGATTTGCTATTCTGGACATTTCATATAAATAGAATCATAGGCAATAAATTTTAAAATATAATTGAATCTGCCTTTACATTTTTAACTGTTATCTATTATGCAGGCATGCTGGGCAGGGGGGTAATAGGATGGGTTTATCGCAGCTCTTTCATTTCCAAATGACAGTAACACAACTCAAACTAACTTAAGCAAAAGGGGGATTTGCCAGCTTCCATAAGCAGAAAAAATGGGGTGGACCTAACTTTAGGGTTGCCTGGTTCTAAACACTCAAATGATGTCATCAGTCTTGTGTGTGCGTGCGCGCGTGTGTGCACTCTTTCTGTATCTCCCTCCCTCTCTCTGCTTCAATTTCTATGAACCTCATGAAAGACTGATTGGCTCAGATGGGGCCATGTGCATACCCCTTGGACCACTCACTGAGGTCAGAGATGAGTGTTACCATTGGCTAGGCCTGAGTCAGATGGCTACCCAGGGACACCCTGACATCCTAGAGTCAGCAGGGAGAGCAGGTCTGCAGGAGACTTCCCAGTGGGAAGGGGTGTGAGTGTCGTTAAATAAGAGGGGACACGGATGCTGGGTGGATGAAAACAATTGATGTCCAGCACATTTTCTGACCTAGACCAGCATCAAACAATATTAAACAGCTAAACTCACATGTGGTTAGGACTAGACACATCCTGTTGATGGTAAGTGTTTCAAAAGTTCAGATCAGCAGGGCTCCCTGAGAGCCAGTTGGGATATGTGTATATCTTCCTTATTTGTGACCCAAATTCAGCGATGGGAAGCAAGTCCGAGGTGAAAGACTTTGAATATGTTTTCTTTCACTTTGTACATCTGTTTTATGTAATATTTTACTTGTTTGGGGAAATCCCAAACCACTTTTTGATTTCCCATAATACAAGCAAATAGCATAATTCTTTGGCTGTTTTGCAGGTTCTTTCCAAGTAGGTAATCATCCCCTGTTTGTGTGGGGTTGTTTTTTTTTTCATGACTGGGTTTGAATTAGGGTGGCTGATTGTTTTTCAAAATTGTTTGCGCCAAACCAATGGTTTCTTTTTTGTTACACATTATCGACTGCTTGCTGGATTCCTACTGCTTAACACCCTGGCATCGTATTTACCTCTTTCATTTCTGCTTCTTGTGCCTTCCTCTGATTTACCCACTTGGCAAACTCCTACTCATCCTTCAAAATATAGGTCAAGTTTCCTTGAGGAGGGAACAGACTGTGCCTAACTTAATTCTATACCCAGCAATTAGCACAGGGATAAATGAACATGTGTGTGGGTGAAAGTATCTATCTAGCCCGAGGATGGCACATGGGTTTTGTGTTAATTCAGAGAGCATTTGATTGCAAACATCAGACAAATTCCATGAGGGATGGGTTAATACTTTCCTCACATTTTAAGAAGTTTGAAAACTTCAGATGAGGCACTGGTCAAGGGCCTCAATGAAGCCCTCGGGGACTTAGTCTGAAGCTCACCAATGCATACAAGGTAAGAAGGGAGGAAGGAGAATGGGACCAGCTATGTACTAGTCTTCTGCGTTATGTCTCATTAGCCACCCCTAGCTGCCAGGGGAATGGACTTTCTCATCTGGGGCTTGACTGGGTTACTGGCTCTATTAGCAAAGAAGAATGAGGGGATGGATATTAGCCAGGCAACCAAAGGCACCCACCACACATTGCACCTCCTATTCCACCGTTACTAGACTCAAGATGGAACTCAGTGTTCAGTATTGGGAAGACGTGTCCAAGCCCAGTGGGTAGAGACCCTTGGATTGGTTATTAGTGTCTGCCGTGGGTGTGGAGACGGCGTGCTCGGTGTGTATTTGCCATTTAGGTCCAAGCCGTAGATTGATCTGTGTGCTGGACCATCCGTTTTCCCCTCTGCCCTTATCCCCCTGCCCAGTGTGCTGGGAGGCAGTTCTGATGGGTTGGATCACCAGGTCCCCTTGCCCTGACTTCTGGTTGGGTTTGGCCACTGGGAGGCGGTGGCAGGCGGGCAGAGGAAGGGAGGGGAACAGTGTCAGGATATTTATTCCCTGACCTCCTCTCTACTGGTCACCATGGTTTACAGGAGGCCACATCTCTTCATGTGGCCCATTCTGGACAATTCTTACAGGTTCCAGTAACTGCCCCATTCTTTACCCCTCGCCTTGTTGATTTCCCCAAACTCTGTCCACTCCTCTGTAGAGAGCTCTTTTAATACACTGCCCCCAAATTACCCGGTTTCAGAGTCCTGTCTCTTCCCTGCACGGATCCAGACTGAGGCGCTTGTTCTGGGAGAAGGTGTTGGAATTACTAATGAACACCTTTGTCTCCCTCTTCCTCAAAGTCAAGGGCAATGTGCCCCCTACACTTAGCAGGATACCTGACTTGCAACATGTCCTAGGATGTGATCAGATGTCTTTTTTAGTCACTTTTATTGGTCAACACCCCCACCTCTCCCAGAGCAAGGACAGAGCCTCTGCGGTGGCTCCTAAGTACATCCAGCTGGGAGGCCCTTCAGACGGGAGCTTTCAGGACTCAGCAGGAGGGAACTGACCTCCATCCTGGTTCTCTCCACACTGTACAGTGGCAGGCCAGAGAGAGCTGTCATTTCTAGAACTGTCGATTGGAAGTGACTGTGCACCAGGTGGCTTGGAAGGACAAGTGCAGCCACAACTGGTGCACCATGTGTTCTCAATCCCGTTCCTGCCTCTGCCTTCCTGCTCCCAGGGCGTTGGAGTCTGTACTCTGAAAACAGGCTCAGTGGTGTATTATTAGATCCCCACCTCCCTCCCTCCCTCTTTCTCCCACCCCCAGCCCTCCCCAGTGTGCTGGAGGAGGGGGCGGGGGTAGGCTGTTCAATGCCTTCAGAGCAGGGTTGCTGAAACTTGAATGAACTTGTGAATCACTGGGGGGTGGTGTCAAATTGCAGGCTTTGATTCAACAGGTCGGGATGGGGGCGGAGATTCTGCGCTTATAACCAGCTCCCTGGTGCTGCCGGTGCTGCTGATTCAGGGAACACACACTGAGAAGAAAGGACTTAGAGATGGGCCTCCAGCTGGTAGCCACTAGCCACACATGGCTATTTCCACTTATTGTCTTTCCATTGGTTTTTATCCAATAATCTCATCAACCAATCAGAACTGAGTTTCTAGTGAGAGAAACCCAACTCAAGAGGTTTACAGCTAAAGTAAAAACAGAAATACTAAGTGTTTATGAAACTGAAAAGATAGGGAGATGGACACGGTCAGGGACTCAAATGAAGTTGCCATTGTTGTTATCACCACCACCAACACCATCGTCATCAATCATCTCTTTCTCTTTTATTGCCCCTTTTCTTTTTTTAAAATTTTTATATGTTTTTATTGATCACAGAGAGAGGAAGGGAGAGGGAAAGAGATAGAAACATCAATGATGAGAGAGAATCCTTGATCAGCTGCCTCCTGCATGTCCCCTACTGGAGATCAAGCCCACCACCCAGGCATGTGCCCTGAATCGAACTGTGACCTCCTGATTCATGAATTGACACTCAACCCCTCAGCCACACTGGCCGGGCCCCTTTGCCTCTTTTCTTGAAATTGTTGTCCTCATTCTTTCTACCTACAGACTCTGTCCAGCAAGGGCTTGGCAGGTGGCTCTGGGCTAATATTATCACCCTCATCATCTAAATGGAATAGGGAGCTCTTTCCTCCAGCCTCAGACTGCTCCTGCATCACACTGCGCCCAGATCTGTGAACAGGGGGCTGGCGTGCCGGGGCTCGCCCTGTGGAGGGGGTAGGACAGTCACAGGCAGCCCCCAGAGTCAGATGAGTGGAGGGGGAGACACGTGTCGCCCCTAAAGGAAGAGATGCTAGTGCAAAGAGGAACAGGGCAGACAAACCAGTACGTTCACTCCATCTCACTGCTGTCTTCCACTTCATTAAGAATCCCGTTCAGCTACTCCCCTTTAAGAACCTCTCCTGGTTTCTGCCACCCTTTAGTCGTTCCCCACAGAGAAAAGATAACTTGGGTGGTTTCAAGAGCACAACTGTTCTCTCTGTGTATTTTCACTGCAGCCAATGATCAAGGCTTCTCTTGGGTACAGATATTAAAATCAAAAGACAAACGTTCTGGCAAGGTTTTCCCTTTGCTTTCTTCAGGCATTTGATAACTTCGCACACTGGCTTCCTTGAAGAATTTATTTAAATAGCTTGAGAGTAGCAAGCAGACTACAAGGGCGTAAAAAGCAGGTGGGGGAGCAGCTACCTGCCAAGGAAGAAGCTGGAGGCGGCTTTGGGCTGGAAGGGCAGGGCACCCTTGGGGGTGGGGTCTGTGGAAGTTCCAGTACTGAGAGCACAGACAGGAGAGGCGGTGTAGGCAGGGACCAGGAAATGAGGTCGCTACAGCCATGTTTTACTTTTTTTTTAAAAAAAAAGTATATTTTTATTGATTTCAGAGAGCAAAGGAGAGGGAGATATAGAAACATCAATGATGAGAGAGAATCACTGATTGGCTGCCTCCTGCACGTCCCCTTCTGGGGACCGAGCCCGCAACCCGGGCATGTGCCCTTGACCGGAATCAAACCTGGGACCCTTCAGTCTGCAGGCTGTCACTCTATCCACTGAGCCAAACCAGCTACGGCCTTTTTTTTGGGGGGGGGGGGGGGCGGTGAATAGGAGGAGTTTGGAGGCCAACGGGTGGTAAGGAGAGGATCGATTGCATACGGCAAAGCCCCCAAAGCCAGAGACACAGGTGTCTGCAATGTCATCTCTCAGACCTGCATCCAGCTTCTTCCAGTGTACCCTCCTTTCACAAACACCCCTTTCCATGCCCAGTGGGGGTGTTGGCCTCGGCCTGGGAGCTAGACAGAAATGAAAGGACCAGGAGCAGAGGAAAAGGTTATAAAAACGTTTAGTCTTTGCTTTATTGAGTTACAACAAAGGAGCAACAAGTTAGAAAAATTGTGTTCTTTTTTCCAAACTCCCTAGCATTTTATTTGTGCAATGTACTCAAATTGGGGGAGGGGGGAGGGTTGCACACACAATTCATATTGCAACATTTACACCAGATATGTCTCTTGGTTTTTCTTCTTTAAAAGTTAGAACTAACTGGGAAGAAAAAGTGCACTCAGGAGTCTAAAATTGGCCCAAAAACAAACACAAACAAAAAAATCAATTCATGGTGAGGCTTCAAGCTGAAATCTTGTCAAATACCACACTGAGAAAAGGCAGTTAGGAACAGAAACGAAAACCAACGCGGTTCATCTTTGTACCATCTAGATAGGAAGATCTCTGTTGCCATTTTATAAAAGTAATGACAATGCTAGGAATGGGGGGAGCCCTTTCTGCGGATATCTAAAAAGGGGCTTTAAAAGGACAGCCCCCTGCTCCCCAGGTCGCCGGGCAATGGTTGGGCCCCAGGTCTGACTAAGAGGCCAGGCCATTGAGAAACCAGGCCTGTAGGAGGCCGCTGGGAACGCCTTGCGCGTGGCTCCACAGGGATCCCAGAGGCGGCTGGCGGAGTGGAAACAGATTTGATTTGGAAGATCTGCCCTCTGTAAACTCTCTCCAAGTTGAGTCCGACGCCTCCCCCCGAGAGATCTCCCAAATTTCAATCGACCTTTAAACATGAACTCTCCCTACCTAAAATCCAGTAGATATAATGGCACTAATGCTAATATTACCCCTTCCCCCAAATTAATAAAATAAAAAGAAAAGGAAGGAGAAAAAAAAAGCGCATGTGACCAGCCCCCGCCTCCTGGGAAAAACCTTCCGATGGTAGTGCTGGAGATGGAAATTGCCCGCGATTAAAAAGGTAGCAAAATTCCCACGTTGTACAAATTGGTTCCAGTGGAGCAAGAGGTGGGGGACAGGGCAGCGGAGCCAACTATTTACAAGGACCCATTGAAAACGCAGTAGTAGGACTTTGGCACGAAGAACAGTTCCCGCCGGTCCTCCGGGAGGCGCCTGGGACGCCGCTCGGTCTGCGCCTGCAGGGACAGGCCAGCTAACTAGGTCCGGCCGGGGTCTGACCAGGTGGCCCCCGCAGGCCTGGGAGGGAAGATCTCTTCTTTCTTCACAGACAGTGCCGTTCGGACCGACTTCCCTAGAAGATGACACAAAACCAGAGACAAGATGTCAGGGAGATGGTGGATGGTGGCAGGGGCTGGGGATGACCCTTCCAAAGCCATTGGGGGAAGGGAACAGGGACAGGAGGAGAGATGAACACCCTTCACGTTTGGGGCCGGTTTTAACGTGCTTCCTGAGCACAATCTGACCAGGTTGGGAGGCAGCCTCAGAACCAGGGTGGCTTCCTGGGGGATCACAGGGGTGACCTATGAGATTCCTTCATCATTACGAGCCCCTTGATTATTCCTGTACAGGCAGCCAGTCACAGTGTCCCCTCACAGGCTCCGGAATCGGACAAATGGAGATTCTGGTTCTGACCTTGTCCCCCCTGCTGGCCCTGAGGCAGGCCAGTGCACACGTGACCTATTCCGCCAAGGGCTCTGTTTTTGTGTCTTTAAGACATGGGTGATCACGGCATCCATCTCTTTGAGCGGACAGCTGCTCTCTTCCTTCCCTCAACCAGAAAGCTGATCCAGGATCTTCCCACCTCCCTAGCTGCGTGCTGACGTCAGTTAAGCTCCCCAAACTTGACTCACTTCATAATTCATACCCCAAGGGCTTCTGAGAGGGATACAGATGAGCCGTGCAAAACAGGCATGTGCTCCAGAGATATTGCTTCATTTTTCCTTGAGGAAGGCCAGGTGTAAAATTAGGGCCTTAGGTGTAAGCAAACTCGTGCGTGTGTGTGTGTGTGTGTGTGTGTGTGTACGTGCATGTGTGAGAGTACACACATTTTCCTCCTGTCTCATAAATGAAACTGAACCCTGTCTCTTCAAGTGATTGGCAGAAACTGCCACTTTTTAGATAAACCTCAAAACTAAGGTGCTTCTCTATCTGGCAATGAGGTTTTTCTCCTTCCCTGTGTAATTTCTTATGGACATGAGCATGCAGAATTCTCCAAGCATATGCATTCATAAAGAAAAAATGCTGAACAAGGCCCTTAAAAATATACAAAACAACATCTTGCAAGACCAAAGGGATGACTCGGAGAAAGGGGGACAGAGCCACTTTTTTCGGCGTTTGCGGAGATGCCAGATGTCTGTGGGGACCACTGCACTGCCAGGCGCCTTTGGCTTTGTGCAGGGTGTGTAGCGTGGGCGGGACTCGGGCTGTGGGGCGGGCAGCTCTCGCACAGCAAGTCTGGGAAGACGCTCGGAGCAGAGGAAGAGGAAGCAGAGGCAGGGCTGGCTTCTCCACCTAGGCCCAATCGCCTTCCCCCCAGCAAATCCCAGCTTGCAGGCCACCTCCCCGAAGGGCCTTGCCCCAGACGCCATCACTTCTCTTCGTTGAGTGTCCCTGTGCCGCGGCTTCCCCAGTGCAGCTGTCCTCAGATTGCCTGGCTAACTGTACATCTTCTGAGGCCCGTGACGGCATGGACGGCGCCCACGGTGTTCACTGCTGACCCCTGTCCCTCCCTCCCTGCACTGTGTCTGGTCCACTCAGGAGAAGTTCACATTTCAGGTTTATTTTTTAAGAGTATCACAGCGATTTTGACCATGTGGCCTCTTGCTAATACTGTTTTTTCAACCTCCTGGGTTTCTACCCAGAATCTTACCCCAAAAGCAGAGGCCAGTGACAGGATGGATCACCTGCGCCCAGAGCAGCAGGTCTCAGCCTTGGGAGGAAACTGCAAGGTCATCATGCCCGTTTCCTCATGGCCACTATTCAAACATTGCTGCCACGTGGATGTCCAGCCTCTCCCTGAACTCCGCCCAGGGCAGGGAACCCACTGCCTCCCACAGCCACCCCTTTCTATCTCGGGGACAACTTGGGATGTTAAAAAGTACTGTCACTAATTCTTGAGCAAAATCTGCTTCTCTATGATTTTACCCGTTGGGGAAACACGAAACAATTAGAATTCTTTCCCCACACGATAGCTTTCCGCTTCTGTTTCTCTTTCATTTTCCCTGTAGGGATTTCCCCGAGCCCTTTGGACTCAGGAGAGAATAACACTGTATTCCATGAGAAAGGAAAACAAGCACCGTGATAGTGATTTATTCTCTCTCGGTCATATTTCTGAGTCAAGTTGCCTTCGATAAGAGGGGGCATGGCCTGATTTTAATTAGAATTGAGATAAGGAAAACACAGTGGCATGGAGAGGGAGTAAGCAGTTTCCCAGTGGATAGGGAAAAGTCCATACCACTCACAGTTATCCCCATACCAGGCCCCGGTCCACTTTGGCACATCTGGCAGAAGCTCTTTCCCCGCTGCAGTTCGGGGAGCTCTGGGGTTGGGGAAATTGCTGAGACTTATGGGTCAGGTAAGACCCCCTCGCTGCTCTCAGGGAGGCTCAAGACAGAAGGAATCAGAGGGGTCACTGGCCCTTCCTGTCCTTTTCCCTTCGCTGAATATTACCCAGGTGGTTCAACAGAATTGTAGCAAATGGGATCATATTTGAAACTCACTAGGCAGACTCCAGATGAAGTAATGAGTGTGGGCTGGCACACAGTAGGTGTTTGTCAAATTGAATTGGACCCTATTGTCTAAAGCAATCATGTAGACTTGTATCATGTATCAGAAAAGGTCAAGGACAGAAGACAAGGAAAAGTAGGAGGTTTCAGGCAGATTCTGATTGGACAAGAACCATTGCTCTTCCACTTTAACATGAGAGAGAGGGGCCGGACTGGTAGGGTTTTGCAAGAAGTGGCCAGAGGGAGGACAAAACCGAGGCAGCCAGACGGAGGTGGGTGGTTGGCTCTATTGGTGACATCAGCAGCCTTTAGCCCTCTTCCTGTCATGCCCCCTCCCTCTGAGCTGCTTCCTGATCCTCAACCCATTACTACTTCCTCCTTCCTCGGAGGAAGACTTGACGCATTCTGTGATTGGCTGCTCATTAAATTGCTCTTTTCATAGCCGATGGAACTACGTTTCCAGAAGACTTTATTTTTTTTGCCAGGTGCCTCATTTTATTACTGGATAAATGAATGAATGAGTGACATGGCCAGCCAAAGTTGTCCAAATTCATTAATAAAGAGGCATGGTAATTTCCAGGGCTCCCTTTGGGACTTTTTCAATCATTCTGGAAGTCCTTACCTTTATTCTATTATTTTTAACGATGACATGGGGGAGGGGAGGGCTTTTGTGCTTTGGCCAAGGTGGATCTTTCCCTCCTGTATCCTTCTCCCTACTACCCCCCCACGCCCACCACCAAGCAAGCGGCTGTGCTTCAGGCCTTGATTTGCACAGACCTCTTGTGAAGCACAAACACCAAGGGCTTGGGTGGCATGTCCCGTTTCGTGGATGACATGGCCATTAGTAACCATGGTAACCTCCCTTCCCAGGCCTCTGTGGCTCCACGGGCCTAATTTACACCAGTCTCTTCCAGATTGAAGGGGTTTTGGGGACCCAATCAGCAGAGCTAGGAGCAGGGTTACTTAATGAGATACACAGGCCACCTTCCATTCACCATGACAAGGCAAATGCCCAAACCTTTCAGGTTAATAGAAACGACCCCAAATCTATAGCCAGTAAATTTAGATACTTACCCTTTAAAAATCCAAAAAGAAAAGGAAAGAAAAAAAAAAGGAAAGGACACATCCTTTTCTTGTTTGTTTTTGTTCTTCTAGCAGCGATCACAAATCAAGCGATTATAGCAGCAACTAGACTTTAGAACGGACAGGCCCAAAGGGTGTGTCCAGACAGGCCACAGGCCACAGTGCTGTCACCCACTGGCACAGCCTTTTAAATAAGAACATGAAATCTACTAGCTCCTACTTTCCTTCCTTTCAAAAAAAAAAAAAAAAAAAAAAAAAAAAAGAACCCATCATTTTTGTACCCTATGAACTCCATTAATTCTGGCAACCAAAAGAAAGAAACCCAGCATCCTCCCCTCCTTGCCCGGGGGAAACAGGTGGCATTACCTGTCTAGGCCTGGCCAGCCTCGGCAGGGACGCTGTCGGAGTCCGAGTCGGCCAGCTCTGCGGTGCCTTCCGGGGCAGTCTGGCTCCAGCTGTCTGACCGGTCAGAGGTGGCATCCTCCTCTCCGACTGTCACCTCCACCCAATCCACAACGCCTGACTCCCCGTTTTCGTCACTCCCCTGGCCATCTCGGCTGTTGCCCTCTGACCTGTCCAAGGTGGCCTCTGAGGGCTTTGCTGGCAAACCATCTTTGGCTGGCTCGCTGCCCACTTTCACCCTGGGTACCAACTTCTCCAAGTCCTCTTCGCAGAGCTTTTTGGGGTCCTTGTGGTATTGCGGGCCCACCTCGCTCCCGTTCTTTGGGCTCTCGGTGACGGCGGCCTTGACGGCTTTCCTCGACAGGGTGTCGTAGCCGTGGTCCTCCGCTATGTGCTGCTGCTGGTACTGCTCCATCCACTTTAAGGTCCCTGTTTTCAGCAAGCACCTGTTCTCCTTGAACCAACGCACGATTTCAGTTCGAACCAGGCCGGTCTTTGCTGCTAACTGGTCATACTCCTGGGGTGTAGGCCACTGGGTTCTTGCAAACGTGCTCCTCAGGAGATGGACTTGTTCTTGACTTTTTGTAATTGCTGGTGAAGGGCTGGGCAGAGAACTGACCAGCTGGGCACCGGTGAGCTGGTCAAGTCGAGACAGAGCACCATTGGGGGCCACCCCTTCCTGGCCCTTTTTGCCAGACCCCATGGAATCCAAGACCGCTTGCTCCATGCTGTCCCGTAGCTTCCTCCGCTCTGAGAACCAGGAGTCGATCTCCCTCCTGCTCAGCTTGGTCTCCACCCTCAGCCGATCCAGTTCCGCCTGGGTCGGAAAAGAGCTTTTCAAAAAGCTGTCTTCCAGGATTTTAACCTGACCCTGGGTCTTCTCTTTGAACTTCTGTGGGGCAAAGTCTGGGTAGGCGTGGTACGTGCGACCGTGTGGGGTGGCCGAGACGGACAGCTGGTCTTTGGCAAGGGATTCGCTGGTGATGTGGACGATGCCCCTTTGACACCGGTACCGGTGGTCACTGAACCACTTCTTGATCTCGCTCCTGGCAAGGCCGGTCACCTCGATGAGTCGGTAGATCTCAGCATCATCAGGGAACTGGTTCTGGACAAAGCTCGCCTTGAGGTGGGTTATCTGCTCCTTTGTCTTCTTGCGGTCGCTGGCCGCGGTCAGGGAAAAGTTCGCCAGCTTGGGTGGGGGCTCTGGCACCTGAGCGACCTGAGCGACCTGAGCGACATGTGGACGCTTGGGCTCAGGGGCAGCCTGCGGAGTCACTAAAGGTCTCTTCTGGCTGTGGCTGGTCACTCCGGCCACCGCGAGTGTGATGGGGGAGCAAGAGACAGTGGTTGGCCCGCTGGTCACCTGAGTCAGCACCAGGCTAGTCTGGCCGAGGATCTGGCATGGCAAAGCTGTCTGGAGGATGGGCTGAGACATCTTTGTGGGGGCCAGCTGGGTGGGCAGCACAGTGATGGTCGGGGGGACCGTCTGGATGGTGCCATTAAACATCTTCTTCCGGGCCTCCTCCACTTCCTCGGGGGACCAGCTGATGCCGTGCTTTAAGCGCTGGGTGGCAAACCAGATTCTGATGTGCTCCTCTGGGTGTTTGGACGCAGCTGTGAGCCAGGACAGCTCAGCCTGGGTCGGGTAAGGGAACTTGTTGAAGGAGTTGATCATGGTGGCGTTCGTGTCCAGGGCAGAGTTGTATTTGGTAGTATTCAGCGGGACGGGGACCTTGGGGACAAGGTTGATATTTGGTGGGAGCTGGACAGAAGGCGTGACGTGCCCTAACTCCTGGAGCAGCTCCACGCTTCCGAGTCTCGAGAGGATCTCAGCTGCGTCTGTCACCAGGCGGGCGGTCCCTTCCATGTGGTTCTCCGGGGTGGCCTCCTCGGGCTTCTTGGGCGCCTTCTTGGCATCAGCTTTCGGTTTCCCTGGCTTCATGATGGGGGTTTTACTCACCGAGATCCCAGGGTCATTGTCACCACTCCCGGGGCCGCTGGCGGTGATGGACACAACGTGGTTGGTGGCTTCGATGGACTGCTCTAGGACAGTTTGGTTATTGCGCTTGATCAACTTCAGCTTGAAGTTGATCTCCCCGGGATGGAACTTGGAGTTGTGGTCAGACAAGGAGTCGTACTTTTTGGTTGTGAAATTGCATTCCGCACACACGTAGAGGGGGTTGAGAATCACGTTGGGGTGCTGCATGTCCACGTGCTCCGTGAACTCATTCAGGTTCTGCGTGGAGTAGGGGCAGTACTTGCACTCATACCCGCCTTGGAGCTTTTTGGATAGGTTCTCCCCTGTCGATTTCACCTCTATCACTTCATTGTCTTTGGAAGAGTTGTCAGGTTCCGCTGCCCAACTGCCCTTGGCCGTGTCAGGCTGTGGCGTGATGATCCCTTTTTCTTTGGCCCTGTCTCCTTCCTCGGGCACATCTTGTTCTAGAACTTGTGATGTCCGAACCATGCACGGGGTTGTAGATTTTCGTTTGCTCGCCATGCTGCCTGCCTGCGTGCGATGGCTTATTTTGGGGCAGGGGTGGGGGGCACGTAGGGAGGGGCAGTAAAACTTTTGGAACAAACTTATTTGTTTGTTCAAAGAAAGGCTCTTGGCTTTATCCCCGCTCTGATGACTTTGGCTTCTCGTCAATGCTGAAGTCTAGTGTTTGAGTTTCCAGAATGATCTCAGCACAGAAAATTGTAACTGCTCCAACAGTTAAACACAAGAGGCAGCATCGTATCTGTGGGACAAGAACAAAGATAGGGTCAGTGTTTCTCTACAAGGCCAAAGAAACTAGCATTGCTTTCTGAGCTGCACCCATGACCATCCCAGCTGGCACCCAGAGCCAACACCCAGGTCAGCGTGAGAGTGGGCGCACGCCACAGTGAAAGATCACATTCTTCTTTTCTTCCTTCTCTTGCAAGGGAAGTGGGAACTGGCCCAAAACAAGCAAATGAGGATGCAGCTCACTCTGTCACGTTTAGAGACAAACAGATACAGAAAAGCAGCAAAGGTACTGAGATCAGGAGTGGTGGTGGTGGTGGGGGGGGGCCGCAGTAAGAGGTGTGTGGAGGGAAAGCTGCAGATGACATGTGGCCGGGCTCTCAAGCCACTTTAATTGTTGGTATGTTAGAAGCAAGACTCTTTTCTGGGTCCAGCAAGTGACATTTTTGTGGGCATAAAAAACAGTTATGAACTTTTGTTTCTATTCATAAAATCACTATTGATAATCCAGAAAAAATGCACTGAAGCATAAAGGAGAAAAACATCACCCCAATATTAGAGTTCCTTCATTTCACTTGAAAGGTTCCCCATTTCTATAAAGATGGAGCAAAATAATGATTTAAAAATGGCTGTATGATACTACATTGCAGAGATACACTTTCCAGGACTGATGGGCTGCGCCATGTTGAGCATCCAAATTCATGGCTGATGTAGATAGGGCCTTTCATTGTGTGGCTACCGGAGAAGCATTTGGAACAGGATAGCTGACATCCGGGGAGAGGGTAATGGAGGAGATGGCATATCACCTCCTGCCCTCCCATTGGCTTGGGTGTAGGTCCCACTGACAAGAGTGCTCAAGGCAGGAAATGAATACTTCTAGTCATGGGCTACTCTGTGGGACTCCGGGCGCACACCCACCTCCTTAGGGGCTCGGTGACAAACCTGAGCAGGACACAGGAGAGGGGCATTTCTACCTTGTGAACCCAGAACCCGGCCACCCTAAGGCTGGAGCCCTTGTATTTTCATGCTGGGCAACTTCGTCTCCAGTGGAAAGGGTCCCTCAGGGTACCAGTGAGGACAGGACATGGACATAGCAGAAGTGAGGGAAATCATGTTGGTTTTTTTTTTTTTATGACAACCTTCAACTGACATCTTCAGTCTCCATGTCCTCACTGGACACCAGACTCTTGATCTTCCCCTCAAACACCTGTCACCCTCTATTGAGTTCTTCACCTCCATCAATAGCTCCACCATTGCTCCCTTGGGCGAAAGACCTCTTTACTTCACCCCACACAATTCATCCATCATCAATCCTGTTGACTCTGTCTTCAAAAGAAATCTAGTATCAGACCACTTCCCCTCTTCCTGACTTGTCTAAGCCACCATCATCTCCCTCCTGGAGCCTATACCAGCCTCATGGGTCTCCTGCTTCCTTTCTTTTCAGAGCAGCAGAGGGATGTTTTAGGATAGGAATCAGTTCATGTCACCTTCCTCTATGAAGCGCTCTCCCGGTTTCCCATCAGAGTGAACTCCACACCCTTATGACAGCCGGCAAACCCTGGCACATTCTGGCTCATGCTTCCCTCTCCCCCTTGCTCATCACACTCCGGCTGCTGGAACAGGTTGTGACAAGTCAGAAGATGATGCAGAAATGGGGGAGAACTGTACAAAGTAACGATGGTGGAAGAGAATAGAACAGAGAATGCTGGGTGCTGAATAACACAAGACACCTTTAGAAACAATGGAGACCATAGCAGTGGGATGGGGGGAGAGCTTTAAGAAGCTATTTCCTGTCCTAGCCGGTATTTCTCAGTTGGTTGGGCATCGGCTGGTGCACCAAAAGGTCACTGGTTTGATTCCTGTCAGGGCACATCCATCCCCAGTAGGGAGTGTGCAGGAGGCAGTGGATCGATATTTTTTTTTCTCTCTCTCTCTAAAATAGTTTTTTTTTAAAAAAAGCTATTTCCTGTTTCCTGTGTCTGTGCTTAGTTTTTATTGTTCAGTTGCTCAGATAGACTATTTTTTTTTTTTTAAGAAGGGGCTTGCTGAACTGGTTAAGTGTAGGCAGGAAAATGCAGTAGCAAGATGCTATTTACATGCACAATCTTTACTATTCTCACAAGACCAACAGATGGCTATGAGCTCCATTTCACAGGTAAAGAAACTGAGGCTCAGAGAGATGAAATGGGCTGCTGAGGAAGATGAAGCCCAGACTCTCCTGCCTCTATCCCCACTGCTTGGTCCCTGCAACGATTCAATTTCCCAATACTGAGTCTATAAATTAGATTTCTCACAAATTCCGAGTGGCTTTCCCCCTCTGGGAGTATTCAAAGGAGTAAGATTTTAATTGAATTATAATATATTTTTCAAGTTGCTACTCTTGAGACACTCTTTTATTAGGTAGAAGAAAGCTTGCATGGCCTCCTCCAGTAAAAAAATAAAATAAAATAAAAAATTCAGTGGATGAAATGCTGTTTGTGGCTGTTCCATGTGGCCCACTACATCAGTGTCACCGTGCATTTAGGTGGCACAGGACTCGGAGAGGAGGCTGGTGTCTTAGGAGTGGTAACCTGAGACCCCACTCAGCTAGTGCTCAGGGTCAGAGAAAGCCAGCTATGCCTGAGAAGGCAGACCCTTCTGGGCTCGTGTGAACCTGGAGCCCAGAATTGTAATCATTTACTCGGGGACAATGCATTCCAAAGCTCAGAGGCTTCCAGCCCTTCAGGCGGCCAGGAGGTGGCCTCCAGCCGCCGTGCTGCTCCTCAGCACTCACCATTAGGCCCAAGTGCTCGGTGGAAGGGGCACAGGCTGGAGCCAGGCCTCCCTGGTTTGAACGCTGGCTCTGCCACTTACTAACAGAGGAGCTCATCCTGCTCCGGCCACAGCCAGGATGCCGGCCTCACAGGCCCCGAACCCACACGCCCCTGAAGGACACCAAAGGCAGCGCTCCCATTCCCCGTGGCCAGCCTCAGTTCCTGCAGCTGGAAAACGGGGTGAACCTGCGCCTGCAGGATTGGACTCTGAGCACCTTTCACGCTGGCACGTTCTGGTTCCCTAAAAGGGTGACCTGAGTGAGTGAGCTAGTATTGATGATGACAGACTTGGCAGAGCGAGGTTCTGCACCTTCCTCCTCTTCAGTCTACCTTCTGATCATCCCTACCTTCTCCCCCACAGCCCCCCTTAGCTGCCAACCGTGGATAAGCTGGTGCGCATTGACACCAGCTCATGTCACCTCAGTCATGCTGCTCCAAAGTCTGTTTATTCATCTTCTGTACATGCCCATAGCAATTTCTATGGCAACTGCGCCAATATTTTTAGTTCTCCCAACGTTGCCTCTCTGTCTTAGTAAAAGATTCTGCCTTGAATCTTTCTGAGAAGATCAAGGTCACCTGATCAAGCTCACAAGACAACAGTCACCTTCTTCCCCATCTCCACACCCAGGTCTTTTCTCCCCACCTCAGTGGAGGTAGCTGGTCTCCCCACCATAAAGCTAATAACCCCGCTACCTGGCCTTCAGCCCAGCACTCACCAACTCTCATCTCCTTTCACCCAATATCCTGGGTGTTTGTGGGTTACAAACACTCCAGGTTGCCTAAAATAGTAAACAAAGCAAAACAAACGCGAAAAGCAACAGCGAATTTTCCAAAGCTGCTCAATTCCACCATCATCTGCACATTATTATACCAACTCGTGCCTCCTATGGCAGCGATGAAGAACTCAGGCTCCCGAGTGAAAGAGGCTCGCCTCCAGGCCGGGTCCCACCACTCGGCAGTGTGTGAGCCTGGGCAAGTTGCTTCAATCTTCTGCGACCTCAGCTTTTCCATCGCAATATGGGGATGGAAATGGTACCCTGCCAAAGGGTGGCTGAGAGCATCCAGGGAGCTATTCGAGCACAACGTTTGGCTCTGGGCCCTGTTCACAATGAGCGCTGAGCTCACAACACCGGGTACCTATGGTTAAAATGATGTAACCATCAAACCTCTCACGGGAAGTTTGAGATGCCTCCTGTTCATCTCTTCTGCACTGCACTGCTTATCCCTCGCCTCCCTGCATTCTGTCCTCCTGCTCTGTGGATGACTTTTGAGGTAACTGCCAAATGGATGCCACGTCACTGCCTCTGAGGGGCAAACAGTCTTCGTGAAGTCCCCTGCCCCTGGCTTCCCTGGACTGTGTTCCATATTCTCCTCCTGACAGCCCCTTCTTTGCGACCTCTCCCTTTTTCTGCTCCCATAGATGCCTCTCCATGCCCTTGGCGATTCCTTATCCCTCTCTCCGTCCTCCTTGGTGATCTCATTCAGCCCAAAGCTCTAAGCCAGGGGTCCTCAAACTTTTTATAAGTACCGCACGCTAACCGATTGCGCCACTGGAGCTCCTCCTCAAACTTTTTAAACAGGGGGCCAGTTCACTGTCCCTCAGACCGTTGGAGGGCCGGACTATAGTTTTAAAAAAAACTATGGACAAATTCCTATGCACACTGCACATATCTTATTTTGAAGTAAAAAAACAAAACGGCAAAAACACCCACATGTGGCCCGCGGGCCGTAGTTTGAGGACGCCTGCCTAAGCTCATCCTTGCAGACCGACGTTGACCAGACCAGCCTTTCCAGCCCCGTCTCCTCTGTGCAGACCTTCCATTCTGACTGTGAGGATGAACTACGTGGACTAATGAGTGGACAAAGACTGGAGCAGCCACTGGCACTGACATTTGATTATTTAAAAAATAAACAAGGCCAACGTGATTCATGAAAACCAAGGAAATAAAATAAATAAAAAAATGGGTGATCCATATCCCACAGGTTAGATAACAGACTGTACTCAGCTAGCCCCACCAGGAAGGTGTATCTGAAGGGGCAATCTGGCAGATGCTGGGCTGGCCGGTCTCAGAGCCTCTTCCAACTGTGTTCTCTGTGCATCTATGATCCTCACTGGGAGTTTCTCAAATGTAACACAAGAACCCGGCTCATCACCTGCCTCCCAAACCTGATCTTTCCATAATGTTTCTTTATTCCAAGTAAAAGCAGCACAATCTACTCAGTCATTCAGGCTGGAAACCTGGATTTCTTCAGTTCCTCCACCCTCTCCCCACCCCACAGTGCATTACGCACCAGGTCCTCCTGACTCTGCTTCCTTGATGTCTCCTAATTCTTCGTTCCTCTGTGCTAGGCTGAGTCCTCCTCAGGGTTTCCCTCAGCAGCTACATCTTGGCCTGGCCTCTGGGCTTCACCTGTTTGCGACAGGCATGGCCTGTACAGCATCCTTTCCTTCCTCCTTGGCAACAACGGCCCAGTTCTCTCTAGAGAAAGACCCCAACCCACTCTTGGCCCATGTGCATCAACCAGCAGTGGGCATGTGACTTGGTCCTGACCACTCGGAACATCATGTCCCCCAACAATAGTGAGTGATTAAGGGATGGGCTCATGGAGCATCAGAGCCAGTGTGGCTCCATTCCAGAGCTCTCATTGGAACCCTTGGGAGAAAAATGTATTCCTTTCCCGGGGATTTCCTGAAGGGATTGGATGTAAGTGCAGGAGCCCAAGCAGCCATCCTTCCACATGACGGGGAACTTGTCTGAGAACTGAGCTGAAAGATGCAAAGAATGAGTCCTGACAACATCCCACTGAATGCTGCTGTGCTGAATCCAGCATGCTCTCTGACTTCTCCATTAGGTCAGTTTGCTTAAGTCAGTTTGATAGGCTCTTTTTTTCTGTCACCTATAACTGCAAATGTCTTGACAGGCAGAGTTTCAGGCCAGCCTCCTCACTGCCACCATTTCTTCCTAAAACAGCAAGTCTCAGCCTTTTCCCACCATGATAGACAAGCTAGGTGACCCACCTATTTGCAACATTCTCTCATTCTTGTGTTGGCTATTCTTCCACACTATTTCTTCTCCTTTAAGAAAGAATCTCAGGACATTTGTGAGAGTGACACTTTTATAGGAATAACCTTGAGTCTTTGCTAATCAAGAAAAGTGAGTCATTCGCAAATTTCAATGCCTTATTTTTAGAAACAACTGATGCCATGATTGAACATCATGTTTCCAAACATGAATCCGACCACATCATCCTTGTCTTCAAAACCTCCCTAGAAGGACTGGAGCTGGCCGTGATGGGTGCTCCTGGTTACCCATGCCCATCCGCAAACATTCTGGGTATTTAAAAAGGGAAATACAGTAGAAGACCTACTTTTAGAAATAGAAACATGGACCTTGGAAAAGAGAACAGAGCTCAGACATATGTTTGTTCATTCACTCACTCACTCACTCACTGTTGAGTGCCTGCTATATGCCAGACATTGCATTAGATAATCAGGAAATAAGACATAACATTCCTGCTCTCAAGGTGCCTATGATCTAGGAGGGGAAGACAGAAAATAAATAAAAAACAAAGAACTTATAGATAGTGTGTAAGTGCTCTGAAGAGTTTTTAAACATGTGATGGTGACTGAAGAGCTTCTTTCTCTGAGATACTCGAGGAAAGCCTCTTTGAGGAGAGGATCCACCAATCAAGAGAGCGGCCTGGACAGGATAATGAGTGTCTATGAGAACAGAGGAGACGCACTGACTACTCCTGACACTCTATGCTTACTGCAAAGTAATTTCCAAATTATTCATTATCCTTTAACAATTCTATTCTCCCCAAAGACACTTTTGAAAGGCTTTAAAAAGTTTCATTGGAAAGTACAAGTATTCATTTGTCAACATGAAATCAAAAGCCTTCCATGGTTTTATAGTGGAAAAATGTCTTCCTTTTCCTACCTAGGACAATTCAGATGAACATGAGATAAGTTGAGAGCTCCAAACAGCTCCAAAAAAAGAGGGAAGTGGGGAAGTCATCTGCATTTAGGTCAAATGTTAGAAGACATTGTAATCTCAAGGAATAGTTTTTACAACGCAAATTAAAAAATGAAACTATTGCATACATTGTTTGAAGAAGTCAAAATAAAGCACTGTGAACAATTTTGATAGCTTATGAACAAAGACCTTGCACCCAAATATACTGTCTCCCTCTAATGAGAGAAGCCAAAGGAGAAAAACCAGAATCAAGAAGGTCCATGGGGCACTGGAGTTGGAAGGCTCTTAGAGGTGACCTGAGCTTGTCCACCAGATAAGGCAATCATGAGATCTGGGAAGGGAAAGAGACAAGTGTGGTGAGAGGACCCAGGATCTCCTCCTTCACCATCAATTATAGGACTTCAGTGGCCTATCTCTCTGGGGCATGTGGGTGACATTTCTCTTAGAGGTGGGTTGTGTTGGGGTGATGGGTTCTGCTGGGGGGTTGTCTGTCCCCAATGTCATGGTTAAGATCAAGGTGTTCTGAGCTGAATTGGTCCTTGAGAAGCCAGTTAAGCAGAGGGGGTCAGTCCACTAGCTTTGGAATTAGAACCCATCTGGGTTTGAATTGAGGCTCCATCCAACACCTACCAGTTGTACAATGTTGGCAAGATACTGCAGCTCTCCTAGATGTGGTTTCTTTACCTACAAATCCAGAGTGAATGCCTACCTCATCGGATTGTTAGAATGCCACAAATGGGCGTAATGCTTGTAATGACCCCATCAAAATACCATGCCAGGTACCTAACAAATGCTCAACAAATGGTAGCAATGTTGATGGTGACGCAAGACCAGCTCCACTGTGATGTATTCCAAAGCAGAAATTAGTGTTGTAGAAAGATTAAGGTTGAATTGATTCCCTGGAGGGGCTTGAGGTAGCTCATGACTCAAATCCAAGCCAGGACAATCAGGAAATTGTCATTGTTTATGTCTGCCTGGGCTTCAAATCATAACTCTATCACATTGTAACTAACATCTTTACTACCTCTCTTTCTCTGAGCAATACTCTACAAAAAAAAACCCAATAAGATTAAGACATATTTTGAAGCAAAATGGCTTCACAATTTTTGCAGTTAATATTTTGCAGTTAATTATCATTTTCTCCAAGGCAAAACCTTAGGTAGAAAGAATCCTAGCAGTCGCCACCACACACAGGCACACCCCCACGCATCCTCAAACACAGAAAACCAGGGCTGGGGGAAGAGTGATGTGTTTCTGAAAGCAGAAAAAAAAAATCTTGCTGAGACAGAAAGAAAAAGGAATGAATTCTGGTTTTCCATGTAACACCCATAAATAAATAAGGCACTTTCAAATGTTTAAGATGGGCCTGCTCTGATTTACAAGCCATCAAATTCTGCTATCAAAACATTTAGAGAGGCTGCGAGACGGTAGGGATTTATCATATCGACAATTCCCCGTGTAACCTTTTCATTTCATTCCTTGGGTGATGCGCATACACTCCATCTTCCCAGAGCCGGGAGAGGAGTGAGATTTCTCTATTCCCCAGGCACAGAGCAGGGCGAGACAGGGCTTTTCAGCAGTCGCTGCTTCTGTGTGTCAGATCCCGCTCTCCCTTCTGTCCCCCAGCCCTCCCTCCAGCCAACCCTTTGCATCCCCAAAACCACAGTCGTCTCTTGAACCCCTTTCATCTCTACCTCGAAGAGCCTCCCCTTCACCTCAAAGCCTGGGATAAAGGCTGAAGGTGTACTTGTACTCTCTGGCACAATGTCCTGCACAGAGCCATTCATGCAAGCCAGTTCAATCCCAGACAAAACCGCACAGATTTAAAGCGCACCCAGGGGCCCTATTTCTCATCTCTCTGCACAGGACACAGGGCTAATAATGAACCCCTAAAACAAGCATGTCAAACTCAGAGGCTAACATGGGCCAAATAAACAAGGTTTAAGTTTACGTGGGCCGCAAAAAAAACAAAAGCTTCAATTTTCATAGAAACATAGGCTTATTTCAATGCTGAATACAAAGGGCTGAAATAAATGAGTAATCGTTAGCATAAAATAATAGAACATTGTAATAAAAATTAATATTTTTTCTTGAACATTAACTTACCAGACACTGAATAACTGCACAAATTAATAAGCCTAACGCAAATAAACCTATTTTTCTTGTTGTCTGAAAGCGAAATATTTCCTGTTGTGCACACCAAACAAGTCAGTCCAAGACGAATGTGGCAATCGGCTGCTAAAATATTCGCTGCTAGTATTAGTGGAGAGAAATGTTGCGCCTGCGCGTAAGTGCGTAAGGGAAATGAATACAACACAGTTATAGTAATCAGTCATTAGCAAATCTTGTAGTTCGTTATTAATAATCTTATATAATAAAGAGGGAATATGCTAACCTCATGCCATCGCAAATATGGCGGTGCCCACAGCCAATAAGGCGGGAATATGCTAATTGACTGCCCTGGCCTCAAAGATGGCGGCGCCCACAGCCAATAAGGAGGGAATATGCTAATTGACTGCCCCGCTCTCAAAGATGGCAGCTCCCACAGCCAATAAGGAGGGAATACGTGAATTAACTGCCATGCCCTTAAAGATGGTGGCGCCCACAGCCACAAGATGGCAGCGCCCAGTCCCCTCAGCCCCGCCAGGGCGGCAGGCACGTGGCAAGGCTGGGCCTGCCCCGCACACCTGCCTCCGGAGTCCCTCAGTCTACTCTGCCCCCCAGCCGCCCAGGGCCAGCCCAAGGCACAGGCAATCCTTGGATGGCGGCTGCCCAGCCACCCAGGGTCGCCCGAGGCTCAGGTAACCAGGGCCAGCTGAGGCTTGTGCTGCTGGCAGTGGCAGCAGCAGAGGTGTGATGGGGCGTCGTCTTCCCCTGATCACTGGGTCGCCTCCTGCCCCTGAGGGCTCCCGGACTGTGAGAGGGGGGCAGACTGAGCTGAGGGACTCCCCCTCCAGTGCATGAATTTTCATGCACTGGGCCTCTAGTTATGTATAACAGGATATTGTAAAAATTAAGTTACAAAATTTTTATGAAAACGTTTCTTACATACCATTATATTGGCTGGGCCGCAAAAATTTTCATTGTGGGCCGCGAGTTTGACATGTTTGCCCTAAAATATCCAGGTCCTAATCTCTGGAACCTGTGAATGTGGCAAAAAGGACTTTGATGATGTGATTAAGGACCTTAAGATGGAAGAATTGTCCTGGATTATATTAATATAATCACAGATACCCTTAAAAGAGGCAGATAATTGACCATATTCCCTATGCTGTATTTTGCATCCCTGGGACTATTTCATAGCTACCGATTTGTACTTCTTAATCCCTTCACCTCTTTCATCCAATCCCCCAATCCCCTTCCCTCTGCAATCACCAGTCCAGTCTGTTCACTGTGTCTGTGAGTCAGTTTCAATTTTGTTTGTTTATTTTGTACTGTCGATTCCACATGTAAGTGAAATCATATGGTGCCAGGTGGATCCTGAAAATATCAGGGGGAACACTTTGTAAAGTATATGATTATCTAACCTCTATGCTGTACACCTGAAACCAGTACAAAATAATGTTGAATGTAAACTGTAACTGAAAAATAAAATGTGAAGTTCTTAAAAAAAAAGAGGCAGGCAGAGGGAGATTTGGCTGCAGAGGAGGAGGCGATGTGATGATGGAAGCAGAGATTGGAGTGATGCGCTTTGAAGGTGGAAGAAGGTGCCACAAACCAGGGGATACAGGTGGCTGCTGGAAGCTGGAAAAGGCAAGGAAACAGATAGTCCCCTGGAGGTTCCACAGGGAGTGTGGCCCCAACACCCAAGGCCTCATGGGAGTTCCCTGTGGCCAGCTGAATGGTTTACAGATGGTCCTGCACAGTACACACATGTCAGCAGGAAGTGAATAACTTCAATGAAGTGTGGCAATGGGCCATGGCGTTCTGTGGTCGCCCATGTTCCCGTGACCTTGAAGCAGCTGGCCTGACAGCACGGTGGAATGACCTTTCTAGCCACAGGAAACGAATACAATTCCCATTTTCCTGGAGCTTACTATCTAGGGCCGGACATAGCCTTTCATTAAGAAATCACACAAATTATTAGCTAATGACAACTGACAGCAGCTGGACAGCCTGACTCTGTAGGGGAGGGCATTTCTCCAGGGCAGGGGCAGGCAGGGAATGTCACCTTTGGCTCTACATGGCATCAGCTGGGGAGCTCTTAAACACCCCGGTGCTCGGGCTGCACCCTATACCCATTACGTCAGACTCCGTGGGAGTGGGGTTCAAGCACCTATATATTTAAAAGTCCAATTCCAGTGGGCAGTCCCGGTGGAGAAGCACTGGTTTCAGGCCAGCCACCTTCCAGGAGACCAGGACCATGGGTGACACTCTATGGGGGACACTCGAAGATGGGGGGTTACCTCACTGTTCCCCTGCCAGGTGGGATCATGAATCTGGGCTGCCATCCCACTTGAGCAGGTGTCAGAAAGAACTGGGCATTTTATTTGTGTTCCCTGCTCCATCCCACTTCCACACCCATCCCGGGTCAGGCCTTCCTCCTGTGTCCCCTGCACTGTCACAGTGGGCTCCCAATCTACCTCCCATACACAGCCACCGGGCTTTCCCAGGGCACTGTCCAAACGGCTGCCTTGTGATGTGTCTGAAAACCAGATCATGGCACACCACTCCCTGGCTAAACCCTGCCCTGGCTCCCCAAAACTTGTCCAAATTCCTCAGTGTCATCTTCAAAACCTTGCCGATACTGTCTGGGCTTCTGATCCACCCTAAGGCGCATTCACTGTCTCTGAACCTTCGCACATGCGTCTCCAGGCCTCGTTCACACTGTTCTCTCTCTCCAAAATCTTCCCATCGAACTTAGCCTGTCTTCCAAATCTAACTCAGATCCCTTCTCTCACAAGAATCTGTCTGATTCCCTCTGCCAGGTTGTGTGGTCCCTCCCTCAGTCTCAGAAAACACCATGTGACCCTTCCACAGGGCTCTCTTAAGAGTTACCCATCTAGGTGTCTCTCCCCTAGTGGGTCAGGGCTCATCCTGGGCAAGGACCCTGTCCGCTTCATCACTGTGTCTTCAATAGCTCTGAGCACAGGGCCTGGGTCAGTAGGTGCACAACCGACATTCACTCCATCTATGAACATCGATCACACCCCGTTACTTTATCTTCTAGCCCAGTGGTCGCCAACCGGTGGTCCACAGACCACTGGTGGTCCGTGAGGTCCGAAAGGCTGGCGACCGCTGCTCTAGCCTGCACATTTCCTTGGTGTCTACTGCACTTTGCAGAAGACAGGCCCACTGAGAACCTCATTTGGCAATTATTTGATTTCGACGGGGGATAACAAATGAGTACTCTCTCTAGGAGCTCTTGTAACAGCTGACAGAAAAGTAAGTGATATAGCCTGCCTTGGGTTTTTCTTTATAGCAGGATATCGCTGACTCAAGTTCAAAGCAGGCCCAGAGGTCTGTTAATACTCCTGTACTGTTAGCAGCAGGAGTAACCACAGCAGTAGCAACTCAAGAGACCCTCAGCTACCCAGCCACCTAGGATCAACCCACAAGGATATGTGGCATGCTGGATCTCGTGCTCTCTCTGTCTGGGCCACTGGCTGTTCATTGGTTGGTTGACTGGTTCATTCATTCATTCATTCATTCAATTAAAGATGTACTGAGGGCCAACACTGTTTGGGCACTGGGAATGCTGTCCTCTGAAGCTTATATTTTGGAGGATCATGGCGTAGAGACAAGCCCCAATTGCTATACTCTGTCTCAGCTTTTCACTTGTAGAATTGTGAGTTATGATTGATTTTGTTGGAAACTCCTAGGTTTTGGTGTTGTTTTAGGCAGTAATAGTTAACCAGAACAGAGGCAGATCCAAGATATTAACCAAGACTGTGAGAATATGCTCTTCGTCTGAACTTCAAGACTGACAAGTAATTTTAACAATGAATGAAGGGGCCCTGGCAGGTGTGGCTCAGTAGTTAGAGCATTGGCCCAAGCACTGAAGGGTCTGAGTTCGATTCCTGGTCAAGTGCACATACCTGGGTTGCAGGTTTGACCTCCAGTCCCAGTCGAGGTGCATGCAGGAAGCAGCCAATAGATGTGTCTCTTTCACATTGAGGTTTCTCTCTCTCTCTCTCTCTCTCTCTCTCTCTCCCTGCCTTCCACTCTCTCTAAAAAGCATGGAAAAAATATCCTCTGGTGGGGATTATAACAAAACAAAAGAATGAATGAAGGGTGCTGAGGAAGGCCTGAGGTTGAGTGCAGATGCCAAGTGTTCACACATCAGGCTTGCATTTCCATTCCAAGTCACATCTGATGGGGCCACCCGGCTGGTTCTGTCAGCAGGATAGCAGACACAAGCTGAACTGCCCCCTCTGCAGCCCCCGACGGTCCCCGGGGCAGGTAGAAACACATGACTAGAAGGCAAGAGAATCTCTTTCTATCACACAACATTGCTATTAATAGCCCAGCGCTGGCCACTGTGCCAGGTGCTTCCCGTGTTACTGCTCAACTGCACAAAACCTTGAAAGGAGGTGTTTTACAAATATGGAAACTGCCGCTGCGAGATGCTGACAACATGCTTGAGGACCAGCACTAGTCCAAGGCAGAGCTGGGGTTCAAACCTGGGCTCCAAGGCTTGGCTTCTGAAAGAACTCAGGATGCCCAAAGATGGGGTGACCTGACCCAGGAAATTGGGGCGGGGGGGGGGGGAGGGAACAGGAGAAAGGTCTTTAAAAGACATAAATAAACTGTAGTCAAGTTATTCCAAGGTCTTCCTTGAATGGCTGCCATATCATCCCTTTGGTCAACATGGAAGGTTCCAGACAAAAACCTGGAAATTTCACACAGCCTCAGAGTTAGGCACACGCTCTGCAAAGAGTTTTCTGCAGGCCTGAGAGACCGGCGCTGTGCAAGTGCTAACATCTGCTGATTTTGTAAGTGGATATATTTAGTGGTGGAACAGTTTTTCTTCCAGTTTCGTAACACTTACAGAAAAAAATCCTGCTTGTCCTATTTTTCCCTCCCCCCCCCCTTTCCTTTCTTTCTTTCTTTCTTTTTTTTTTTTTTTCATGAACTTGCAAGTGATGTTGCCATTCTTTCCATAGCAACATGCTAGGATACCGACTCTACTTTGCGGGGAGAAGTCTGAGCAGGACCCAGGAGGAGGGAGAAGAAAACGTGGGGATGGGGTGGAGAAGAAATGCTAAAACTGCAACAGCCAACGTGAAGGCTGAAAGGCCTTGAGCCATGTCGGGACCAAGAGTACAAGTGTCCCCAGCACCTGCTCCCAGCCCTGCGGAGGGGTTGCCTGCTGTACCCGGGTGGGGGGCAGGCTTGCATTCGCTCCCAGAGGGTCAGGATCCTGACAACTGTATCGTTCTTCCTGAACTGCTCGCTTCCTTCAATTCTCTTGCGATCCTTCTGATGACACTAGGGAAAGAGCTTTAAGCAGTGACAACTTGTCTTCAGTACTTTTCCTTCACGTGAACTCATGTCTCCTTTTTAAAGGAAGGCGGATGCAGACATTGGGGAAGGGCTGGAGTGGGGAGGAAGGGAGGGAAAACCAGTCAAAGGCTGGGCCCCGTGGTCCCCACTTCCACACACCATCTCCTTTCTTCCTCACGGTGGCCCTGGGTGGACATTCTTATCTCCATTTCCGGGAGGAAACTCTGGATCGGAACCCTGGACTCCAGAAGGGGCCACGTCTAAGCAAGAGCGCTAAGGCTCCGAGCGGGATGTGAGTGGTGGTGTCACGCCTGTGGTTTGGCACTGCCGGGGGTGCCTACGTGGAGCTTGGCCACTTGGCCCGCAGGCCGAAAAGCCAGCGCCTCCGAGCCAGGGTGCCAAACGTTAAGCAAATCCTTCTGCCTTTATTCATTCCAACGTGACCTTTTGCCTCTCATTTCTATTCTCTGAGAGGCCCTGGTGAACTGGAGAGCACGTGGGATGGCAGCCATTAAAAAGAATATATGACATGAGAACATCCTCATATAACGTTAAGTAAAAAATGAGATTACAGCACATCATATGATTCCATTTATCTGGTATCTGGAAAAGGCAAAACTAGACAAGAACCAGTGACTTCCAGGGTTGAGGGTGAAGGTTAACTACAGAGCACAAGAGAAATTTTCGGGTGATAGAACTGTTCTATATCTTGATTTTGGCGGTGGTTATTCAACTACATTGGGTTTATTTATTTTTATTTTTTATTGTTTTCAGAGAGTAAGGGAGAGGGAGAGAGAGATAGAAACATCAATAATGAGAGAGAATCACTGATTGGCTACCTCCTGCACACCCCCACACTGGGGATCAAGCCCATAACCCGGGCATGTGCCCTGACTGGGAATCGAACCATGACCTCCTGGTTCACAGGTTGACGCTCAACCACTGAGCCACACTGGTCGGGCTACATGGGCTCCTTGAAAGTAACAGAACTGTACCTGGTGGTGATGACCCCACAGCCCGGCTACATGGGAGATTGCCTTGGTGGCCCCGGCATCCTGCTCAAGGCTGGGAGAGCAGCCTCTGTGGAAACACTGAGGCCGAGGGGGATGTGAAGGTGTGGGTCCGCCCCCCTAGCACCCACCCACACCCCAGATGGCTTTGGCTCTTTCCCAAATTCCGATGCTACCCGCTGAGCTCGGGGGTGCTAGAGAGGGAGGAGCTCCCTTCTGCAAGGACAGCGAGGGCTGCCAGGGAATAAAAGGCATTAGTCAGACCCCAGCTTTCGTCTTTCCTCTCCCATTCATTTTCAACGCCCTGAATGAGCTTACTCCCTCAGCCTCCAATTCAGCTCCCCCATTCTTGAATTCAGCTCCCATCCTCTTTTCTCTCCATGAAAACTGGGCTCAAAACGCATGATTTCTTAAGGGCTACACCCACACAGCGTGCTCGGTTCTGCTTTTGTCCTCGGGGCCTATGGCAGCCTAATGGCCGCCTAAGAAAAATGTTGGTTGAACGGCTGATATGACAAAGGCAGGCAGGGAGGACACCGTTCTGACCCGGGAACTGTAGAATTCCTGTGTCTCCGGTTCCTCACCTGTAACATGGGGATGCTAGTGGTACTTACTTCATATGATTGTGAGGATGCAATGTGTTTAGTAAGGGGCATGGTGCAGTGCTTGAGGCAAGGTGAGCGCTCAGCTGATGTTAGCCATTAGTCCTGTTATTAACAATCTCGGTTAGTCCAGACAAGAGCACAGAGTCCTGAGAGCTGTGAGAGGTCAGAAAAAAGGAAGCGGGGTCATTTCCAATGAGGAAAACCTTAGAGTGGCGGTGCGGTCCATGGTGCCTTAAGACTAGCATGTTGAGAGGAATGCTAGCGGCTCCGCTGGGCAGAAACTGTGCCACGGTCGAGACTGAGGCCTGCTCTGAGCGAGGACAGTGGGATGACGGTGCGTGTGCCTCGCCCGCCTAAGTCACGCTTTAGGATGCAGACATGTCAGGGCACACTTGGAATTCTGGTAGGACAGGCCTGCCGATAATTTTTTGAATTCTAAGGCCTAAGGGGCGGCTTGGGAAGTAATGTACCTGTAGGGAATCAGAAGGCAATGCAGTTCTGGCTGCGGCCTGGTGCCTGATCTGCATCAGATCATCCTTTGCCCCAGATCCCAGCGATCCGTGTCTAATTCTAAGAGGAGGGGATAAGTGACAACGGACAGAGTTGTCTCAACAAAACTCTCTGCATGTGCTAGGGCCCCATGGTGGATGTAACACGTGTGTGTGTGTGTGTGTGTGTGTGTGTGTGTGTGTAGGGGAAGAGTCTCCTCATTGTAGCACGGTCCACTGTGGCCTTGACTACGGTGGGGGAGGGGACGCTGTGGGGGCTGGGCGCTCTGGCACTGCACGGTGTCGATGCTGTGTGGCCTCAGAGGGGCAAGGACAGGAGGCCCAACACTGGTAGGGGCAGGTGGTTTCTCGGTGGCTCCTTAGGGTGAAGCACACCCCCTGAGGACTCCCAGAAATAGTTAGGGGGCTGGAACCCCCACCACAGTGGGTGGGGGCAAAGTCCTATGCATAGTGCCCCAAGGGAGAGCCCAAGGCTGGGAGCCCTGAGAAACACAGGTCACAGCTGTCATGCCGTGTGGGGTGAGCGCTCCGGGTGCAGAGGGAGGGAGTTGGCTGCCAGGCGTGGGGACAGAGGGGCTGGAAGGCTTCACAGGGCCAAGAGGAGAGCCAGGGGCTGTGGACGAGGGGCTGGAAAAGAAGGGCCATCCTGGACGGAGGAGGAGCACGAGCAGACGCACAGAGGCATGGAAGGGAATGCTGGGTCAGGGAACGGCGTGGATTTGGGGTGCACGGAGGTCAGGAGACAAGTGGTGGGGGATGAAGGTAGAGGGCAGGGAATGGAGGAGGCAGATCAGGAGGAACGGACTCTTAGGAGCGAGGACTCTGCTTTGTTCCCTGTCACAGTCAGTACCTAGCACATGGGGGAATCCATGAGAGACGGTTACAGGAGAGGATGGAGAGAAGGATGGAAGGAATTGGGATGAGGGAGAGGGCAGATGCTCCCCTGGTTCATTAAGAGCAATATGTGAAGGAAAGCCCTTTTAAAGGAAAGCGAACCTGAAAAGCAAGATTATAAGCAAATACAGCCGAGGATGGAGGGTGTGCGCCTAAGAGGTGTGTTAGGTTCTCAGCCCTGGGCCTCAAAAAAGTACTTACACGTTTAAAAGAAAAGACAAAGAAGAAGAAAGGCACCGAAGCCCCTCTCGACTGGATTGAGGTGGAAGGCACAAAGCAAAGGGATGATCAGAGCGTTCCCAGGATGCAATGCAACTTTCTGCAGGCATCGGGGACTGTGGGGCGGGGGAAGGACCCCTCTTAGCCTGGGCCTCGGTGCTCCCTGCCCAGCCTCCGAGGCTCAAAGGGACGCGGCTGGAAGATGCACAGGCTGGGTCGCCCTGCCCAGCAGGGATGCAGCCGCCAATGAGCCTCCCCTCCTCGTTCTTGCCTTACTGCCTGTCTTTGGAGCCTTGCTGAGAAGGAGAAAAATGGGGCCAGAGCTGAGATGAAAGAGCCTGTCATCTCATAAAAGAGCCAGGCGATGCTCTGAAAGGCGCAGAGGAGCCAACACCTGCCATTTGCACTTCAAGGCTTGAAATCCACCAAGGAGGGGACTTGTCTGCCCTTCCCCACCAGTGCCTTGGGGGACAAAGTCTGCTGGTCGTGAGCAGGAGGAGCAGGAGGGGAGGCGAATCTCCGAAGAAGCCCTAAGTCTGAACCCCGCTTTTAGGAGAGCTGGAGACTTAAAAATCCATGCCCCCCTTTCCCTGCCCGCCAGGAGTCATTCCCCACTTTCTTTGGTCTTCGGACCACTGTGTGATGGTGAAGTCTCCCCCACCACCAACAGAACTTCTCTCACTGCCATCACACAGAGACGCCACCGGGCTGAGACCAGGACCAGTCCGCTTCAGATGACACGCATGGAGCCTTTTCTGCTTTTATCGGGTCTCCTGAGAAATTCTCCCACCCCGCCTGAAGCCCCAGCCCGGCCAGGTCCTGTGAGTCACTCAGATGTGGGAGAAGAAATGTTTTCTTGCAGAAATGTTCCACGCATCTCTGGCAGCGGAAATGTAAAGCCAAGAAAGCAGAGAGCAGAAAGAGGTGGCCGATGTTCCCAGTGAATTCCCCACATGATCAGTCCAGGACCGCGCGCACATTTCTGGCCATCGATTTTCTATTTTCCACAAACGATCTAGGAGGGGCACTCGGGGAAATCTCCAGGCGTGAAGAGAACTGGCTGCCCTTTCGGGTTGTGAACCGAGACCGCGGGGAGCAGGGCTGAGTGGGAAGGAAAAGCTGCAGGTTCAGTTCGGAGGCATCCAGGTGTTGCTTAGCCACGTTCATAGGATGGCGGGGTCTCGGTTCCCTGCTGTAACTCTGGTCCACGTGGAGAGAGCTCTGGAAACGGGGCGGGGCGGGGGGGCGTCAGGAGACCTGAATGTTGTATCTGGCCCCATTCTTTTTTAAATATATTTTATTGATTTTTTACAGAGAGGAAGAGAGAGGGATAGAGAGTTAGAAACATCGATGAGAGAGAAACATCGATCAGCTGCCTTCTGCACACCCCCTATTGGGGATGTGCCCGCAACCAAGGTACATGCCCTTGACCGGAATTGAACCTGGGACCTTTCAGTCTGCAGGCTGACGCTCTATCCACTGAGCCAAACCGGTTTCGGCTCTGGCCCCCATTCTTAACAGCTGTCATTGCCTCCTCTGTAAGGCATGGGGATGGAGGGGTGAGCTCTCCACGCGCAGCTCCAGCCCCGAGGGCTCTGAGATGCTCACGGGTCTCCTGGGAAAGGTGAAGGGGCGCCTCGCAGAAGGTCAGCAGGAGGGGGCAGGGCCGGAGACGCTCAGCCAGGGCTGCAGGAAGCCAGACGCCACAGCCCCAGCCTAGCACTAGGTTTGGGGAAGGCAAAGAGAAAAGCAAGATGCTCCCCTTCGGGCAACACATAAAATTTATCGCAGCAGGAATCATCTCAGAGAGACTGCCACCCCACAGCAGCTTCTCCGGGAAGAACTGCATCACAGCCCCTGAATGTCAGAAGAATGCAAGAGAGAGACAAGGAGGCTCGGGTAGCACAGCAATAGAGAGAAAACGGCTTTTCCGGGAGCTGAACGCAGCATGTGAATTAGCCTGTACGGTTTATTAGTGAGTCCACAAGCCCGCTGCTTTAAGGAATCGGCCGCAAGTTTTAATTAGTCGGGTTTTTATTTTTGATAAGTGGCGAATCTTGGAAGCGGTAAAATGCCAAGTGATGGGCCTGAAAGGGCAGGTCTCGGGAGGCAGGCACAGGGTGAGCAGTTTGCTCTGGCAGGAGCTTCTAATGAGCCTGAAACTAGGCCAGGGCTGAACCTGGGCCTGCAGGTGCGGCTGAGAAAGAGCTGGTGGGGCCCTTGGGCCTGTCAGGTGTAGGCAAATGCCATCTGCTCTGGCTGCGGCCCACTCTGCCCCACTCTCTCTCTCTCTCACCATTTATGGTTACGGTGACCCCGGTTTGTGGGACTCAAGAGCCTTTAGCTCTCGTCTGTTCCTTCTTAGTACGCACTGCCAGAGAGCTGGCTGCCAGGACCAGGCAGCAGGGGGAGAGCAGCAGCTCCCTGATCTGTTGGCTGGTGGCCAGGACTGTGCTGGGTGCTTGGAATATGACAACGAACACTCTTTTATCCCTGGTCCCCAGGAGGAGGCAGACAAGAACACAGGCAGAGATGAGACAATGGATTAAGTTCTGTGAATAATGGGAGCATAAAGAATTATGGACAACCAGAGAATAGCAGGTGTGGGGTTTGAGGGTGGAGATCAGGAAAGGCTTGCACCAGGAGTCAGCTGAGTGCATGAAGGCCGTCGTTATAGGATGGGTTCACCCATAGGCTTGGTAGAGCTTGCTGGCTTCTATGCACACATCCTTTTGTTCTATCAATAACTGACAGTGTCACAAAATCCTTCTTTTGTCACAAGAGAAAAAGAGGGCAGGAGGTGACTGGCTCAGGAAAGAGCCATGAGTGATTTGAAGCGCGTGCCCTCTGGTCAGTGAACACGCCCAAGCCGGACAGATGCCACATTCACTGCACTGCTGATGCTGCCCAAAGTGCTCACTTAGTCCCTGGGTCCCCCGAGTTTAGGGTGGCTCGGGACACAACGCCCCAGCCTCTGCTCTCTGTCAGGAGGGGCAGGATGAGGGGCAACACAATGGCTGGAGAACTTCCTCAACTGCCGATTCCCAGGAGGCCAGAGCGAGCCTCAGAGCTGCCGACAAGTCTGCCAGGCTCCGCCAAGGCTGTGGTGCAGGGTAAATTCCTTCCCTCCAGACGCGCCACGCTCCGAGGCAGGGTCTTTGGGGGCCCCGAAGCTGCTGAGGGGTACAGTGGTTAGGCTTGGAGATGGGAAGACGTGGATTCAAATCTGGGCTCCTGCCACACAGACACATGTACATGAATGTTCATAGCAGCACTTTTTATAACAGCCAGGAAGTGGAAGGGCCTGCCAAACGATGTATAGATAAACAAAACACGGCGCCTCCGTACAGTGGGATCGTACTTGGCAAGGAGGAATGCTGACAAGCCACCACATGTATGAGCCTTGACAACATTGTGCTAAGTGAAATAAACCGTCACAAAAGACCACGTACTGCATGAATCCATTCATGAGACAGCCCAGAGGGGGCAAGTCTGAAGGGACAGGAAGTAGATGAGGGTTGGCCTAGAGCCGGGGGTGGGGGGGGAGGGACTTGGGAAATGACTACAAATGGGGACCAGGTTTCTTTTGAGGGGATGGAAAATGTTCTAAAACTGTAGTGAGGGTGGTGCAACTCTGTAAATATACTGAAAACCATGGAATGGTACACTTCAATGGGTGAATTGTGTGGCATATGAATATAATTCAATGAAGCAGATATATTTTTAAAATCTGGGTTCCCACCTCTTCCTGGTTCCCTCTAGACTGTAAGGTTCACAAGGGTTAGGACTGCCTTGTTTTGCCCACCTTTGTCTTCTAAGGACCTGGCACATAGTAGGGGCTTTCACATTTGCTAGTGCGTGAAGATGTGGCCTCGGACAAGCCTGTAGGCTCTTTAAGCCTCAGTTTCTGCATCTGCAAAAGGAAGACAAGGATGCCTCCTGCAAGGGGCTGCTGATAACTGGGAGACAGGCACCAGGGCCTTGGCAGACTGGGGCACACAGCCGGGCCGCTGAAAGGGTGGTCTCTGGGTCTGTGCTCAGGGCCAGTGACCAGGCTCTGCAAAGGCGAGATTAGCCTCCCACCGACCTCCCATCACAGGTCCATTCCTACAGCCCAGGGGCCTCGCTGTCACACACGGCAGCCTTCACAATGCCAGGAGTCGGCCGTTAGAAGCAGCCGGGAAGGTCAGGCTCCCGTGCTCCCCAGCGCCCGAGCCCAGAGCCCAGAGCAGCAGGGGGCTGGCGCAGGCGTCACACTGAATTTTCTGTCGCTGCCTGGAGATGCGTCTGACAGCCTCTCCCAGACGGTGTCTGCCACTGCGGATCAGGGCCGACGCCAGCTCTGAGGCCACGCTGCGTGCCGGCAGCCCGCACTGAAAAGGCACAGTGTCTTCAAAACAGCTGCATGAGGGTCAAGGTTATGACCCCTGGAAGTCACGCCACCACCGTCCTTAGGAACTCGTTTTGCAAAAAACGTGGAAAGGAACTTCCAGGCCACCACATACTTAGAACTCCGAGCCTATCTCTTTCTCCTGTTTACCCTGGGGCCCCCAGACCCTGAGCCAGGGTCCTGGGGCCAGTGCCTCAGAATCTCCGTGGTCTCTTCATGGAGAAGCCCCTTGTGTGGGAACAGCAGGGGGAGGAGAGAAGTGGAAGGGAGGGGCTGTGGGGTGAGGGCTGGAGGGGTGTGTGTGTGTGACTGTGAGGGACGAGAAGGGGTTGAGGAGGTGCTAAGCTGGCCCACTGGTCCCCTGTAACTCTGTCCACCCACACCTCTATGCCCCTCCCCACTTTACCTTGGCAAAACCCTTTCCCCCTTTGGCACCACTGGGAAAGGGGGGGCAGTTTAAAGCTGGCAGAGATCCTACCGAGCCACCCCACAGTTGACTGGACGGGGCCGACCCACTGGTTTCAGATGTTTTCGACTGCGACTCACAGTAAGAAACACGTTTTATGTGGCAATCCTGGGTGTGTGTAGAACTATGCATAAAAACAACGTGGACGAGATAATACGCACCCTCACTATGCAGGGTGTATTCTAACGCCCCCTATTGTTTTCTGTTTCATTTCAAAAACACCCGTCCGTCCTGACCTACTAACAGGGACCAATAGAGTGGACAGGGCCGGGCTCGGAGGGCGGTCCTGATCTGGGGCTTTAGTGCTCCGTCGTCACCGTCTTGAAATTCTAGATGCTTTTTATTTTTGAATTCACTCACATATTGTAAGTAAAGTTGGATGGGACACAGGGACCCACTTCCTGGGTTCTGGGTCACCTACTCCCTGCCCCCAACCAGTGAGGGCTGCTGTCCCCCCTCCCCAGCTTGGCGGCCTGGGCTGGCTCAGGGGGACTCCTGGTCATGTGCATGTCCAGTAACCCGTGAGGTCTGCGCTCTGTGCCTGAGGGAGTGTGGCATTAAATGGCAAATAAAATGCACCATGACAGGCTGAGAGACTGCAGGAGAGCGGAGAAAGCTTTTTCCTGCCTTTTCAACGAGGGGGCCTGCATTTTCATTTCACCCAGGGACCCACAAATCATGTAGCTGGCTCCGTCCACTAGCCCGATTTCACAACTCCCTCGTGCATTGTGACTGGCAGTGTGAAAGCATAGCACTGGAAGGCAGAACACTGCAGCTGGCCGAAATGCAAGCTTTTATCAGGACGTTTGGAGTTTAAATTCCAATTCTGTAATATACTGGCCGTGTGATGTTGGGCAAGTCACTTAGCTCTGAACTCCTGTGTCCTCATTAGCAAGGCCAGGACAATGATAGGACCTACCTTTAGAACTGGGGTGGGGACTGACTTAGGAGAGGCACTGTGTCAAGGGCAGTGCTCTGAACGTCAGAAAGAAAGCAGTCATTACTATTTCTAGATCTCGCCCGTCTTTGGCGTGGCTCTGATTTTTCCCATTTTGCTTTACTTCTCTGAGGAGGGGATTCCTGAGCTGGGTTTTGAGGAGAGTGCAGGAGATTTCCAGATGGGCAGCCAAGTAGAAAACAGTGTTGTCTTCTTTCTCCCTTCCTGATGTTCCCAAGTTCCTTCTTCATCATTTTCTGTCTAGAGAATGTCCGTTAGCCCTTCTTTTAGGGTAGGTCTGCTGGCAACAAGTTCTCTTAGTTTTTCTTTATCTGAGAATATTTTCACTTCCCTTTCATTCCAGAAGGAGATCTATCTCTATCTCTATTTCTACCTCTACCTATATCTTTTTTATTGGCTGGATATAGGTTCTGGGTTGACAGTTCTTTTGGGGTACTTGTCTGAATCCTCCTAACAGACCTAAGCCCCATGAGGGACAGGATCCTCTCTTACTCATTTTTGTATCCTCACCAGCCACTGTAGCACCTGGTAACACATGTTGGATCAGCTGAATTCGCCTGGAGGGGCAGCCCACAAGCCACCTGAGCCTGCCAGCTACTTTCTGTTCCATAAAGTCCCTTGAATTAGCAGATGATCTCAAGTAGGTTTATGCCAAGCTACTCATCCCGTTCATGCACAGAATTCAAATGGAAGGGCCAGAGAGCTATAAATAATGTCTTAAGTTTTTTTTTAAAATTATATTTATTCGGGTGCCATTGGTTAATAAAATTATATAGATTTTAAATAATTTCCCCTGAAGCTTATTTTCCACATCCGGGGACCGGAGTTTTCAGGTAAATCGGTCCTAGTAGCAGAAGGTTAGCGAGTCCCCCCTGACCACATCTTCTGAGTCTAGTTGGGGCTTAAAAAGTTTATCAAGGTGGAGTCGAGTTACTCATTTGGCCCAGCGGTTCTCAGTGGTAGGTGGTCTTCCCCCCAGGGGACATCTGGCAATGTCTGAAGACCTTTTTGGTTGTCACAGTAGTGGGCACGCGGGGCTTCCTCCCACATACTTATCCTCTTGCACAGATTTCGTAGGATCTCCTACCACCAACCCACCTGGGTAGCTTATTAATAAACGTACATTCCACGGCCTCGCCTCAAACCCACGGAATTAGACTCTCTTAGGGAGAGTATGAGGGAACTCCATTGAGGGCCCCCCAAAGTGACGGAGAGGTACACTGACATTTTCCTTCCATTCTTCCAGAAGCAGGTGAGGTCAACCGGGGGTGAGGGTGGGGTGACGGAGGAGCACGGGCGGACAGACTGTGCGCCTGGTCGTTTTTAAAAAGTTAACTAAAAATGCCCACATTCCAGCCTGGTTCCTCCAGCGTCAGTCACTTGTACCACACTGCGGTGAGTTACACCCCTTGTACTATCCTTTCCTTCACGAAAAAAACCATTTGGTAAATTCTAGCACCATTCCAGACAATAATACCCATCTCAGGATTGATCAGCTAGTTATGTTTTTTCCTAATACAATACAGGGGTGGGCAAAAGTAGGCTAATAATAATGATTAATACAATAACTAATGAATAAGTGATGTCAGGATACACTCTGTTTTGGGTACTCACACTGTGAACCCACTTGCCCACACCACCACGTCGGCGTGCTGTGGGTGCAGGACGAGCGAGCTCTGGCAGCGTGAGACCGCCCCCCGGAGAAGGCTCACAGCACTCGCTGGGCTCTCTGGGAGGCAGACTCTCCGAGCTTCCTCTGCGGGGATGGGTGACAATCCCCGCTGCTTCCTGGAGGCGGAGGAACAGACTGGGCAAAGGCTCTCACCCTGACCATGGCACGTGGCCTCCTTGACAGCTGCCCACGCCCACTTAGGAGCCTTTGGAACCAACCCTCAGAAACCCGGCATTAGGACCACACGCAGGACCGGCACGTTCTGAACGCCACTGAGCCACGGAAATGGGAACGCACGTGTGTGAGGAGCAGAAGGCATTGCAGCCATGAACCGGTTTCCGTGATCACCCTCCTGCTCCCCGAGCCCCCCCTTTCCAGTGGGGGGTGGATGGCGGGAGAAGCAGATACACTGACGGCTACGACATGTCATGGCTCTGCTCAAAATCAGTACAAACATCGGCAGTTTATTTTTCCGTTTATGTCCTTTTTCAGAAAGCCTAACCTTGACATAATGTTAGTTTTAACAGGGCTCTGCACACAGCCCACCTGGCGACAAACCCGGGAATGAAGCAGCAGCACGAACTGCGGGTGTGCCGGGATGAGCTAACACCACTTTATTTTTGTCTTTCCCTCCCATCTGCATGAAGCTGCCTGCATAATTGCCACCTCAGGTGAAACCTCCGTATTAGCTGTTTCCTACTTGAAATACATTGATTTCCCAGGGAAGTCACGAGGCTGGGAAGTGGGGAGGGAGGTGTGACTGTGGAATTGGGTTAAGACAACATTTTCAGACTCAGGTAAAACAAACACAGCAAAAGTCCCCCCAGAAACCCATGACAGTATTTCTCTTTGGGGTAAAGGTGGGAGACTCAAAGGGGTGTCCCTGAACAATGAAACTGAACCTCAGAGAGAGGAAGTGACTTCCCCAAGATGACACAGGTATGGGGTTACTGAGCATAGCGAGTATAAATGACACCCTCTACCGCACAGGGCTTGCTCTTTAAGAAGCTTCTCTCTGTGGGCAAGTGTAAACCTTCCCTGTTTAGCTCTAACTGAAAAGTCAATACAGGGTTAATAAGTGTTTATTGAGCATCTACTACAAGCCAAGCAAGTTCCCTGTGTGGAGGACCAAATTCCTGCTCTCACGGAGCAGAAGCGGGGAAGGGGAGCAGTTAAAGCCTCCCTCGGGGAGAGGGAATGCTCAGAGCTATGGGAGAGGCTGGGGAGAGGGTCTGTGTAGGAGTTAGAGGGGCTGTGGCTCTGGGGAGGGAGGAAGACATAACTCCGCCCACGGGCAGCTTGGAATTCCCTGGAGACCTGGATGAGGCTCTGGACTCACGGTGCCCAGTTTGGTGCCTGGGGCCCGGCAGGGACTCGGTACAGGTCTGCTGAATGGATGGATGTTCTGTGGCAGGTGACTGAGCCCCTGAACACCCATTTGTGAAATGGAGAGGATCCAGAGAGCGAGTATTGGACAAGTCTGTGCAAATCCCCCCCTGCAGCTGGAAGAAGAGGGAGCGGGCTCTGCGGAGCTGGGCCAGGAGCCCAAAGGGGCAGAGGGGAGGAGGAGACTTGCGCCTGCCTGGGCACGCATCCCCCACGGCCACTGTCCTGCCGAGGGACCTCGGCAGGTGGCTTAGCCTCACTGCGACTCAGTTTCCTAATCTGTGAAATGACTACAATGGTGTCTGCCTGCTGGGATTAATCCAGGTAAAGGCTTCAAACAGTGCTTGGCGCCCAGAGGGCCAGAGAAGCATGAACTGCTGTCATTTTCTGTGGGCGGGACAGATTGGGATCGCTTGGTTCCATTTGGACTAGAAACAAAACAAAACAATCCTGCAACGGGAACCTCGTGATGTCTGAGGGGAGGGAGGGAAGAAACCTCAGAAGCAGGTCGGCCAGGCCGAGCGCTGCCTCTGACGTTGGCATTCATGCCTGCAAATTGCATTCCTTCCCAGTTTTTTCAAAAACAGAGTTGAATGTGTACCTGTTAGTCTTCAGACCCTTTTCGGAAAACCTATAGCTAATAAAGACTTTATTACGAGGAATAGCACCATTTTCCCTGCGGCTAACACCACTTCCACCCATCCCTGAAGTCTTTTCTGTTGTTTTCTCACCCCATGTTCCCCCCCCTGGGGATTTACCAGAGGGATTTGAGCTTTGGAATGAAAAAGGCCCTGCTGGGGAATTTCACAGCTGACACCTTGGGCAAGTCACTCCCCTCTCCGAGTTCCCCTGTCCTCATCTGTGAGATGGGCTTTTGGTGAAAACGAGCGATGATGTACATACAGGAAGCCCCAGGAAAGGCTGGTCAGGTCGATGGAGATGCTGAGCAACGGTGCCTTCCTTTCACAGTGCGGACAAGCCGGGGGTCATTACCACTCACGGATTCCCCTCTGAGGTCCTGAAATGTGTCATTTCCCTGAAGAAGGCTGATGGCCATGCTTTCTCCTCATGAACTCGGGGTTCCAGGTCGAGTAATACTACTGGAGGCCTCCCATAAGCCCATTGTGGCCTTGCGGTGATCCAGCCACCACATCTGGCAAGAACCTGGACACCGTGCACAGGGACGCCCTGTCCCTGCATCCAGGCTACCGACTCTCTTGGCCTCGTTTCCAGCTGTTCGGTTGAACAGAGTTGACGTGGGTTTGAGAGAAGTAGCTACACCGCTGACCAGCTTAAAAAACAAACAAACTCCGTTCTTTGTCAGAAAAAAAAAAAAACACACGAAAATCACTCCAGGTATGAGGCAACATCCTGTGACAAAAACCTGATCTTGTTTCCCTGTCCCTTTAACAGATGACTTCACTAAATGGAAATGAAATGGCCCCATTAAATTTCTAAACACCACATTCAAAACACAAAACAGACAGAACAAAAAATTCCCTGTCCGAGGGATATAAATTCAAAACCAAATAGTGGGATGCAGTGTTTTCCGGAAACCATTAGACTTGAATTTCAGACCAAGAAATGTAATCATCAGTGATGTCTTAGAATCGCAAGGTTTTGTTGAGTTCTTACAAACAGAGCAGAACTGTGGTGCCGGAAAGCACTGACGAATGCTGGTTATTTTTATACCCAGAAAAAGATCACTTAATTCTTGCAACAACCCTTTGAGGTAGTAGGCACTATTATTCCCATTTAATAGGTGACAAAACTGAGGCACAGTGTGGTTAGTAACTTGCTGAAGGTCACTCGCTAGTAGGTGCGGAGCTGGAATTTTGACCTTGGTCATAACCATTAGTCTGTATTGCTTCTCATGACCTTGAAGTAACTCTAGGAGGAGCCCAGGCTTAATTCAACAAGTTCCTAAGACACCCAGGGTGCCTATCAGGGTGCCAAGAAATAGCCCACAGTAGCTCAGGAACATCATGGTATGCTCCCGTATTCTGGTTGTTTGAAAGTTTACCTAACATGAGATGTTCTATTTATCTCTATTTGTAGCCTTGGCAACTGAGGCTCAGAGGGCTTCATCATCTCTGAGGGCACACCCATTATCTCCTAATTCTCAGACTGTTCTGTCCTGGATGACATGAGTCTGAACAAAACTGGGTCAGGGTGGGGGCAAGCCTCAGACATCCACAAAGCTCTCTTCCTACCTAGCTCTGTGCTCAGACCCAGGGAGGCAGCGAGGAAAACGGAGCAGGGACCTGCTTCAGACAGGTGGCTGTGTGACCTTGGCCAAGTGGCTTCCTGTCTCTGAGCCTTGGTGCCTTGGTCTATAAAATGGAGTCTGTTTGAACGGCACTGTGTTGAATGAGTAACAGTCTCGACTGAGTCAGAGACAGAAAATTCAGAGAGGCGTTTTTCTGTCCCTCCAGAAGATCTCAGTATGGCCTCTTAATTCTCATATTGTTTTTCAATCACCAGAATTGATTTCCCTCATCCCTCTCCCCAGGGTCATCACCAAGGAACTGTATTAAGTTGCAATTAATGTTGACATGTGTACCTCTTGAGCTCTCTTTCTTGAAAGGGGGCGCACAGGTGGTGGCAAATTGAAGAGCCAATAGTAATCATATCGCAGGGGAGGTGTGAGCACTTCAGGGCATTTGCAATTAAATTAGGAGGAGAAATGGAAGGGACCCCCCTCCCGCCCCCCATAGCTGCTGCACAGCCCAGGAAGAGGGTGTGGCCGCTGGGACTGGTCCAGTACAATTGGCGTTGCACAGCTCAAGTTTTAGCAATCAATGGCTGTAAGCCCTTTTACAGTTGGAATTCACAAACAACTCTGTGCTCTGACCCTGTAGCATTCTTTCCCGCTTTCTGTTGTTTCCTTGTCTTAACTAGTACCTAGCTAGACTCCTTATGTCATGGGTATGGACCAGATATTGCCACACCGGCTACATTTGGGATGCTCCAGTAATGCTACAGGGGAAAGAGGTGGGTGCTGTCCCCGACCTTTTAGGCACCCCCAGTCTGGGAACCAGGCCGTGGTGCTATTGTGTGACAAGATAAGCACAGCTAACAAAAGCATTCTTCTTCATGAGAACCATCCTTTAAAATCTCCTGTCGGATCTCGAGGAAGATCCCCAGTACTCCCACCCGCCATGCCAGGCTCTTCCCAAAGAATAAGCTTTATTAAGAGCTTCAATCAAGCTCACTCTTAATTTTTTTCTCTCCTGCAATCAGGGATTCATCAGCCCGCAGGTCATTAAGGAATACTGCTGTTGTTGGTAAGGGCCCAGCTCTCTGCAGACAGGAGGGGACAAGGGCAAGTGCAGGGGCAAGGGGGGTCCATCCTGCCCCGTCCTGGGATACCCCTAGGAGGCAGAAGGCTAAGGAGGAAGGCAGAAATGCCTGCCAGTCTAGATCTAAGGCCCAAGTCTCTTCTCCCTGGACAGACTCTGGAACATTCCTACAGCTATTTGTCATGACTTTTTTTTAAAAGGTACAGTTTTTATTAAAAGGGATGAGCTCCCCTCTAAAAATACTTTTACTCCCTGCCCTCATCTCTGGTTTCCTCTTGCATGAAAAGGCATAGCCAGACCCATTGCATGGGATTCTTGGGAGGATATTCCAAGATAATGACTATAAATGCCTGTGACACAATGATATGTATCATTAGCATTTTTTGAGCATCAATTCTATGTTTTACCCACTATGCACATAGTATATCATTTAATCCCCACAGAAACATTATGAAGTGATTATTGTCCATTTATTTATTCACTCTAAAAAAACATTTATTGAGCACCTACTATCTGCCAATATTATGCAACACACTGGGGATCCAGCCATGAACAGGCCACTGCCCTGCTGACAAGGAACTTATGTTCTATTAGCTGCTATTATAAGAAATATCAATGATGAGAGAGAACCATTGATTGGCTGCCTCCTGCATTCCCCCTACGGGGGATCATGCCCACAACCCAGGCATGTGCCCTTGACCGGAATCAAACCCAGGACCTTTCAGTCCACAGGCTGACGCTCTATCCTCTGAGCCAAAACCAGCTAGGCTGTTATACCATTTTATAGACCAAGACACCAAGGCTCAGAGACATGAAGCCACTGGGTCAAGGTCACATAGCCACCTGTCTGGCTCTAAAGCCAGCCCCAGGTGCTCCTGTGGGTTTCTCTGTTAGTGGTTGAAGGATGGGGCTCAAGATGCTAAGATGGATTAAAAGGGCACCATGCAGAATCAGGAAAGTGGCTAAAGAGAGAGAAACTGTCCTTCCCTTCCATGCATGACATCACCATAGAAAGCATGTGAAAATGCCAGGTGGGCAGCTGGATCTTTGTTTCATGGTTTGGTTCAAAGTGACCTGATCTGATGCCCTCGGGAAACTGGATGGCACCAGCCAATTTATTCTAGCACCCTCGGAAGGAGTCACGTGCTGTGTCTGTGTTTCTGGACCCGTCTGCAGGACCAGAGGCAGTATTTTGGAATTACGAGTTGCTCACCCATGTAAGGATGGGAAGGCTGCTGCCTGGTCCTCCTATTCTCGTTGAAAAGGGAACACTCTGGAGGCGGGAGCACAGGCTCTGGCTGCTGGTGTGGAACCTTCGGTGCAACTTGGATGAGAGGAGCTGTCCAGGACCACCCAGGGTGGGAGGCTGGCTTCAATGCAGCTCGCAGGCTGGCCCGAGCCCCAGGGCAACACTGGTCAGCCTGGGCGACCGCCACGCACTGTCCTGTGCTGAGCCCTGGTGGGCAAGCAGGAGCAGGGCGGCAACCCACAGGAAGAGACCCAGACACAGCACAGGGCGGGGTGGGGAGGACAGGCGACGCTGGGATGACGATTTACCCAAGCCACCGGCTCCGGGCAGCTCTAGGGGACCCGGCTCCTTGCCTTCTTCCTTCTGATACTTCCTTTTTTCCATTTCCTTCCTTCTCTCTTTCTCCTTCACTTGTGTTTGTGCATTTTCATTTTTTGATGCTTTTTTTCCCCTTTCATTCTATCCACTCTCACCAATCACCCCCATCTCTCTAGTCTGTCACACATGTCCACTCTTACCCATATGTGCACGATGGCAGAGCACACTGTCAGGAACGGGAGCCCAGCAGTCAATTAGACCTGGTTCACATCCGCCTCTGATGCTCTGTGACCCTGGGCACGTGACTGAACCTCTCTGGGTCCCCATGTCCTTGCTCATAAAATGAAGATGGTAATTAGGACCTTCCTCCTAGGGCAGTGGTGGTGACTGAATACATAAGGCTCAACGTTGTATCCGCTTGGACCTGAGTAAATGCTTTTAAAATGAGAGCTATTCTTTCTCTCCAGTTCTGCTATGTCCTCGCCAACAATGACAGTGACAACTTTTTATTATGAGTTTGCCTCTTTGGAAGCGCTCAGTAAGTGTAGCTATTAGGATAATTATAATAATCTTGTTAATTATGTTATGTCATATTATTTAACTTTAAAAAAATTAAGACTACTTTTTAGAGCACAAAAGTATAGAGTTCCCAGGAACTCCTCTCCCCTTCTCCCCCTCCCCCTATTAATCTCATCTTGCATTGGTGTGGTCCATTTGTTACAAATGCTGAACTAGTACCGGTACAACCAAATCGATCATTAACCAAAGTCCATAGTTTACATTAGGGTTCATTCTATGTGTTGTACACTTAATGGGTTTTGACAAATGTATAATGGCATGTATCCATCATTACAGTGTCACACAGAATGGTTTCACTGCCATAAAACCCCCTGTGCTTCACCTATCCATTCTCACATTCTCATTCGCTCGTGCAATCTCTCTCTCTCTCTCTCTCTCTCTCTCTCTCTCTCTCTCTCTCTCTCTCTCTCTCTCCCCCAGCCCCTGGGAACCACTGATCTTTTTTGCTGTCTCTATAGTTTGCCTTTAGCAGAATATGACAGAGTTGGAGCCATATGGTATGTAACCGCTTCAGATTGGCTTCTTTCTCTTACCAATATGTACTAGTACTTAAGGCTCCTCCAAGTCTTTTCTTGGCTTGATAGCTCATTTCTTTATGAGTGAATAACACCCCATTGCGTGGATGTAGCATTTTTTTTTTATTCATTCACCTATGGAAGGGCATCTTGGCTATTTCCAATTTTTGGCACACACTGCTTAACTTTTAATGGCATTTTTGTGCATTTTAGTTATAAAAAAAACTTCCCCACTGAATTGGCAGCCTTTCTGAAATGCTGATCTAACATGTGTGAACTCAGCTCTTTATCAATGCCGCCCAAATACACAGAGCGAGAAACTCCTGTGTGAGGTGTTGACGCCGGCAGAGGCCACCAGGCCACACGGCCAATGCTCCCGAACGCGGGATTTCGCACCAGGCCAGAGAAGGGCTGACCATTTCCCCAATGTTGGATGTTCATGACGTTTTAAACCAGGGCTTCTCAACCTTGGCACAGTGGGCATTTGGGGCCAGCTGCCATTTTGTTGAGGTGGGTGCCGTGTGCATTGTTGGACGTTTAGCTGCCTGCTAAAATCCTTCACCCACGACACGCCAGTAGCAACCCGGCTTCCAACTGTGATAAACCAATCATGTTTCCAGACATGGCCAAATGTTTCCTGGGGGGTGGGGAGGAACAAAAGGCCCCCCGCTGCTGAGAACCAGTGTTTTAAATATTTTGTTTAAATATTTTGTTACGATGAGAACTTCCAAGGCCACCCTAAACCTCCAACACAGAATGCCACCTCCTGGGAGGGTTCTTTCGTTACCAGGCAGTGAGGATGTGCCCCCGCCTCCCAGTGTCTCCCTGAATTTCACTCCCATTGGGCGTGTTTGTGTTGATCACAGCAGAACGTGGCCGCTGTGCAGACTGGCCTTCGGATGGTTCCTCTAGAGACGACAGATTCAACATCTCAATGACTCTGAGCTTTCACTGCCTTGCCAAATATCAGACTGCCAAGCGGGGCAGGCCTGTCTCCTGCCTGCAATCCTGTGGCTTTCCCAGGAGCCAGGAAGGTCTCCCCAGAGACAGGCGACAACACACCTTTCTGCTGACCCCGATTTATCCATCAGCACTTCCTGTTGGCTCTGCCTCCAAAATATCCCCCCAGTGTGGCCACTCCCCGCCACTGTTCTAACCCTGCTCCAGGCGGCCACCACCCCTTGTCTGCTTCGGGATCTGGTGTCCAGCCCCCCAGTTTCTACACGATTTCAGGTCAATGTTACAAAACAACAACACCTAAGCCCAGTCGCGTTGCCCTCAGCTCCAATGGCTTCAGTTTCTGTCTTGCACTTTGCGGTGTTGTTACCACTCTGACTGTGGGCCTTACCTCCACCCCTGAAGAGGGGTCTTAAGTGGACACATGGAGAACCAGAGGTGGGACATGTAAGGGTCAGGAGAGAGCAGGTGCAGGGCCCAGGGTAGGGGCCCGCACATCTGCCGAATTTCCTGGGCCCATCTGAACCCTGGTTTCCACCCGTTTTCTCAGCCCCTCCTCCCCTCCCGTGAGGGCCAGGCATCAGCATGGCCAACATTACACCCTCGATTTGGGGGCTGCTGCAGCTCTGTCCCTTGACCAGCCCCTGACCAGGCCCCAAGGTCTCTGGATTCTCCAGTGGCTGCCCGGCGGGGGCAGATCAGCACTCTGAACATGGAGCGGAGATGGTGCCGGTGGGGACTCGGACCCGTGAGAGACAGGCGAGGGAAGGAGCTGGCCATGAAATCCCTCACTCTTTCTACCCCAGATGGGCTTGGCTGAGACGCACTCCTGCCAGACCTGCTATAATGCTGGTTTTGAAAATGTAGATTTGTTCCAACGTGATTGATAGACCAGAGAAGGAGTTGGGTATGCCACGAATTTTGCATTTGCTTGTGCCCGATTTCATCCGTGAGGAACAGTAGGCGAACACAGACAGGTTTATCCAGCTGAACTGAGCTGCACAGAAATACCCCAACCACACCCCTGCTCCCACTTGAAACCTGGGCCAGCTACCTCAGTTTACCTTGTATGTTATGAGCCATACCTGACCACACCTGGTGTTAATAACTTTTACCCAACTTTACCCCCTTTCACAGTAACCCACCCACCGCTGCAACCCCTGTGACACCCAGTTCCTCAAGCAAACAGGTCTTTTTGCAAGGCATGTGTAACATGGATCAAACTATGTGACTGCTTTTATTAGGTTATCTTTTGTAATGTGACATGACCAAGTTTTCGAGTGTTGTGTCCCTAACCTCATTTCCCCCAAAGCCCTGTGCTGTGTAGTGTGCAGTTTTGCATAATGCGGTGGATTTGGGGAACACCTGTTGCATTATGGGATAGCTGACTATGTTGCATATCGCCCATGATTCAGAGCCACTGGCTGGAGTGTCTCATGAAGTAAGCAGCCAGCGGAACAACGCGTTTGTAGCATTGTTTTCTCTTTCTCACTCCTTTCCCCTCATTCTTGCTGCTGCCTGGGACAGCACATCTGCCCTTGTCCCCACACTGTCCCCTCATAAACCAGCTTCCATTTCCGTTTTATCCCCCACTGAATTTTTTTTTTGGGGGGGGGGGGAGAGGGAGAGGGAGAGAGAGAGAACTATCAATGTGAGAGTGAAACATCGATTGGCTGCCTCCTGCGTTCCCCAAACTGGGGATCGAGTCTGCAACCCAGGCCTGTGCCCTGTCCAGGAACTGAACCAGCTCAACCACCTGAGCCACAACAGCCAAAGCAACCTGGCTCTGTTTTCCAGGAAACACAGGCTACGATAGAACACGACACACGGAGGGAACCACACATGCAAAACCGTAAGGTGGACCCGGCTGGTTGCATCTGAGCGACAGGAAGAGAGCCAAGGGGGCGGGGCACAGTGAAGGGGGTGTGGGTGGTAGGAAATGTGGTTGGAGAGGGGGAGAAGGGCGGGGTCTTTTAGGGTTTGGGCAGCCAGGGAAAGGAGTTTGGGTATCAGTTCAGTTGTATGGAGAAGCTATTGGATGATTCCATCCCCTGGGAGTGATGTGATTCGGTTTGTCTTTTAAAAAGATAACTGGCCGAGTAAAGGATGAATTGCAAGCAGGAACGCCGTTAGTGGGGAGACCGCTCAGGTCCAGGTGAAAGGTGACGGGGTCTGGTCCAGGGTGGCTGAAGTCAGCCTCAGGAAGAGGCAGGGCATCACGGCTGTCTCTGTGGACTTGGGAGAGAAAGGAGAAATTCGAGGGGACCCAAGGTCCAGTGTTGTGTATTTCATATGATTTTGCAGTTGGGGGCAGGCCATTATTTTTTAGAGCGATGATGATAGAATGTTTTTAAAAAATTAATGAAAATCCTTGAGGGTGGAGGCAAAGGACCACAGTCACAGTGGTTGCAAAAGTGCAAAGCTCATTGCTGGCTTTGGAATGAAAAATAAAAAGAGGTGTGAATCTGTGCGTGCGTGCCTGTGCGTGTGTGTGCGCATGTGTGTGTGGTGTGTGTGTGTGTGTGTGTGTGTGTGTGTGTGTGGTATGTGGTGTGTGTGGTGTGTGTGTGTGTGTGTATGTGTGTGAAGAATTATGCAAGGAAAGGTTATTGTTTCCATTCCCTCCTTTCAGGGAACAATAACCACAACATGATGAACTGCAGTGCCATGCTGTCTGTGTCTGAAACGTGGCCACGGGGAGGACAGATTAATCACACGGGGATGGCTGCTATCTCAGGGGCAGATTAAGACAACAAGCTAGCAATTTGAGTCTGATTACAAACTGCTAAAATCAGAGCTCCCAGGGAAGGACTAGGCTTCACCAGCCCTCTTTTTCGAGGGGGGCATGGGTGCAGGGAGGGAGATTCATTTTAAGTTAATTAAACCTAGTGCTTAATTAAGTGTTCTCAGATACCAACTGCATCCTTTTTGCATGGTAATGCCAACCTGCGCTCATAGCTCTATCAAGTGTGCTGGCTGGAAGTTTTGGGGAGATCGGGGTGGGGGGAGAGGGGCAGTTTCCATTAGATATATGAAGGCGGGCATTTCTCTAATTATAAGGCTCGTGGGGTGGTAGAATGGGTGACTTGGGGATGGGACAGAGCCCCTTCTCAGGAGAGCCAGGCTGCCTGGAAAAGCAGAAAGGGTTGAGATCTTGCGGTCAGGGAAGCTGGCTTCTGTCTCCATGGGCCTCGCACTAGCAGGGTGACCTTGGGTACGTCACCTATCCCAGTGGACTCTACATGTTTTCTTCACAGGAAATGCTTTGGTGGTTCCACCCCAAGGCCCTGTAAATATTTTCCCCACAAACTACAGTTATCAAATTACTTCATTTCCATTTGTGACGAATCAAAATGCACTCAGTAATGGCAATAAGGTACTTCCTAGGTTTGTTCTAGGCACAGTGTGTCCTCGCTTAACGACGTCAATAGGGCCTGTGACTTTAAGTGAAATGACATATAATGGAACCAACTTTACTGAAGGCTGATTGATATACACAGGAGTTAAGTTCCTGTAGCATCTCGTCAACATTATAACAAAATGTTGAACAAAAGATGTTATATGTACACTAGAGGCCTGGTGCATGAAAATTCATGCACTGGAGTGGGGGGGTCCCTCAGCCCAGCCTGCCCCTCTTACAGTCCGGGAGCCCTCAGGGACGGGAGGTGATCTGGCCATCAGGGGAAGGCGACACCCCCATCACACCTCTGCTGCTGCCACTGCCGGCAGCACAAGCCTCAGCTGGCCCTGGTTACCTGAGCCTCAGGTGGCCCTGGAAAGCTGGGCAGCCACCATCCGAAGGCTTGCCTGTACCTCGGGCTGGCCCTCAGTGGCTGGGGGGCTGAGGGGACTGGGTGACTCCGGAGGCAGGCATGCGAGTGGCCAGACCCACCTGGGGTGGGGGGTGGGAGTCCTGGCCGTGCCATGCACCTGGCACCCCGGTGGGACTGAGGGGACTGGGCACCGCCATCTTGTGGCTGTGGGTGCTGCCATCTTTGAGGGTGTGACAGTCAATTAGCATATTCCCGCCTTATTGGCTGTGGGCGCCATCATCTTTGTGAGGGCATGACGGTCAATTAGCATATTCCCGCTTTATTAGATAGGATGATGTAGATTAACAATTTAATCCCCATAATAACCCTAAGAGGTAAACACTAGTTAACAACTCTAAGAGGTAAACACTAGTATTCCCATTTTACAGAGGACCCAGGATTGAATGCAAAGCGACAGTTTTAGCCAGTGTCAGACATGACCTCTTTCTCCTCCCCCAGGGAGTGAACCCAACCCAGACAGGCCGAACCTTGCAGGCTGTGAGTTACCTAAAGACTTCTTGTTCACCGGTGAGGTTGGTGGCGGTTTTTTACGAAGCACTGTTGTGGCAATAAATAGCTGAAATGTACTACACAATGGCTTTGATTATAATTAAAATTGCTACACAATTCAAACCTTCCTTAAGAAATGTACTACACTATATGGCTTTGATCGTAATTAAAATTGCTACCCAATTTAAATCTTCCTTAAGAAATGTACTACACTATGGCTTTGATTATAATTAAAATTGCTACACAATCCAAACCTTCCTTTCTTTGCCTCTTTCTTTGCTTTTGGAGGTACTGGCACAACATATTTTCATTTTCCATATACATACACACTTGATACAGACATTCTCATGGTATTCCAATCAATCCTGGTTTGAGGAAATGAAAAACTCAAAGGCTTTCCTCTCTCCCTTATGCCTCACTCATCCTCTTCCAACCCATACACCGTACATAAAACCCCAAGGGTAATTTTACATTAACAGGTCCTATTTGTTTAAGATAAGCTCCCACTCAATGCCAAGAACCTGCCTTTGGAAGGGTCAACCAGACTGTGGTTCTCTTCGAAGTGTAGTTCCCCCAAATTCCTCAGGGTCCTACTCGGGTTTGCTCCTCCAGCTTCAAATCCTGTCCTCTATCCATGAGGACCTGTGACCCTTCAGGGCATCTATGGCCACTTCCCATGGACGGCCCTGCCCAGAGCCTGCCTGTGCGCCCTCCCACGGCACCATCGCTGTGCTCCTTGCAGTTTGTGTTTTGTTGGACAGACTGGATTCCTGTGCCCCCTTACTAGCCTCACAACTTTGGGCAAGTTCCCCAATCCCTCTGAGCCTCAGTCTCCTCATCTGCACGGTGAAGACAATCATAATGAAAGTTTTACTGGGTTTCCTGTGCAGATTCAATGAGATAATATAACTCCAACACTTAGCATAGTAAGCCCATGATAGATGTCAGCTATTATTATCATTGTGTGCACGGTACCATGGGAACCTAGAATCCCAGATAGCAATTACTTACCACTTACCACGTATCCGCTCTTTTGAGTATCTGAATAACTGGGTTAGTGCTTTTTTTAAATGTTTATTTCATTTTTTAAAAACTTCATGACAACAGTTAGGCTGTCATATAGATACTGTTATTGTCTCCGATTTATTGATGAGAGAACTGAGGCACAGAGAGGTTAAGTAACTTACCCAAGGGCACACAGCTAATAGATCACCATGACTCCGCTCTCCCCACTGTATTATAGTTATTCAACCATCTCTCCCATTGGGGATCTGGGATACGTAATCAATTTGTGCCTTTCCAGTACTTAGCACACAGTCAGACGATCATACTGGTGGAGACTGCCACAGAACATTCTGTCCTCCCCTGGTCTTTTCTCTCTCAACATTGATCCCCCTGAGGGCAGAGGCCTGGGTCCCTGGGTATCTGTACCTGCTTGTTACTGATTCAATCGTGGGGGACCAGATGGCACCTAGAAGAGGAAACGAGCTTGTTCTCACACTGGCACACGCGTACCCTGGGCTCTCCACATGCCGTCTCACGATCCAGCTTGATTCAAGACACCAGGAGCAAACAGGCTTTCAGCAGCCTCAGGCGAGCCGCCGAGAAATTAGTAGATCGGTGTACAAAGGAGCCTTTAATAACGCTATCACGCTACCCCGTCCTCGAGGAGCTTGTTGTGACATTCTGCATTAAAGGAGAGTGACAACCCTCCATTGCTGCGCATGACGGAGGCCGGGCATCAGGTTGGCTCCCAGCCCCCAGGACACGTGCGTTTCCTGGCGGTGATGGCACTCAGGGATCAGGGGCACTGATGGCTTCATGCAAAAGTGTCCTCGCAGACCCTCTGCAGTGTGGTTGCTCTTCTGCTCGCCTGTCGGGAGCATAATTTTCACTAAATATTAAGGGAACTGTTTGTGAAAAGAATGTCGTCATGGTAACTGGGGGGTGGTGGTGGTGGTGCTGAAATAGCCTGGTGCTGCCCAAATTGCAGCATATTAATCAAGTGCCGGGTGCTCTTTCATGAGCTTCCCCGTGGCCTTCAATTTGGAGGACCCAGGGACTGGAGTTTGCCCCAGTTGTCACTGTCAAGGACGAGGGTTCTCATGCGTTCCCGGGGTTGTGTAGGGTGGGTGGGTGGATGGATGGATCAATACTGGAACTAAAATTTTAGATGTCCACATCTCAGAGCTCTTTCTGACAGCTTCTCCATTTTTTATTTTCCCTTTTACGGTGGAAAAACATTTTTGCCAGAGAATTGGGGGAAAGAGGTTAGGAAAGTAGCCGGGGGAAGGCATGGCCAAAGATTTCTTTGCCTGAAAGGAGAGGTGATGACCACAATAGAGAGGAAAAGTAGCAGAGTGTAGAGTCGGATGGCCTGGGCTGACATCCCAGCTCCACATCCTCTCACTGTGTAATTGCGAGCCAATGACCTTCTGCCCTGAGCAACTTCTGTTTCCCTATGCGTCCCAGGGGTTGAGACCCGGGCGTACTTCAGAGGGCTGTTGAGGGGATTAAGGAGATAAAGCTCTCACCTCAGTGCTTGTCCAGAGTAAATGCTCAATGAAATCTGCTCACCACCTCTACCCCTTCCTTCATGGCTGCTGCCACCATAACTGTTAAGAAAGGCACCACTGAGGGAGGCCCCACCGGGCTCTCAGGTCGAAAGGTCTAATCAGGCCCTGACCAGCCACTGCAGGATCCAAACCCAGGGCTAGTGACTCAGCTGCTGGTGTTCTTTCTGAGGTCGGCTAACTGTTTCTATAAAGGACCAGATAGTAAATATTTTAGGCTTGGCAGGTCATATGCAATCTCTGTCACATACTAGTATTGTTCTTTATCCTTTTTAAAAAACAAAACAAAAACACAACCCTTTAAAAATATAAAACCATTCTTAGTTCACAGGCTGCTTAGAGATGGGCATAGTTGGTGGGTCCCTGCCATCTGCAAAGCAAAGTAAAAGGAGATGCATGTATGGGTTTTTGTCCCACTAAAAGTGGGTTGATGTGACACATACAAAAGAAAAGCTTGGGTCCAGGAATTTGTTTTCCTAAAGCAATCCTGAGAAAAAAGGACAAAGCCAGATGTATCCCACTCCCCAACTTCAAACTATACTACAAAGCTATAGTAATCAAAACAGCATGGAACAGGCAAAAAAACAGACACACAGGCCAATGGAACAGAATAGAGAGCTGAGAAATAAACCACACATACTACATCGACAACATTTTACAATGAAGGAGCCAACAATATAATGGAGAAAGGAGAGTCTCTTCAACGAATGGCGTTGGGAAGACTGGACAGCCATATGCAAAGGAATGGAACTATTTTCCACCGTACATAAAAATTAGCTCAGCATGAATTAAAGACTTGAATGCAAGACCTGAAGTAATAAAAAAAATCATAGAAGAAAACACAGGAAGCCTCTAGAAGCTGGAAATTGAGGAAACGAAGTCCCCTGGGAGTCCCCAGAAAGGAAAGCATCTTGTTGACACCTTGATTTTAGCTCAGTGAGACCCATCTCAGACTTCCGACCTCCAGAACTATCAGATAATAAATCTGTATGGTTTAAGCAACTAAGTCTTTTTTTTTTTTTAATCCTCACCCAAGGATATTTTTTCCATTGCTTTTTAGAGAGTGGAAGGAAGGGAGGAAGGAAGAGAGAGAGAAACATCAATGTGAGAGAGACACATTGATTGGCTGCCTCCTGCACGAGCTCAGACTGGGGCCCTAACCCCCACGTCATTCAAGGGTCATCTGAATACTGTTTATGGTACCAGCAGCCTCACCAGCCTTGGGAGGGCCACCTGCAGCAAAGGCATCCCCAGGCTGGAGGACGAGGGGCCTTCTCTGCCTGTCCACTCTGATGCTGCTAAACCATAGCCCTTGGCTGAGGGGTGGACATGTGACCAGAATCTCTCAATTCCTGGGCATTTGCTAGGATGACTATGGAAGTGGGGGGAGGGGGGGGGGACGACGACACAGAGTGAAGGGATCGTGCCCGAGTGAAGCCCACACAGAAGAAAGCTGAGTGGAGAGATGGAGAGAAACGACGCCTGCTGCCACTGTTTAGATCCAGCCGGGCTCCAAGCCAGACCAACTCAGACTTTTCCGTTACACAAACTGCCTTTTGGTTTTACACTTCCGAAAAATGTGAAGTAGACATCTATCTTGTAACCCAAAGTCTGACCAATACAATCCAATACCCACTCACGTCTTGTTGCCCACTGGACCCAGGTGTTACCTTTCCTTGGCCAATAAACCCTGGGCTCTGAGATAGCCTGGGAGGGGGTTTAGGGCAAGGCACGTCGGGCAAAGGTTCAGCTGGACAGTAGGAGGAGTGGGATGTCCTCTGTCACTTCTCTCTTCATTTCTCCTGTTCATCTCAGATACGTTGAGTCCGCTATGGCTCCGGGAGAAGGGAGCAAAGAGCCCCTCCTGTGCTATGGAATGGAGTGTGGCTGGAAAGAGGTCCCTGCAGATCTGTGCAAGACCCAAATGCCCACAGTGGGGTCTCCAGGTCTAGTCCATCAGGGTTGCGCGAATGCCGGACTCATGATACCTGGGATGGCTGTACCTCGGTTTCCTGATTGAGCTACTTCTTCTGGTCCCACCTCTTATGGGTTTCCCAGGGCTCTGTCCTCTGGCTCTGAGCTGTCCCTGGGAGAGAACGCTGTCACTCCATGGCCCGCCCCTCTCCTCCACCAGCTGTCCGTCCATCTCCATTCTTTCCTAATAGGCCTGAGTGACGTGGCACAGGCCCTTAGTAAGGGTGACGCCTGCCCACATTGATTTTTCAAAGGACAGGAATAAGGGCTAATATTTATTGGGCACTTTCTGCCACATAAACTGGCCCGGGGCCAAGCAGCTTGACATGAATTAATTCCTCGAACCCTCACAGCCGCCTGATGTGGTAGGCACTATCATTGTACAGACAGGAGACTAGCACAGAGAGGTCGGCCACTTGCCTAAGGCCCCACCCACAGCTAGTGGAAGAGACAAGATCTGAACCTGGGCAGTCTAGTTTCAGGGACTCTCTTCTTAACACACATGTCACATCCATGAGCTGCCTCCTCATCACGTTCCCTTCCAGTCATTCACCAGTCACTTACTGAGCACCTACTAATTGCCAGGTCCTGTGAATTAAGGACATGGCCCCTGTCTTCAAAGCCCAGCTGCTTGAAGATTTGCCAAGGAAGCACCAAGTCAGGACTCAAATGCTCTGTTCAGCCCTCCCCTCCCCCTCCTGCCTCCCGCCATCCACCTCCCCACCCCCAATCCTCCTGCTCAGGACTCTGCTGAAAGTCCCGCCCATGTGCAACGAATGTCAAACTCCACCCGCATCCAGGCTGTCAGTTTCTTAAAGAAAAAACGCCATCTCTGGCCTCCCTCGGCACACTGCCTTCAGGGTCCTTGCTAAATATTTACTGCTGCTGCCAACCCAGGCCCAGGGGAACAAGGCCCAGTCACAAAGCACAAAGGAAGTGGGGGGGGGGGGGGTGCTCGCCATTCAGACCCTCCCGTTGGCATGGGTGTCCCTCTTGCACGATTTCCCCAGCTGGGTCAGGGGCGCAGTTCTCAGGCGCAGTGGCCCCAGCCTTGGTGACTCGAGTTTGTGGTACTGGTCCTACCAAAGAGCCCCAACTCCCCTGGGGCAGCCACAGCCAGTGCCCTCCCACAGCGTTCCCAATGCCGTTCCTTCTGGTCTGCGTGGGCTGGATCCTGGGCCCAACCTCCCAACAAGCTGGTAAATCTCTTCCGGGGTCCTTCCCAGAGGCCCTGGTCAAAACCCCCATCATGCTTGGAGAGATGCCCACCGCATCACAGACAAAGCTGCTTGGGGTCACACCTGTGATGGGCGCAGCCGTCTGGCTTTTTGGCTCAGAGACACCTGGCCAATGAACAGCACATTTTAGGAGAGACCCGAGGGTCGCCTCATCCAGCAGCATCTGAACACTTGAACAGCAGAACTCTGCCGCACAGAACAGGCGGTGCCGAGAGAGGGTGCGCGTGAGCTCACAAGCTCGCCTCCTCCACGCTCCCTAAGCCCTCTCCCTCATCCTCCCCCCACCCCTCCCCGGGTTTCCAGGTCATCACGGGACAGAGTCTGTAAAAACACAGCCCTACTCAAAACCGCTCCTCACTTCAACACTTCCCGTCGGTGCTTCTCCAACCTGCGCTTGGACTCTGCCAGCGACAGGGAACTCACTCCATACACTGGGCGCCTCCTTCACCTGTGCACGCCTCCTTTGCTAGGGAATTTTCCCCAGGTTAAGCCGACAGCTATCCACCTTCCCCCTGACAGTGACAGCCCTTAAACATGCGAAGGTGGCTCCTCGCCTCTCTGTAGTCCTGCCTCCTCAGAGCTGTGGTTTACAAACCGGTGTGAGCCAGCTGGCTCCCTCTCTGTTCTAAGCATGTCTTCCGAGCCCCGGTCAGACGCTCCCTGGAAACAGTTCCACGCATGTGCCCTCTGGAGGGTGCGTCTGAGCTGCTGTGGTCCCAGCAGGGAGGACGGCCCGGCCACCTGCAGGCTCCGCTTGCCGCTGGGGAGGGCCTGGCGGGACCCAGTGGTTGCACGGGGCTCGCACCTGGATGCCCCGCACGGTGCCGTGTGCAGGTGTATCCGGAGGGAAACGCGTTCCGCGCTGCCCCTGCTCCTCCCATTCACCCTGCCCTTCTTGACATGCAGCCGACGCCCCGACCTCCGCCGGACACGCAGTCACTCACCTGCCCCGTATCGCTTACATCCTGGGAATCTTTTTACACTTTGACTCTGCGGCCAGTCAGTGCGTCAAGACCTACAAAGAAGAGAAACTCAATGTTAAAGGCAGGGCAGAGCCACTGGGTGTCCCATCTCTTTTCTGGCAGGACAGTGCCATTGCGGGTGGGGGCGGGGGAGGGGGGGGCTGGGATGGAGACGGGGACAATAAGGAAATGGTGAGGATGGAGCTGCTCAGTAAACCAAGCTTAAAACCCCTGGGCTTTGTGGCGATGCTGAAAGGACAAAAAGACCCTCACCCGGTGAGTCAGCAGCTTCTGAGAAGCGGCCTCTGGGAAGAGCCAAAGGCCCAGCAAGGGGTGCGTGGGAGGTGTCTCTTGAACCTCACTCGGCGTCTCTTGAGGGCTTGGGTGTCTCGTCCTCACAGCCCAGAGCCCTTTGGGGCTTTATTTCAGATGAGGGTGAGGGGGCAAGCCCTGGGCGCAGGCCTCAAGTCCCAAAGAGGCTGCAGGTCTTCAAACAAAAGGCCCAAATGTGTATTTCTACCCTGGGAGGCCCCAGCCAAGCGAACCCTGTGTGCTCTGAAAACTCCCCGGGAGAGCCGGAGCCGGAGGAGGAAGGCGTGTGCCGCTCGCTCGGAGGATGCGCTCCCCGCCTGGCAAGTTGAGGCCTGAGCCCCAGAGGTCCTGCAGGGGCAGAGGCCCGCCTGCAGCGCACGTGTGCTCGGGAGCAGGGGTGCAGGTGAGCGGGGGGCAGGTGAGCTGCGGGGAGCCGGTCTTCTCACTCCCCACACCCAGCCCGTACTTAGAGCAAAACTTGTTTTTTCTTGTTGCCCTAAGAATGCAGAGGTGAGCAGAGGTTTCTCCAGTCATCTACCCCTTTGAGTTGGGGGCGGGGAGGGGGGTGGGAATCACCTCAATGGCAAGAACTTCTGTTGACTGAGTAGCTCACCACGCGCCAGGCGCTCTACATCTGATGTGTATTAGTGCCCTTGCTGTGCGGGTCAATTCGCATCACCCAGGAGCTTGTTGGAGAGGCAGGTTCTCAGCCCTGCGGAATCGGAGCCTGCTTCTTCACAAGCTGCTCAGGTGATTCCTGGGCACGTTAACGTCAGAGAGGGCTCATTTCTTCTCTTAATCACGGAAGGAGGGAACTCAGGCAGTGAGTCAGGAAGTGGAGGCCGTTCCCCCGGCGAGGAAATGGGCTGAAAGAAGCCAGAACGTGGCCACTGTGGTTTTAGCGCTGGTAAGACGTAGAGCCCGTTCAAACCCAAGTGCATGTGATTCCCAAGCCGGTGTCCCTCTGTCCGCACTGTTGAGGGGAAGTAAAATGAGAGGGTGAAGGGGCAGGCAGGCCTGGCGTGGGGGGAGTGGCCGTGGGAAGGACACTCAGCCAGGGGTGGGTGGGTGGTCTCAGGCCCTGGAGAGGGAGGGTCTAGGGTGTCCTAGAGGGAACTCAGAGGGGGGGGGGGGCACTGGATACTGGAGGCAGGGTTCCCTCCTCCTCACTTTTGTCAAAGGCCAGACAGAAGTTCTGGGTCTCCTTCCTGCAGGGAAATTCAAGCTTCTGCATTTGATCCCAGTGATGAATTTACCTCGAGTCCAAGGAGTTTAGCTCTCTTGCCCACTGCCCTTAGAACTGACCGTCCAGGGGGAGAAAGCACTCCAGGAGACAAGCAAACCTGAATGTTCTAGGCACTGACTTGACAATACTCTGCGAACCTTTTATAGTCCAGGAAGAGCTTTTCATCCACGAGCTAATCGGCTCCTTAAAAGGACTTGGGGAACGTCACTAGTACTATTTGCCGTTGAGAAAACTGAGGCACAGAGAGGTTAAGTGGTTTTCCTGCGGTCACACAGCTTTGGGGCAGGCTGGAGTTGAGGTCCTCTGTCTCCAAGCCCAGAGTTGTGAGCTCAGCTGCTCCTGGTGGGGAAAGAGATCTCATCACAGGTCCATGGTGCCCTCGTTCAGTGTCACCCAACGATACAGTCTTGCTCCACATTGTAGACTGAGTTTACTGAACCGACTCATGGACCAAGAGGAAAGCGGCCCACAGCCCACATGGGGGGGTGTGACTGGTGCCTTTCTGGATGTAAACTGGCCAGCAGGCATTCTTGGTTTACCTGAGTCATGGGTTATACTACATACGGTGTGTCCTACTGCACTTGCTTCCACAGGACAGAGGAGTGCACATAAGGTATACGGGGGAAAGGTGTCAATAAAATGTGGAGGTTGCACTGGTTCATAGGCATCACCAAGTGACAACAGCTGGAAGCAAAATACAGCAAGCGACAGAGGACTCCTCACTGCAGACACCCGCTTGCTCCACGCTTCTCCACCTGCTCTGTCTCGGAAGCTCTCAGTTCTCCCCGATTTTTGAGCAAAGCCCCTGGGCTGGCTCATGCCTCCCTGTACATTTTGGCAAAGCCTGCAACTGCTCTCCCTCCTGAACTTCCAGAGGGATGCCTGTCCCCTTCTGCCTCTATGGCACGCAGCCTCAACCCTGCTTGAGTCCCTCTACCAACATCCCCTTTTGGTTTTGAAATCATAGCCCTATGGTTACTCAGGTCATAAATTACTGTGTTGCTGTGTTTTCTTTTTAATTCAAATTTTAGCATGCCCTTTGAACTGTGCCAATACCATCACTAGGACTGTGCTTCATTAGACTGTTGCATGAATTGTGAGGCTCTGCTGCACCCCAATTGCCCCCCAAAGTGCTACGATTTTTCCATTTTTCTGAATGCAAGTTTCTACAGGAATGCATTGGCATTTTATAGTATAGGAAATGCTTACACAATGGAAATGTTATTATCAGTACTAATCCTATCTAATAAAGAGGGGATATGCAAATTGACCGTCATGCCATCACAAAGATGGTGGCGCCTAGTCCCCTCAGTCCCGCCGGAGTCCCCCAGTCCTTTCAGCCCTGCTGGTGGGGGGAGAGGGGGAGTCTGGCAGGCATGCAGTGTGGTCGGACCCGCCCTAACCTCCCAGCCACCCAGGGCCGCCCGAGGCTCAGGTAACCAGGGCCAGCCGAGGCTTGCGCTGCCGGCAGTGGCAGCAACAGAGGTGTGATGGGGGCGGTGCCTTCTCCTGATCGCCGGTCACCTCCCACCCTTGAGGGCTCCCTTGAGGGGATAGGCCGGGCTGAGGGACTCCCTTCCAGTGCATGAATTTTCATGCGCCGGGCCTCTAGTAACTATATAATAATGTATAATATATACAGTTATTAAATATTAAACATGCTAATAGTGTTAAATATTAAATACTATATTACATATTTGATTAACAATCATTTGAGTACCCATATGTACCTGACTCTGTGCTAAGCACCAGATAGACATAAATAAAGAAGACCCAGTCCCTACCCTTAGGAGTTCATGGCATGAAAAAGGAGAAAGACAAGTAATAGACTGAGTGTGAGACAGGACAATGTATACAGAGGGGGTACAGGTGGAAGCAGCTAACAGATGCCTCGTCTGTCTCAGGATGATGACCACACTCCTTACCCCGGGGCCTCCGAGCCCTGCAAGATTGGGCCCCTGCTCATCTCTCTCCACCTCACCTTGCCCTGCTGTGTTCTAGGCTCACCATGTGCTAAGTTTCTTGAACCCACTGTGCAGCTCTGTTGTCCTACTCCCTCTCTCAATGCTCTGTCCTCCCTCTTCCTCTAATTAACCCTGATTTACCCTGTAGGACTGAGGGAGATAACATATAAAGTGCTTAGAAACATGTAAGCAGGTATGCTACTTACTATTATCTATACTAATAAAAGCCTAGGTGGTCCTCGCACCCTCACGTGACAGCCTCACTGTCATCAAAAGATGGCCGCCACAAGATGGCTACCCTCACATTGTTACAAAGATGGCCGCCACAAGATGGCCGGCAGGAGAGGGCAGCTGTGGGCAATCAGGCCGCCAGGGGAGGGCAGTTGGGGGCAACCAGGCCAGCAGTGGAGTGCAGTTGGGGGTGACCGGGCCAGCAGGGGAGGGTAGTTCGGGGCAACCGGGCCAGCAGGGGAGCAGTTAGGCATCAATCAAGCTGGCAGGGGAGCAGTTAGGGGGCGATCAGGCTGGCAGGCAGAAGCAGTTAGGGCCTAATCTGTGGGATTGGGCCTAAACCGGCCGTCGGACATCTCCCAGAGTTCCCAGATTGGAGAGGGTGCAGGCTGGGCTGAGGGACTCTCTCCCCCCATGCACATATTTTGTACACTGGGCCACTAGTTATTGATAATACTTAACTACCCTCAATTGACTATGTGCTTCTTCTTGAGCACAGAGACGTGGAGTGACTTGGCCAGTGTGAATTAGTCTCAGAGCTGGGGCGTCCCATTGAGTTGATTCTATTTCTCCATTTACCCTCGAACCCAGCACCATCCATTAGACCCTTGATCCTAACCAGCATGGGGGAAAGGGTACTGGTCTTGGAGACGGGATGTCTGAGGTGAGTGTGGTCCTGGTCCTCTGGCACCTTCTGTGCCCGCACACTGATCACTTCTCTCCTTGGGACCTGGGTTTCCTCATCAGCCAAGTGGGGTTCTGAACAGAACCTGCCTCCTTGGGCTGCGTGAGGGGCCAGTGTCATGGTGCCCAGCACAGTTCCGCACGTGGAAAACAGCAGCCCTCGTGATGAGTGTTACCAATGAATCACAGGACACTTCAGTGCCCTTCCAGCTCTCAATGTGCACACATTTCCCGTCTTCCTGGCTCAGGACCCCTGGTCCCCAGAAAGTGCTGGGCATATGGAGCAAAATCCCAGTAGGATTCTCCCTACAGGCCCCCTTATTCCCTTTGAGCCCATGTTAAGCTCATCAAATTTCTAGACAGTTTATTCCATTCCATGTTCATTCAGCAAACATTTCTCAGATGACTAAGAAACTCAGGGTTTGGTAAGCATGTCACTGTGTCCTGGGTGATGTCCTCACACTGACGTGAGAGCAATTGTGGAGTACGGGGAGGGAGCGACGGGCTCTGGGTCCAGACTGGACAAAGGAGAGGAAGGTCAAGTAAAAGAAGGTGAAAAGCTAAAAGCCACTCTGGGGAGCCATCATTCTGCAATCTGAAAGTGTAGTCTTACGCTGCCCGTCTTTGCTCCAGAAAATGTTTTACCTTAGTCACCAACAGCAGCCAGAAAAAAATCACTAACATTAAAAAAAAAAAATCACTAATGAATGACTAACACAATGGCCACCACTTCCTGAGTGCTCGCTCTGTGCCAGGCATTGAATGGGGTCCCTCTGTCTTATCTTTCTTTCTCACATCAACTCTAAGGAGCAGGTATTCATATACCCATTTTACAGATGGCAAGCCTGTTACTTGGAGTGATCGAATAAACTGGCCAGTGTCAGAGGAGTAGAAAGTCCAACACTAAGGTTAGAACTCTGGCCTGATCAAGTATAGCCTTTCCATTCTTCCCGGACACGGCTTCTGAAACCCTGGCTTCAGGACTGGAGTGGCTGGAAAATGGGGCCATCTCTCCCACCAACCCCACCTACTCTTCCACTAAGACTCCCAAAGTGTACGAGGAGGCTGAGTTTATAACCTCCCCGGGGTGTGTGGGTTCAGCCTGATGTCTTGAATGAGAACACCGAATTCTACTCTAGAATTGATCTGAATTTATTTCCAAACATTGCCCGCTCAGAATTGTCAAGTACAATCAACACTCTGGAAGATGTGCCCAGCACCGGGCACAGGGCTGTGTCTGTTTTGCTCACTGCTGTCTCTTCATCCTTCCAACGACTCTTTAAGGGGCACTGACTATGGGCCATGCGCTGGGGAGATAAGGTGAGCCCTGCCCTTGCACTTGGGTTGGAGACAAAAGACTTCAATGATATTATTGTGCTGAAGCTCATGCAATGGTGGCAAGATTGCCAGGACAGGCCCACGGGGGTACAGCAGATGGGGTGTGGGGGGACCTGAAAGAAGCAGCAGCAAAACAAGCAAAGAGGGGAAGAGCTGAGAAAGCCAGAGAAAGGGTGTGGGGGGCTGTGGTGGGCGGGGCCAAGGTGGACACCGACTGTGGAAGGTGCCAGAGAAAGAGCAAAGGCCAGACCTAGGGACTCGCAGGCCTTTCAAGAAGTTAGGTCTTTACCTGGGAGTGATGGCAAGTCACCAAAGAGTTGGATTCTCGGGGTCTGTAGTTGCCAGCACATGGTGGCCCTCAAAAGTGTTTGTTGAATGGATGGCGGAATCCATCCATTACCCTAGGCCCCCTTCATGTCTCCCAGCAATCTGAGAAGCCACGCCTGGGCCCCTGCCATCTTTACAAAGGGCAACCACAGGGCAATCTGATTTGTATAGGGAAACATTCTCCCTGGGCACCTGGCCTGAGCCCCCATCAGTCCCTGGGAGGCCTGGCTCCAGTGTGGCTGCTGGCAGATGTGCGGGGATGAATGCACCTTTGATTACAGCTCATGTTTCGGAGGGAAAGACACAGCTCCCTGGAGATCGGGAATCTATGAAAATGAGCCCTTGCAAAAGAGACGTAAGTGAGCTGGAAACATAAGCCCTCTGGGCGGGCAGTGGTTTCTTTCTTTAAAATAAACAACAGCAAAGAGAGGATCAACCTGGATGAGAATCAAGTTCTTCATAATCCCTAACGGGTAGGACTCAAAGGCCAGTTGCAGAAGGAGGCTGAAGAGACTGGTCTGCGAGAAAGTTGTACCAGGTTAGGGTGTGCAGACATGTCCCCCGCCCCCCCCATGGGTGTGTCTGCCTCCCTCCTTGGTGGGAAACTCAGCTCCTATGGAGCTTCCAGGGAAATTTATCTAACCACAATTTCTTTACCACAGGGAGACTGCCTGACCCAGTTTAGAACATGGTTGCTACTACTCAAGAGCTTTGTGTCCATAAGACAGAATACTTATCCTCTCTGAGCTTTAGTTCTGTCTGTCCTCCACAAAACAGGATATGATGGGGCTTAAATAACATTATAAAAGTTGGGTCCTGGGGTTTGAACCTGAGTGTCTGAATAGAATTGTCCCATTTCCCTCCACATTGCCTTTTCAACCTGGGACGTGTCCTCCCCCCGCCCCCCATGATTATCTGGCACATGATAGGTGCTTAATAAATGCTGTTTCTGCTTCCATTCTTCCACACATCTCTTATTTCCCCGCCCATGTTTAGCACAAATCTGGGTATCCAGGAGGTGCTTACTAATAAACCCATGTACATTGGACCCTCCCGGTGGAACACAGTGGCTGTGAATGCAGAAGGAACAGGCAGCTAGCTGTGTTTTTCCTCTATGGCATCCTGTTCTGAACCCTTTCTTAAATGTGTTAAGTATTACTTGCCTTCAGGGTCAAAATAAAATTTCCAGAGATTTCCACTTTGCACTCATAAATGATTCTCGCTAAACTCTTTTTTTCTTTAAAAAATTGTGTGTGTGTGTGTGTGTGTGTGTGTGTGTGTGTGTGTGTGTGTGTTTGAGAGCAGAAATGTACTGACTCATAGCTGGAAAAACTCTCCCTAACACATTCCAAATTTGTCGAGTCACATGAATTGAGTAAGAACACGATGTGGCGGCTGGTCCCAGGCTGGCGAGCAGCTCACCAGGGATACGGATGCCATCTCTCCCTTCCCTGCCCCCTGCTCTGAGCAGGAGTACGGAGTTTGGGGGGGGGGGGGGAAGGGTGGTAGGGGTTCTGCAGTTGGCAGTGAACTTGAGGCAGCTTCAATGAACGCAAGGATTGGAAAGGATCTGGCAGCTACCTAAAGCCAAAGTTGAATTGTGCAAGGCGGTAAATAATTTTTTTTTTAAATTTGCATGTAGGATCGCCAAAAATGAACAATTTCATTTACTGACTCAAGTCAATCCTGGTCACTATCTCAAGTACGTTACATGCATTAGACTCATTTAATCTTCACAGCTGCCATGTTAGGAGATTATGATTTATCATCATTTTACAAGGGGGGAAACTGAGTCACACAATGTTAAGTAACCTGACCAAGGTTCCACAGTGTGCAGACGGTGGAGCTAAGATTCAGCCCAGTGTAGCTCTAGAACAGATGCTCTTATACACCTGGCCATTTGTTCTGAAAGGAAAGAATCCTTCTGCACAGAAGAAAACTCCACTCATTCCACAAATATCTCTCTAACACTTAGAATACAAACACTGCACCAGATGTCGAAGGGGAGGTGGTGGTAGGCAGGGGAGAAATGGGGCCGATTGGTTAGCTTGGCCCATGAGTTTGAAATTGGATAGAGGAGATATGATGTATGCACAACTACCCTATATAATCAAGAGTTAATATGCAAATGGTCATCACACCCTCACACCCTTGTACCCTCATGCCCAGAACTGCTAAGACACTCAACACTGGGGAGAGAGGAATGGGGACCAGCCAGGCACAAATGAGCTTGCAAGAGCGGAATGGGGACCAGCCAGGCAAAATGAGCTCACAAGAAAAGAATGGGCACCAGCCAGGCTGCGGCCCAGGAGAGGGACAGGCCGCCTGCCCCACGGTCCCAGATACCTGCAGCTGCGGCCTGTGCAAAACCGCCCGCCCACGGTTCCCTGCAGCTGTGGCCAGCCTAGACAAAGCCAGCTGGGTTCTGGGTGCCTGCGGCTGGCCAGAGGGAGGGAAGCCCGGGTCCCGGGTGCCTGCAACCAGCCGGAGGAGGGAATCCTGGGTCCCAGGTGCAGGGCGAGGCAGAGGCAGTTAGGGGCGATCAGGCCAGAAGGGGAGCAGTTAGGGGCAGTCAGGCTGGTAGGGGAGCAGTTAGGGGTGATCAGGCAGGCAGGCAGAGGTGGTTAGGGGCAATCAGGCAGGCAGAAGTGGTTAGGGGTGATCAGGCAGGCAGGCGAGCGGTTAGGAGCCAGTGGTCCCAGATTGTGAGAGGCAGTCGGACATCCCCCAAGGGGTCCCAGATTGGAGAGGGTGCAGGCAGGGCTGAGGGACACCCCCATGCATGAATTTCGTGCACTGGGCCTCTAGTTTATAATAAAAGTAAGTGGAAATGCCAACAGCAGGATTCTGAGGTGGCAGGGATGGAGAGGGCTTGGTGAGGCGATGACTATGGAGTGATCTGGAAGGGCTTCCTGGTGGAGGTGCCATTTAAGCTGGATTAGAGGATGTGTAGGATTCAGACAGGAGTTTGCCAGAGGAGGTCCTGCCTGCTTAACACCAGCGAGTACACACAGGTGGCCAGTAGCCGGTGGCCCTGGGAGTTCCCATTTTGGTTCTGATTTGGGACCCACCCACTCCAGGTGGGAACATCATCCTTGAGGTGGCTGAACCTCCATGTCTGGCAGGTGAGGAGCACAGGCAGAGGGGAAAGAGGAAAAGAGACATCAGGGGACTAAAAGATGGGGGAGAGAGGCAGGGCAACAGAGCAAGAGGGGAGGGGTGCAGATCTGGCCAGCTCAGGGGCTCCAGACCCACCTCCACATGGGCTGGCTCTGAGCCAGCCTCCGCTCCGGGGCCTCAGTTTCTCCGATCTATGGGGAGGAAAATGAAGGGAGTGCCGGGATGTTCCAGCAGGGCGGAACTTGGAGAGCTCCCAATTCATCCCATCACTTTGTAGATGAGACAACCATGGGTCAGAGCGGCTGTGTTAGTGAACGTCCATGGATTTGAAATCCAGTTTGTAGGACGAGGACTCATGGGTCCCATCTCCCAGGCTGGCTGCTTTTCCCATACCTGCACATCAGGGGGCATGCTGACCCCCGTCAGCCATCCAGGAAGTTCCAGGCATGCTGTGGGAGGGAGCACCCCAAACATGTCCACGGCCATCAGGCTCCGACTCCCCCTGGCCCCCAGAAGGCTCAGCCACAGACCCTGAGAGGTGCAGCTCCAGGGTCTCCAACCTGGGCCCAGCCCACCCAGCACGCTCCCCACTCAGTGTGGCTGGCACGCGGGCGTGGACAGCCCCTCGCCCCCCACTCAGGAAGTTTCCAGGAAACCATGACCGTGACTGCGGCCCTGGCTTTCCCTGATAAGAGGTACATCTGGTGTGACTCACGGCTGGATTTCCGCCCAGGGTCTTACATCTTGAGTGGGGAGCACATTCTCTCCAACTGACAACCTGCCCACCCGCCGTGACAATGAAGGCTGTGGCTGCCTGGCCAGCTCCCGCTGAAGCCACCCAAAGGGCGCCTAGGCCCCTGGCCTGACGTCACCTTCAAAACTGGGCGGTCTTCGAAGGGCCCCAGAGACCACGCTTTCCAACCAAATTCCCCGCCCTCTGGAATGCTTGTCTTCCTCCCTACACATCCTCCCCCTCCCTGGGCCAGCTCCACAGCCCTCCTGCTCTCCCCAAAAAGCCCAGGAAGCTGGGCACCACACCATGGAGGGCTGCACAGAGGTCCTGTGTCCCCACAGGGTGGTGGGACCCCGAGGGTGGCACCATGTGCGGTAACAATCCCAATCGTTATTCTCAGCTTGTGCGGGCACTGGGTGTGCCCACCCGCAGGCCTTGGCACTTCCTGTCGCCCACCGAGAAGACGGTCTCTACTTCTGGTCAAAGTCACCTCCCCAGTGAGCCCTTTCCTCCTCTTCTGCCCTCTATTTCACCACCTGTTTTATAGCCTAAAGGAAAGACAGCCCATGTCCTGTTCTCGAACTATGGACTTGCTATTGGATGACATCTTTACTTGTTTGTTATCTGGCTCCTCCAGGAAGAAAGAGAATAAGGGAATGGCTCCATCCGGCTCACCACCAGCTTCCCAGCACCCAGCAGAGTGCCCAGCACCAACTACGTGCTCACTAAATGTCCCTCAAGTGCAGGAATGAGTGTGCCAGGCCCTGTGGATGTGCGTTCATCTCACGTGATCCTCCCCCAAACCCTGTGTGTGGGTGTCATTGTCTCCATTTCACAGCGAGGAATCTGAGGCTCAGAGAAGTTGAGTAGGTTGTCTAAAGCCACGTGGTGAGTGAGTGGCAGAGGTAGGAGTCAAACATGAATTTGTCTGATGGAAAAACTCATGCATTTGACCGCTGGACGCTGCTGCTTGCCCTCAACGTTTTTGGAATCCCCATTTGAAGGACACAGGAAATGCCTGTGGATCAAATGATCTGGAATGCCATGTGTTATGGACTGAATGTCTATCCCTCCAAAATTCACATGTTGAAGCTCTAACCCTCAGTGTAGTTGCATTTGGAGAAGAGACCTGTAAGGGAACAATTAAGATGAAATGAGGTCATAACCGTGGGGCCCTGATCCCCTAGAATTAGTGTCCTTATACAAAGAGACAACAGAGTGCACTCTCTTTCCCCCCCTTCCTCCCTGAGGCATGCGTACTGAAGAAAGGCCTTGGGAGGACATGGTAAGAAGCTGGCTGTCTGCAAGTGAGGAAGAGTCCTCACCAGAAACAGAATTGGCTAGAACCTCCATCTTGGACTTCCAGCCTCCGGAAGCGTGAGAAAATAAATTTCTGTTGTTTAAGCTGCCCAGTCTATGGTATTTTGTTATGGCAGCCCAAGCACACGAATACACCATGTTTTATGGAAGCTTCATTGCCAAGTATAGAAAGATACATTCTCTCCCTCCCTCATCTCCTTCCCTCTCTCATTTAAGCACTAAATGTAAACACGAACAAGAATCTGAGGCGCTCCAAAGAGTCGGAATCTTTGGTGGCCCGTGGTTCAAACACCAGCCGCAAAGTTGTTCTAAAAATGAGGACTCAAAATGCCCTCAGGCAGGGCGCACACTCTCCAATTCCTCCACACACAGCACGGCTCCCTGCTGTCCTCGGTTCCGGTTCCTCAGGCTCTGTCAGGTGCCAGCGACTCCCTGTGAGCTGTACAGGGTGCCCTGGGGCAGAGTGACAGTGGGGCAGGGAGAAGGGTGTGGGCCATGTCAGATCAGAGGAGGCTGCATGGAGGAGGTGGCTTTGGCCTGGTCCATGAAGGGTCGGTGGGAGGGAGTGTGCATTCCAAGGAGGGGAGCAAAGGGACCAGGGAAGGGAGTGGCCTGAGCAGGGAGCTGTGGGTGGTTGCGTGTGGCTAGAGTGAAAGATGTAGAGCTAGAATGTGGGTGGCCGGGCAGGGGCAGAGGGCACAGGGGGCTCGCACACCACACCAAGAGTATGGACACTGTTGTCTGGGAGTCATGACCAAGAATCCCAGAGGCTTAAACCATGGAGGGGACACCAGGTGATCTGGGTTAACATGTTCATTGTCACTTTCTAGCTGTGTGACTGTATGCACCCTTGCTTGGGGCTGTGTGGCACCCAGCTTCTCCTCTGTAAAACGGTCATCTTAGTTAATACTACCTCTATCAAAGGGGTACTATGGGGATTAGAAGGAAATAAAATGTGAAAAGTCCCTAGCACAGTTCCTGGCTCATCAGAGGCACTCGATCTAGGATAGCTATCATTATGATGTGTATGCGTTACCATTCAGTGGTGTTGAAGGTGGCTGGGGCCGTCAAAGGCCGTGTTGCTAAGATCACGCCAGTGAAGTAAGAGAGACCCTAAGGAAGGACCCAGGAAACACTTGTAGGAGGCAGGAGGGGGTGTGACCTTAAGGTCAGCCTTCCCAACCTCTGTTTGCTCCTCTGTAAAATGGGGCTCTCCCTGTCTGTCCACACGAGGTTCCTGTGTGAATTAAGTGTAAAAAGAGATATGAAGGTACTTTTGAAGTTGCAAAATACCAGGCCACCGTAAGGGTTTCATTTTCCTTTTCCTACAGAGAAGGCCACTGTAAGGGTTTCATTTTCCTTTTCCTACACAGAAGGGGGTGGGGGTGTAGATATGCACCTGCAGGCTCTTGTGCCTGCAAACCATTGAGGCAAGAAAATTAGCAAAGAACAAGACAGAAAGATGCACGCATGAACTTGACAGGAAGAAAGTCCCCACCTTGGGCCTTTCCTCTGATATCGTTGGCTCAGCCCTGCTGTACCCCAGTTGCTGACACATCTTTTTAATCCTCACCCAAGTATATGTTCACTGATGTGTGTGTGTGAGAGAGAGATAGATAGAGAGAGAGAGAGAGAGAGAGAGAGAGAGAGAGAGAGAAACATCTATGTGAGAGAAACATTGATTGGCTGCTTCTCATACACATCCCAACTGGGGACGGAATCCACAACCTTTTGGTTTACTGGATGACACTACAACCAACTGAGCCACCCAGCCAGGGCCACCCACTTTGTGCATTCACACCAATGACTCAAAACTGCTCCCAGATTCTCATCCTCAAAAGCGTAGAGTTTTCAAGCTGGAAAATAGGATTGAACGCAATCTCCGCCCCCCCCCCCCCCCCATTTGCAGATGAAGCTGAGAGTCACGAAAGAGAGCGGTCCTCAGGAGACAGCCAGCCTGAGTTCACACCCCGGTTATTAGCTGTGTGACTTTGGCTAAGTTACTTGACATCTCTGTGTCTCTGTGACTAGGATTAACTGGGGTTGATGAGTACTGACTCCCCAGAGTGGTTTGGGGGATTAAATGAGTTAATAAGTATAAAGCACCTGTAAGGTGCCTCACACCTGATGACAACAGGAGTTATTATTTAAGGCCATAGAGTAGTTCAGTGGTAGACTTGGGAATATGCATCTTTTGACTCCGCCTTGTACTCTTTGCACGGCCCCACACTGAAATGTTTGATTCTAATCAATACGCTATGTTTACTGAAGGCAGAAACATGGACTGAGCTGTGTTTGGAGTAAAGACCACATTCACGCAGCCTGCGCGACCCATCTCTGGAGCATTCCCGGCCACCCCGCTCCGAGAGTAACTGAACAGAGCAACACTGCCTCCTAGACACCTTTCTTACCACCTCGCGATGCGGCATCTAGGGACGCTGCACAAATAGTTCCCCACATTTTAAAAATTAAACAGGAAGAACACCCAAATCAACTCAGAGCCATTAATTCGGAGCCACCTGCTTAGCTGTCATGGGCACGGCGACAGTCGCTCCGGTACTTTCGTGCATCACATTTCCACCTGCAAAGGTTGAACCTACAGTCTTTCATTTCTGCCTCATCATAGCTGGCGACGCACAATGTGGTTTCTGGAGTTAAACTAGTTAGTTCAGATCCCGCCGCCACCACTCGCTGGCTGGGGAGCCAGGGGAGATTTATGACTGTCTCTGCACCCCCACTAATGAGGATATGACAACACTGATGTTGTGGGTTGTTAGGAGAGCTGAGGTCATACCTACAAAGCCAGAATCCGCCCGAAATAATTCCCTCATCCGGGAAATGTTTACCTGGTGCCTAAGACATGCCAGGTACTGAGGACACAGTGGCAGCCACCCAAACCGTGTCCCTCCCTCCCCGGAGAGGAATGAGATGGGGAAAGCAGACAATGCCAAACGCAAACACACCCACCATGACCAGGAGCCATCTGTGCTCTGAAGAAGAAATGGAGGATGGAGATCTTAGGGGTGCTGGTTTAGCTATGGCCTAATGGTGGTCAAGGCCGCTTTGATGGAATGTATTTGAGGCAGAATCTGGAAGAAACGAGAGAGAAAACCACAAAGGCAGCTGGCGGAAGAATTCCAGGCTGAGGAAACAGCAAGTGTGAATGTCAGCGGGTGTGGGTGGGGTTCGAGGCTGAGCGGAAAGGCCAGGTGGCAGCCGGGATGGTGATCATGTGGGCTGTGTGGGTGCCGGGGGGGCTCTGGCTTTTGCTCTGAGTGAGATGGGGAAACCTGCAGAGGGTTTGGGACAGGGAAGTGACAGAACCTGGCTTATGTTTAGAATAAGTAGCTGTGAGGACAGCAGAGTCCTGGGGCATGTGAAACGTGAAGTGCAGGGCAGGAGCCGTGGGTGAGAGGCGAGCCCAGAGGACAGCTCATGGCTACTGCCACAGCCCATGTGACAGCGGACAGGGTGCAAACTGGAGTAGAGTGGCGGAGCTGGAGATGCAGCAGCCCCACCAAAGTGGCCACTTTAGCCTGTGCTGTGCATGTAACTCCAGAGGTGCCACTCACATCCACCCAAGTGGGTAGGGCGCCCCCTGGAGGGGTGCAACATGGTGGTCCGGGAAGGTGGTGGTCTGATTGGGGATATATTTTGAAGACAGGACAGACAAGACTTACAGATGGAATGGAGTGTGGGAGAAAAAGAAACCAGCATGATTTCAAGGATGGCGTAAAGAGGAGTGCCTCTTGACCGAGCTGGTGAAGACAGAGTCAAGAGTTAATTTTAGATGTGGCGAGCTTGGGAAACTTCTACACAAAAGTTAGCTACGATGATGATAGTGATGCGAGTATGAAATGATGGCTGGTGAGGATTATGAGCAGGGCAAACGTTGAGTGTATACTCTGTGCTGGGCTCTACTCGAAGGACTTCAGACATATGAGCTCATGGAGTCTCCACGATGAGGTAGGCACCATTATCATCCTTATTAGATAGACCAGCATAGTATAGGAGTCACCTGGTTGGATTGTGCACCCCCCCCCCCCAATAATACGTCCATATCTGACTCCCCAGAACCTGTGAAGGTGACCTGATTGGGAAAGAGTCTTTGCAGATGTACTTAAGGATCTCAAGAAGAGAACACCCTGGGTTATTCAGATGGGCCCTAAATCCAATGACAAGTGTTCTCAGGGGAGACACCCTGGGGAGAAACACACAGACAGAGGAAGAGAGAGGCAGAGAGTGGAGTGATGTAGCTGCAAGGGAGGCCAACAACCTCTGGAAGCTGAAGAAGCAGGAAGGGTTTTCTCCTTAGAGCCTCCAGAGGGAGCAGGGCCCCGGGGACACTTGATTTCGGACGTCCGGCCTCCAGAACAGTGAGCGATGAAATTTCTACTGTTTCAAGCCACCAGGTTTGTGGTCATTTGTTATAGCAGCCATATGAAACTAATACAACAAGGAAAACCAGGAACAGAGAGGTGAAGTAACTTGCCCAAAGTCACACAGCAAGCGAGCAGCAGAGCTGGTAAACTTCCAGCTCCAGAGCGGCTCACCGAGCAGGCAGGTGTTGTTAACCAGTGAAGACATGGAGATCAGAGCCACAAGGCCACATGAGGAACGAGCTGGTGAATGGCAGCACCAGGCTCCCTAGCAGCGAGGCCAGATGCCTTTCTCACTCTCCATCCCCACCTCTCCACTTTGAAAAACTCAGGCCCTTGTCCAGCCCCTCCAAAGCTTCTTGGCAGTCACCCCTTAGATCTACGGCTTTGCTGGGAAGTCTACCCGATCTGGTGTCCACATGCACCCCACTCGGATGGTGGCCTCGGTAAACAGATTTCAGTGGCACCTCAGGTTTCATAACCATCATTCAGGAACTGCGCATGGTCTAGATTTCAAAAGCACCTCCCTTTTGCGTGACACTGAGAATCTCTTGGCTCCGGCCCACCCCGGCCACGCAGACGGAGGGAGCGGAGCTGGGGGCGGGACGCTGGCCGCCCCTGAACCTCTGCCAGGGGCTAAAATTGGTCTCTGAAGAAACAGAGATTGTCCATTTCCTCTCCCTCGGATGCCCAGGAAAATATTTTACTGGGGAAAAAGAAAACTGGGAATCTGGGGAAAACATCCTGCCCACTCCCCCAACCCCCCGGCCTTGGCAGATCATCATTTTAACAGAGAGACACTGTGGGATCCTGGACTCACAGGGCCTGTGAATACAGCCCATGCCTCTTCCCACACACGTTCTTGGGACCCTCAGTGAGGAGAATTTGGGGTTTGGGGGTGGGAATCGAGGGAAGGGGGAGGTGTTCTGTTTATGAAGAATAAAATAATTAAATTCAAGTCAGTGGAGGGAGCTGCTGGGCTGAAATAAATTGGGGGGCCGGTGAGGGAAGGCAAGAGAGGCAGAGGAATGAGGGTTATGGCTGCTTCAAAAATGACCTGTCTCTCTGGGGGCCCCGGGCTGGTTCAGCAGCCCCCACCCCCATACAGGCACACACATACACAAGCACAACGGCACACACTCTGCCTCTCAGAAACACACTTGGGCTAGGAGGTCATGAGGCGTTACTCCTACACTCACTCGCTCGTTCATGCCTCTAAATGTCTATTTTGAGGACAGATTTTAAACCCACTCACAGAACTGACACAGCCAAAAGCAATCCATCGTTTTAAGGTCCCCACGGCAGACCTTTGACATTGACCTCAGTGAGGTGGCCTTGCCCAGACACGTTTGAAGCCTTCCTTCCCTTCGGGGTGTCTTCAGTCAGGTTAGGAGGCAAACAGTACCACGGGACACACTATGGATCAATGCCGCTTATTCTGAGCACCTGTCCCCCACGCCTGTATTCAAAGGGAAGTCATGTTCCTGGTTCATGGATGTGACTGGTGCAGAGATTTGCCGACGCCAGGGCTAAGAATGTGTTGTGTGTGTGTGTGTGTGTGTGTGTGTGTGTGTGTGTGTGTGTGTGTGTGTTGGGGGGGGTATTCTTGGGAACTAAGAGGTTCTGAGTATGGGGCCATCTTTGGAATAAGTGGTAAGCTTCCCAAGGGGACCTCGATGCACACACCCCCATTTGCAAAAGTGGGCCCTGGGGATTACGATTTTTATCATTTTTAGAAGTCAGCTGTATGTCTTGGCACCTGCTCCGGGCTTGGCACTGGGCCAAGCACACGGAGGATGGAGAGCCACAAGGTACAAGACAAGGTCTGTCTCATCTACCCAATGGGAGAACCAAGACCCATACGTGAGGAGTCACCTGGGGCAGATGACATCATGTGCCTGCCTGTGGGGCCTGGGTGGCTCCGTCGCAGAAACTCATAGGAAAAAGGCACCAGGAAGATGGAGGTGGGGCCTGAACCCTATTTCAAAGAACGGAGAGCACTGTGAGATGGTGGGTAGAGGGGGGCACTGGGACGGGAGGCAGAGAGGAGACAAAAGGCTCAGAGCCATACTCCATGGGGCACTCAACCCCACCTGGAGTGGAAGGCAGACTTACAAGGGAGAGTGTGAGACTGCTGGCTGGGAAGCTCACACAGGGTCAGAACTTCCCAGGGACCCAGCCCTGGCGGGAGCCTCCCCATCCAACCCAATACCACCTTGGAACAGATTCCTTTTGGGTGGCATCCAGGATTATCACAAGTGTACGCAAACTTGGAGTTGATTCCTTACTGAGTGTGCATATCACAGCCTCAATGCGCCTCCGTTTCTCTATCTAGAAACTCATCATCAGAACAGCAGCTCACATGCACGAGCTAAACCCTGTTTTGAGCAGCTTACCTCTTTTGAATGCTGTCACCATAACTTCACATGCTCTTGGCGACTACATTCTTTGGCCTCTCAAGTACAGATGCGCCTCGACTTACCGTGGGATTTAGACCTGACAAGCCCATCCTTACATTGAAAATATCACAAGTTGAAAATGTATTTAATACACCGAACCTACCGAACATCATCCTAGCTCAGCCTCGCTTACCTTAACCGTGCTCAGAACTCGTACGTCAGCCTATCCTCGGGCAAACTCATCCAACAATGGATACACTGTGCACTGTAGACTACAGGTTGTTTCCTATCATGATCATGATCGCATGGCTCGCTGCCACCGCCCAGCATCACCAGAGGGTATTGTATGCATATCACTAATCTGGGAAGAGATCCAGATTCAAAACCTGAAGTATGGTTCCTACTGAATGCAAATTGCTTTCTCACCATCGTCAACTGGAAAAGTCCTCAGTGGAAACTTTGTAAGTTGGGGACTGTCTGTAGAGCTAAACACAGCATTTATCTTACCTCCGAGATTTTTCTTTCTCCTTTTTTTAAAAAAGAATAACGGTGATTCATTGGCTAATACAGTACTTTTTTATTTTTTTTCCCTTTATTGTTGAAAGTATTACATACGTCACCCTTTTCCCCCTATTGATATCCTCTAGCTCAGTGGTCGGCAAACTCATTAGTCAACTGGCCAAATGTCAACGGTACAATGATAGAAATTTCTTTTGAGAGCCAAATTTTTTAAACTTAAACTTCTTCTAACGCCACTTCTTCAAAATAGACTCGCCCAGGCCGTGGTATTTTGTGGAAGAGCCACACTCAAGGGGCCAAAGAGCTGCATGTGGCTCGAGAGCCACAGTTTGCAGACCACGGCTCTAGCTGGCCCTGCCCCCACCCCAGGCCTTTTCCACCCTATTGTCCGTGTCCAAGGGTTATGCACATATGCATACAAGTTCTTTGATTGATCACATCCCACCCACTTACCCTCCCTCTTCCCCCCCCTTCCCTCTGAGATTCTACAGTTTGTTTTATGTTTCCATGTCTACCTCAGAGATTTTCTTGAGGCTAAAATCAAATAACATATACAAAAGAGGTCTTTTAATTACATGGCACTCTACCAAAGCTTATTATTGTTGTTGATGCTATTATAATTTCACCTGGCTTCATCTACTCAGAAGCCACGCAAGGTAAAGGTTATTTCAGGCCTGAGTACAGCATTAAAAAAAAAAAAGAATCACTTTCAAACATTAGCAGAGGAAAGATCCCGTGGAGATTGGCAAAAGGAAAAGTTACCCAAAGCCTGAAACCTTAGAAGGCAGGACATCGGGGTTTTTTGTTTGTTTCTTGTCCCAGGCCCAGCGTTCGGAGAAGGGGTCGCTGATGGTTCCCTGGTTCCCTGGCAGCAGAAGGAACACAGCGCCTTGCCAGGGGCCGCATTCTTTACAGGCGGGCTGCCCAGGCCCAGGCCGGAGCTCCCCCAGCTCACTGAAAGCATTTATTCAAAGCCCAGGAGCAAGTGAATACGACCTGCTCTTTGCCATCAGAAGGCCGAGTGTTTGGGGAAACATATCCTCCTTCCAAAAATAAATGCAAATAAATCTCCCGATTCCCTGCCCCCGTCTCTGAAACCTGTTCCTCTGCAGACTTTCCCACCATCAGCCACCCATCAACCCACTGGGAGGTTGGGAGCCACGCTTGGTTCCCCCTCCCCATCCACGTCCAGTCCCCTGCAGGCCACCTTCTGGCCACATCTTAGCACCCGTCCCCTCTCCTGGTCTTCACGAGCCCTACGGTCCCCTGCTGCCTGAACTTCCACAGCTGCCTCCCAAGTGGCCTCCCTGGTTCCACCTTGGCTCTTTCCCCTCCACCAAGAGATCCGTCTAAGAAGTAGACAAGATCACAACACTCTCCTGCTTGAGCCTTCAAAGGCTTCCCACTGCACTCAGCACAATCCGCATCCCTTTACCGCGTCCTCCAGGCCTAAGCGATGGGGCTCCTGCCTGCCTTTCCCGCTCAGCGTTGGCCACTCTCCCCTGAGACTCTCTGTCCTCACCTGTGGAATGGGCAGAATAGCACCTCCCTGGTTGTGAGGCCACCCGGGGTGGGGATACACAGAAGTGCTTTGAAACGCGGAAAGTGCAGCAGCATCGGACCCGTGTCCCATTTATAACTGGGCTTTTGTGTTTTGACTCTTGTTTTCATGGTTTCCAGTTTCATGAATTGGTACCTTTTATTGTTTGCCATTTTATATGCTTCTCAGATCGAAGGATAATTACCCGCACAGGGTAGTATTGAAAACTACCACGACAGCAGCTCAGTATTCCAGAGATAACAGCCCAGCTATGCTGTGCTTAAAACTTACACAATGTTTGTTCTTCCCAGGGCAGAAAATCTGTTTTAACTATGCATTCAGATTGCTAGAGGCCTAGTGAGGTCTTATTTAAATTATAAATCAGTTAATTCCCTTATGAAAACGATACAAAGAAGGATGTGATCTTTATCTCTCTCCAATTTTTCAAGAGCAGCAGATAACACGTATTAAGCTCCTACTTTGTGCCGGTCCCTGTACAAAGCATTTTTATGCTTTCCCTTTGTTAATATTCACCACATTAAGAGGTATTTGTATCATCCAGACAAGGAAGCTGGAGCTCAGAGAGGTTAAGTAACTTGCCTAAGGTCACACAGCCAGTGAGAAATAGAGTTCCAACCCTTTGGTCTGTTTTTATTAGCCCTTGTTCTTTGGTTCTATCCTATGTGTGTCTGAAAACAGAGGGACCAGGAATTTATGTATTTGTGGGAGAGGAATAGGGACAATGGGGGATAGGCAAGGACAAGGCCACCAAGCCCTACACAGACAAAGGAGTTTGGGCAGTAGATTCTCCTTAACTTTAAGCTTCATTCCTTCATGTCTATATTCCAACTTGCAAAGCTGCACAATGCCCATGAGGTTTCCCTATCAGTGAAAAAGAGTGCAATTTTCTCTTGTAAAGAGCAGTCATTGCCTTTTTGCTATTTAAACCAAGAAATACCTGTGTGTATGTAAGAGAGAGACCGATAGAAGAACAGAAATAGAAACAGACACAGAGAGAGAGACACACAGCATTTAGTGACAAAGTGTTCCATTGCAGAAGCTGGTGAAGGTGCTCTGGCCAGAGAGAGAATTTTCCCCTTTATTTCCCAGTCACTTCACTCTCCACTGGCAAAACAATCACACCAAAGGAAGCAATGACAACTAGGACAATATCCAATCTACTTCCAGTTCTGCTCTTCTGCCCAGAACTCGCTGTGCAACCTCATGCAAGTCACCTCCTCTCTCTGGGCCTCAGTTTTTCATTAGTCCAGTGCAGTGGTAGGCAAACTGCGGCTCACGAGCCACATGCGGCTCTTTGGCCCCTTGAGTGTGGCTCTCCCACAAAATACCATGGCCTGGGCGAGTCTATTTTGAAGAAGTGGCATTAGAAGAAGTTTAAGTTTTAAAAATTTGGCTCTCAAAAGAAATTTCTATCATTGTACTGTTGATATTTGGCCTGTTGACTAATGAGTTTGCCGACCACTGGTCCAGTGTAACATCGAGATTCCAGCTTTCAAGCGGAGGAACGCTCTTATAGCCATCATCTCCTTTGCTTTGACAACCTCCCCGAGGACGTGGGCAGGTCAGACTGGCCACGGGAAGCGTGGAGAAGGTGCACGTTTCAGTGGCAGCTCCAGGACTAGAGCTGTGGACTTCCAATGCCAAGCCCACTGTCAGCTGACTCCACGAAGCTGCCTTCGGGGCCATGGACAGAGTTTGTCCAGGACCCATGCATGTCTGTCCTCTCACAACAGAAAGGATAACTCTCTGAAGCCACTGCGTGGAGGCCTCTGGCCACCCCAAGGGATCAATGTCTGGGGGCAGTTCCCTCTTGCCTGCCTGCCTCCTCTCTCTTCTTTGCAGAAGGAGGAGAACAGGTAGAGGAAGCAAGAGATGCTGCAGGGTGGGCAGGGTGGCTTGGATGACTTTCTGAGGTCCCTGCCAGATGTCAAATTAACTGGGGAGAGGGCAGGGATAAACCACCACCACAAGTGTGTGTGTGTGTGTGTGTGTGTGTGTGTGTGTGTGTGTGTTTTGATGAGTGATGAGAATTAAGAACTAAGTGTGGAAAAAGCCCTATGGCCACCCGTATTTCCTCTGTTTCATATTTCTTCACACATCAATGAGCTTCCTGTTAGTAAGAGATGAATCTCCGTGAGTCGGAGGGGAAAAGCTCCTCCATGAACACCCGGAAGCTGGGAAATGTAAGTCATGGCCCAACCTCCTCCGCTTCTGTCTGGTGAACGTTCCCTGGGACCCAGCACCAGCAGCTTTTTTTCCAGGGCCTTCCAGGCCAGCAGAAGGTCAGCCAGGCCAGAGCCCAGGCAGAACCCCACCAGGCCGGGGGCTTCAGTGTGGCACCGGACCACCGTTTCTACCTGAGCAGCTCAGAGCGCTGTAGATGCAACAACCCCCATTTCCAATCCCCATTGCAAGCGGGCTGTGTGATATGAGCAGCACAGTGCTGTCCCATGGGTGTGGGCCAAAGGCCGCTACCCACAGGGTACAATTTGTGGGGAACTAATGAAAGCCTCCTGCAACCAAAAATACTGTCCCCAACCTGCGTGCCTGCGTGGTGACCCCTTCCTGAACCTGGCTTCAAATTCCCATAACAGAGTCACCCATGGCTGAGACAGCAGAGAGGCTGGTGGGGTAAAGGAAATAGCCAGGACTTTGCTCTAGAAAGTTCTGATTGCACTGGTGGTGAAGTGCCATCTGAGACGATCACTTAACCTCATCGCTCCTCGATTTTCAAATCTGTGAACCCTATATAATAATGGGAACCACTGACTGCAGACATGGAGCACAGCCCTGGCAGGTGTGTCCCAGTGCACAGTAGCTGTCAGGATAATGGCGTCAATAATGTCTAAGGTCTCCGTGAAAACGGTCATGCGCTGACGGGCCTGGGAAGGCTTCCTTGCTGGTTTGCTAGGTGGGCTCTGAAAGAATGAGCTAGGGCAGTGGTCGGCAAACCGCAGCTCTCGAGCCACAAGCGGCTCTTTGGCCCCTTGAGTGTGGCTCTTCCACAAAATACCACGGCCTGGGCGAGTCTATTTTGAAGAAGTGGCGTTAGAAGTCTAAGTTAAAAAAATTTGGCTCTCAAAAGAAATGTCAATCGTTGTACTGTTGATATTGGGCTCTGTTGACTAATGAGTTTGCCGACCACTGAGCTAGGGCAGTGGTTCTCAAAGGGTGGTCTCTGCATCACCGGGACATTTGTTGCAAAGGCACATTTGGGGGCTCCACCCCTGAGCTACTGAGTCAGCAGTTCTGAGGGTGAGGCCCAGCCATTTCACAAGCCCCCAAAGTGATTCCAATGGCCGCCAAAGCTTGACTACTGAGCTTAGGCAATAACCACCAAGTCTGGCTGGTGGTCAGGATTTCCTGGGACTATTCAGGGGAGAAATGCAGGTTCCTGGGCCCCGTCTCCAGGGGTGCAGAGTCATTAGGTTCTGGGAGTCAGCGTTTTAACAAGCTTTCCGGGTGATTCACTGAGCTAGAGGTTGGGCTTGTTGGGAGAGGAAATCACAAGGGCTGGAAGTGAGGCAGGGATGGAGATGGGTGGGGAGGGAGTTGGGCAGTGCAGGTCTGGGAGGGCTGGTGGGGCTGAGTGAGAAGAAAGCACCGAGGGCCACGGTTCTAGGTCCATTCTACAGACTTAAAGATGGAATCTCCTACAACCTCCTCATTTTCCAACCAGGGAATCTGAGTCCCAAAGGGAGGTGACTATTCTAAGTCCACGCAACTCATGCCTGGCGGAACTGAGCCTGAACCAGGGGCCCTGCGTCCAAAGCCCCTGCCCTTTCTGCTGAACTCATACTCACATCTTAGCTCCTTCTCAGTGTCTCAGGAACAGGCCCTACAGCCAAGCCCTGAATCTGTGATCATGTTCCCAGTGGAGACCGTAAGGATAAGATCAAAGGTCGAGTTGGGAGTCAGACCTCAGAACTGAGGGCAAATTTAGGCTCAGTCACTGGGGTCTGTGAGCTACTATGTCACCCTTTCAAGGCCTCCGTTTCCTCATTTGTAAAATGGGGATCAAAGCTGCTTAGCAGGTCAAATAAAATCATACATTTGAAGGTGCTTTCCAAGCCACCAACCTGCCCCACGTGTTCAGGGACTAAAGGAGCAGGAGGAGTCATAATTTCTGGCCCAGAAACGCTTCCAGTCTAGCAGGGGTAGAAGCACACTCACAGCAACTGAGAACAGTGAAGAGCTGAGCTCCACGTGGAGAGCAAGGTTACACCCGTGTGCCCTACTGGGGCTGCCATCTGCCTGGAGTCTGTCCCCCGGTGCCCTGTTTGGTCTAGAATCCCCCTATGCTGTCCCCGATGCCCTGTTGGATCTAGAATCTCCCTATGCTGTCCCCATCCCCTGTTTGATCTAGAATCCCCCTATGCTGTCCCCAACCCCGTTTGATCTAGAATCCCCCTATGCTGTCCCCGATGCCCTGTTTGGTCTAGAATCCCCCTATGCTGTCCCCAATGCCCTGTTTGGTCTAGAATCCCCCTATGCTGTCCCCGATGCCCTGTTTGATCTAGAATCCCCCTATGCTGTCCCCAACCCCCTGTTTGATCTAGAATCCCCCTATGCTGTCCCCGATGCCCTGTTTGATCTAGAATCCCCCTATGCTGTCCCCGATGCCCTGTTTGATCTAGAATCCCCCTATGCTGTCCCCGATGCCCTGTTGGATCTAGAATCTCCCTATGCTGTCCCCATCCCCTGTTTGATCTAGAATCCCCCTATGCTGTCCCCGATGCCCTGTTTGATCTAGAATCCCCCTATGCTGTCCCCGATGCCCTGTTGGATCTAGAATCCCCCTATGCTGTCCCCGATGCCCTGTTTGGTCTAGAATCCCCCTATGCTGTCCCCGATGCCCTGTTTGGTCTAGAATCCCCCTATGCTGTCCCCGATGCCCTGTTTGATCTAGAATCCCCCTATGCTGTCCCCGATGCCCTGTTTGATCTAGAATCCCCCTATGCTGTCCCCGATGCCCTGTTTGATCTAGAATCCCCCTATGCTGTCCCCGATGCCCTGTTTGGTCTAGAATCCCCCTATGCTGTCCCCATCCCCTGTTTGGTCTAGAATCCCCCTATGCTGTCCCCGATGCCCTGTTTGGTCTAGAATCCCCCTATGCTGTCCCCGATGCCCTGTTTGGTCTAGAATCCCCCTATGCTGTCCCCAACCCCCTGTTTGATCTAGAATCCCCCTATGCTGTCCCCGGTGCCCTGTTTGGTCTAGAATCCCCCTATGCTGTCCCTGATGCCCTGTTTGGTCTAGAATCCCCCTATGCTGTCCCCGATGCCCTGTTTGGTCTAGAATCCCCCTATGCTGTCCCCGATGCCCTGTTTGGTCTAGAATCCCCCTATGCTGTCCCCGATGCCCTGTTTGGTCTAGAATCCCCCTATGCTGTCCCCGGTGCCCTGTTTGGTCTAGAATCCCCCTATGCTGTCCCCGGTGCCCTGTTTGGTCTAGAATCCCCCTATGCTGTCCCCGATGCCCTGTTTGGTCTAGAATCCCCCTATGCTGTCCCCGATGCCCTGTTTGGTCTAGAATCCCCCTATGCTGTCCCCGGTGCCCTGTTTGGTCTAGAATCCCCCTGTGATTTGATTTGCAGTCTGTGCCCGACTTCCCCACCTGTGAGCTCCTTGAAGGCAGGAAGTGAGGCTCCTGCCGTTTCGTGGCCCCAGGGTGGCTGACATCTCAAAGGCATTCGCAGGAAGTGGTTGATTCAGGCAGGGAGGCTCCCGGGCAGAGGGGCCTGAGTGGCTTGGAAGGTGCTTTTCAGGTGGGCAGGTGCCCGAGGCTCAGAGAATCCCTGCCATGCCCCACGGGTGCGAGCAAAGGGAGACAAGGGCTGCCAACCAGGCGGGGGCCAGCCATCGACTCCTTGGTCTTCTCCGGTCCCCCTGGCTCCATCACTCACCCCACCACCCCAGGTTCTCGGGTTCCTGCCAGAGCGCAGTGAGATGGACAGGAAGCGGGGAGAGTGAGACAGGGAGCATCAAAGCTGAACCCGCAGCAGCACCTGCAGCGGCACCTAAAGCTACTAAACGTGGACTAACTGAGCGGCAGGCCCGCAGTCAGTGCTCAGTGATCCCAACAAGGGTTTCTGAGATCTGGTTCTTTCTTTCTTCTTGGTTCTTCCCATTTTCCTGCTCTGGAGGATTAAAAGAGGTGTGCAGACGGAAGAACTCTAGGCTTTTACTGCCACTCTGGCCCCACGAGCTGTGTGACCTTGAACAAGTCACGTGGGTCCTCTGGGCCTTGCTTTGAAATGAGAACTGGGTGAATGAGGAGCTATTGGACTGTTTTTACCTCAAGGACAAAGCCAGTGGGGTAACTGCCACTGGTCCAGCAAAGCAGAATGGGGTCAGAGCTGGCATGGTGTCCTGGCCCGGCCCTGCCATAGAAAACCAACAATAACAAAGATGCCGGTGGCGACGACTGGTCTTTATTAAGCCTGCGCTGGGCGCCAAACACAAGACAAGCATTTTCATCACTGCATTCGTTAGTCCTCACAAGGGCCCTTTCAGGCAGATGCTATCATTATTCCCATATTACAGCTGGGAAAACTGATGCTCAGAGAAGTTAAACCCGGGATCATGGACGGGTGAGTGGGGGAGGGGGGGAGCAGGATTTGAACCCAGGCCGTCTTCTTTCCTGCTGCACTCTGCTAAACCTAGAAGTCTGTGTTTCCACAGTGAGGCAGGATGGGAGGATCTAGAAAGGCACTGGCAATACTCATTTTGTAGACCGAGGACTCAGTCTGGAAAGATGACAGTTGGACGTGCACACATTCAAACTCTACTAAAGTCATCTCAGTACAGGAAACAGCTCTCGGGAGCCTGGTTTAAACAGAGAGGCGGCTTAGGCGCCCTTGGGACAAAAAGGGCCTTGGAGTTGGACAATCTGGGTCTGGTCCAGAGCCTCCTTGGCTGGGGTCAGGTAGCTGCTCTGGAAACCATCTGTCAGGTGTGCCAGGGTTTCCCCGCCCACATGAGCAGGGTCCCATCCATGTCCACCTTCTCCACATGCCACATGTTAAAACATGGTCTCTCACACACGAATTCGTTTCTCCATGAACAAAATAGCAAAGAATTCGTATAACTGCGGGGGTTTCTCATCAAAACAAGCTAACCATTGTTACCCCATGCCAGCCCAGAGGAAAGAAAACAAAACACCGTGATATTTTTGGGCAGCCAGTGACACTGTACCCTGGGTACGGCACAATTTCCACTGGCTTCTGGAAAATACTGACTCCCATTATGTGGACTTTTAGGAAAACACTGGCCTAACCGGTTTCTGAGGTCTCTTCCGGCACCACGCTCAACAATCCTACCACATCGCTGGTGTCTGGAAGTGTGCTTTGCCTACAGTGCGTGTGTAATCGCTGTTATTTGGTTTGCTCGGTGCCAGAAAGGCAGAAACAGGGAGGACCCCTCGCAGTCTGAAGGAGGTCAACTGAGGATACCCGCTGGGCAGGCCTCAGCGACTTCACACCGAGAGTGGAAAACACATGGAGCTCGCTGGGCCCGAGAGGCTGTCCCAGCTAAAAATATAAACAAGTTCGGGGAGGGTTTAGAGGAACTCCCGGAGGAGTGAGCGGCGGGGGAGGCGGAGGGGAGCTGTTCAGGCTTTGCGGGTGCTCCTGCAGCTTTCTGTGTCCTGTTAGCAATAGAAAGCTTGGCTGGGCAGAACACGGACGGTTCCACCGGCGGCAAAGCCAGCGTTCTCCAGCGAGGAGACAAAAAAGAAGGAAAACGAGACAAAACAAAAATGAAACAGGGGCAGATGACAGTTCCCTGCTTCGACATATAACGTCTATAATCAGAAGAATATATATACTGTATATTGTAGGACCTTTAGCAATAAGGAAGAAAAGTACTCATCTGTGATTCTGTGTCTAAGGATCGACTGTGTTCGCGTTTTGCTGTATTGTAGTCCCCCCTGATCTGTGGTTTTGCTTTCTGTGGTTTCAGTTACCTGCGGCCCAAAGTTATTTCATGGAAAATTCCAGAAACAAACAATAAGTTTTAAATTACGCGCCATTCTGAGTAATGTGATGAAATCTTGTGGGGCCAGGGATGTGAATCACCCCTTTGTCCAGCATCGCCACACTGCACACACTCCCCGGCCAGTCAGTCACTGAGTAGCTGTCCCAGTTATCAGATCGAATGTCACAGATCACAGTGCTTGTGTTCGTCACCTTATTTTACTTAATAATGCCACCTTTGCATAAATTTTACTAAATATGTTATCATAGGTATGTACATATAGGAAAAAAACATAGTATGTATCAGGTTTGGTACTATCTGGGGTTTCAAGCATCCACTGGGGGTCTTGGAATATATCCCCCATAGATAAGGGGGGACTACTATATTACTACTAGAGGCTCAGTGCATGAAATTCATGCACAGGTGGGGTCCCTAGGCCTTGCCAGTGATCAGGGCCAATCGGGCTCCCCTCCTCCTTCCTTTGCCACCCATGTCTGCCGCCACCCACCCCCAGTTCCCTGTCCCAGCCTGGGGGCCCGACCCCGATCAGGTGATCGGGGCCTGCCAGCTGGGGGGAGGGACCAGGAGGTTGGCCGGCAGGCCCCATCGATGACCGGGGCCTATGGGCTGGGGGCAGCTCCTGCATTGAGCATCTTCCCCCTGGTGGTCAGTGTGCATCATAGTGACAGGCCATTCTGTTGTAATGGTCGCTTCGGCTATTATATATATATATATAGATATTTTCGTGAGTGTGTGTGTGTGTTTAAATAAAAACTGTATATACAGTATGTATCCTGCATTTTCATTGAACATTTAACACTTTTAAAAAATGACATGACTAAATAGTCTTGCTGTATGACTTAAGGGTTTCTACTGTGTATTTAACCGTTAACTTATTTAATTGTGGGATTATTTTACCCTTCAGCTCTTGTTGAAGAGCCGTATAAATAATGCTGAGGTGGATCTGCCTGGTTATTTCTTTTCAGAGAAATAACAATAAATTTCAAAATCTCAGAGTAAGTTTCTCTTACACAGACAAAGGTCATGTGAGGGACGGGCTAGTGCACAAGGAATAGTCCCCAGGGACATCAGCCCACAGCCTGCTACAGTGCCATGTTAAAGGCTCTGGTACTCCACCAACCTGGGCTTTCCCCTCCCTCCATCCCCACAGCTGTTTATTTATGCCCAGACTTCCTTTGGCCCCTGCAAACTGGCACTTGGAGACATGTAGCCACTGAGCTGAAGCACACCAGGGCATGGCCCTTAAGCAGCAATGCAAATCTCTCCGTTGACAAATCCCCCAGACCCAGCTCATGGGTCCTCCCACTGCCCATCCCCCAGTCAGGTGGCCTCTGCCTTCCCTTTTACCTGAGTGAGCTGAAAGGGAGTTGGCTGGGCTCTGGATCTGTAATCTGAGAAGAAAAGGGTCTGTCTGAAATGGAATTGTCTTCCCCGGCATTTCAATTTTACCCAATAAGAGGAAGTCAATCCTTTCTTCTCAGCCTTACCTCTACTAAAAGCCATTAAGCATGACAGAGACTGGAGACAGCTATCTGTTGGCCAGTGTGAACGCTGCCTTCTCTACCTCCAGCAGGGATGGAGATTAAGCTGTTTATTTGATGGCCACCCCCAGGGACTGAAATGAAGCTCAAATGTGATGACAGCAGTTCTGAAATGCATTTTTTTTCATTATTTTTTTTTAAGTGAGGTTAACACTGGTTAATCACATATACGCAGTCATGAAGAAACTCAACAAGGTACAAGAAAAACTCAGATAAGTACTTCAAGGAGCTCGGGAATAAACAGACTGAACAGAAGCAACACTTTCCCGAAGAGATTGAAACTAAAAAACAAAAAGAAATTCTGGAGCTGAAGAACTCAATGAGATAGAGAATGCATTAGAAAGCATTGGAAATACAGTAGACCAGATGGAAGAGAGAAAGAACAAACTTGAAGATAAAAATCTAGAAATGATTCAGGCAGAAAGGAGAGAGAACTAAGATTTTTTTAAAATGAAATAACTCCATGAGAACTATCTGACTCCATTAGAAAGGACAACATAAGAATAATGGGTATTCCGGGAGAAGAGAGAGAGAAGGAAGCAGAGAGCATAGTCAATGAAATGCATTTTTTAAATCTCAAATTCTCATCTGCCATTCCCCCCCCCCCCCCCCCCCCTGTAAACCTACTAGAAATTTGCCAAATCGAGTTAGCTGAATTACACCCTGGCCAGCTCTGACCACCACATGTAGATGGGGTGACGAGCAAGGGAGGTCACTAAACTGATTCTTGGTTTGGAAAGGAAAGTGGGCATCTGAAGGATGTTGGGATTGCAGTGGGACTAGCTTATTTAATAACTACAATCAAAGAGGGGTCTGGTACCAGTTAGTCATATAATCTAACGTGATAAAGTCTCTCAATGTGGGGTATTCAGATTCTCCCTTTCCAGGGAGACAAACCCCACTTCCTCAGCACCAGCAGAATTCCCTTCGCAATCTGTCCATGCCATTCCTTCCACCAGCGTGGGGCCATTGCTACTTCAAAATGCCTCCCTAAACTTCCCTTTTATATGCAGAAACCCTATCAAGATGGAATCCATCTGGGACCATTTATTTTGTATCCTTTTGGCACTCTTAAATTCAGACCCCCTTCAACTCCTGGAGCTCTTGCTTTGCAACTATTGTCACATGACTTGGCTTGTATATTTGGTCTCCACGCCTAAGTTCTTTTCACACTTGCAGGTGAAACCAATCTTTAATGTTTGGTCCCTGTGATAGACTGAATGTTTGTATCCCCCCTCCCCCCAAATGTATATGTTAAATGCTAATGCCCGATGGGATGGTATTGGGAGGTGGGAACCTTTGGGGAGTGTTTAGGTCATGAAGGTGGAGCCTTTATGAATGGGATGAGTCCCTTATAAAAGAGACCCCAGAGAGCTTCCTCACCCCTTCCGCATGTGAGGACACAGCTGGAAGATGGCCATCACTGAGCCAGGAATCAGGCTTTCACCAGACACTGGATCTGCCAGCCGTCTGATCTTGGACTTCCAGCCTCCAGAACTGTGACGAATCAAGTTCGGTTGTTTATAAGCCATCCAGCCTATAGTATGTTTGCTACAGCAACCCAAGCAGACTAAAAATCCCCAATTGTATTCAAGAAGAGAAACTGCCTCGCCCAGCTCCTGGAATGAGGTGGGAGAGTTTCTTATCATTCTTCTTATTATTTTCTATTTAATTTATATGACTGTATATACAGGGTGCCCCCAAAAATGTATACACACTGTAACAGCTCATAGCTCAATTTTGAAAATTAAATTATTTTATTTTTATTTTTTTGTTTAAAATATTACATATGTCTCCTCCCCCCCCCCCCCCCCCCCCGCTCCCGGCGAAATGTATTTTAATAAATACTGCTTTTGTAACTATTCAAAGTGTGTGCATACATTTTTGGGGGACACCCTATATGTGCAGACCCTTATAAAGGGAATAAGCGCATTAAATAAATTTTGAAAAGTAGAGAAAAACGATCCGATTCTGAAGTCAGCTCTGAGTCACCTTGGGCCAGTCCCTTACACTTTGGAGCCTCAGGTTTCTCACGTGTAAGACAGGGCTATGTTACTAACTCGCTTCACAGAGTTGCTGTGAGGATTAAATGAAGTGAGGCAGGTACGGCATTGGCAGTGCTTGGTACAGAGAAAGCATACCAATGTCAGCCATCATTACCGTTATCATTATCATCATTAATTATAATAATGAAAAGCAATCCTCTATTATTCTACACAGACTAAAGTTCTCCCACAACTCGGCATTTTCTAAATCCCTCCAGCTCAGATTTCCGAAGCTCTCCCAAGAAGCCTCATCCAACCCCCATACCCTTACCTCCTGCTTAATTTTTCTCTCCTATGGGCCGGGAACAATAAGAAATCTGAACTCTTCTCGGGGAAGCGTAAAAATGACTTGTGATGCTGGGCAAATGATAGTCCTCCTGGGTTCCATCTTCCTCGCCTGAAAAATGTGGAGGTTGGTCCAGAGCATCATTTCCCTAAGCATTCTCTGGGAGCCTCCACCACACTCGCCCCCTACACAACCCCTTAGCCAGAGCAGGGCCACAAGTGACCAACCTCGCACCCATCCCCCAGGCTCCACCTTCTTCAGCCGGTTGTCAAGATTTGGATCCCGTCTACACTGCCCAGCGCCTCAGCAGACTGTGAGAGGGCTGCTCAGGCCCTCTCCGAAAAAGAGGTTTTGAATTGGCATAAATCTCAGCTCTGTAAGGAAGGAAACTGAACTGCCAGCTCTGCTCGAAAACTAGGACAAGGTTCTCTTAGCAAGTCTCCAGGTACTGTTCGGGCAATCACCGGGTATCATGCGCCTTCAATTATGCCCCGCCTGGTACAATGTTTCCTGATTAAGCTGCCTGCCAGGCCCAGGGCATTTCAGGCAGGAATGGTGAGTTTCAAAACCACACAATTACTGGTCGCTTGGAGAACCCTTTTGAAATGCCATGCCAATCATTTAATTCATTTTCCGAGTCCTTTTTTCATGCAAAATATGCTAATATGTTGTTGGAGTGTCCAGCAGAGAAACCTGCTAGAAATGGGGCCTCTCTTGCTCGGAGGTTAAGTGGAGGGCTGGTGGGAATGGGGCACGGCGAGAATAATGGCCCATTTTCCCTCCAGTGAAGAAAAGCGAGCTGATGCCACTGGCTCAAGTGTTCCTTTGTGCTCCCTTCAGCTGCAGGAGGTGTGATCGCTCTCCTGGCTTCCTTTCCGCTCAGAGCCCAAGTCCTGCCCCTCGTAAGATGTGTCCTTGATGGGCCTGTTATCTCCTTCCCGGGAGTCAGGGAAATAACGGTGGACATAAAGAAAGGGTGACAGAGCAATTTATGGCTTGAAGGAGTAAATTAATTCAGTCCCGAAGGGTGCAGTGTGGCCCGTGATAAATGGCACAGTCTAGCAGGACCCCATTTCTCTTAACGGCATAAGAAAGAAAGAGAAATTACAGACCAGGGGTCTCTCCCTCTCTCTTAGACATTTTAGGGAATTTAGTGTCTTTAACAAATATTATACCCATTTTGCTAAAACCCACAGGCTTCTTGCAACCTACGTCACATAACTGATTCCACACCACCATTAAAAGTTGCCGTTCTCGCGTATTTAGTGAGCACATACTGTTAGATAGGACTTTGTATGCCCAGCGCTGGGATGGCATACACAGGAGCACAACACACAGATCTAGCCCTTTGTGGCCATCATGAATTGAGCACCTACTGTCTTCCAGAGACAACGTAGGTGTTGACTGCAGGGGGAGAAACACATAACCAGACACAAAGGAAGTGAGGCACACGAGCCCACCTATCAGAGTGGGAAAGGCAAAATGCAATCTAGCAGGGCTTGCAAACAGGTGGCCGAGGCTGGATTTGGCCCCAGACACATTTCCCTTGACCTATACCATGCTTTAAACATTTTGGAAATATAAAAATCAAGATATCCTACCTTTCTTGAAAAAAAAAATGAAAAGGGGCCCTCTGGCATCACTGAATCCACATTCCTGCATGGGAACAATCTGCCTGAGCTCAATGGCAAGTATCCCTTTTAGACTGGGCATACGCTATCTAATTTGCCAAAGTCACCTATCCTCCCTATTATTTACCTCTGGCTAGCCTCCCTCATTCTCTTTACTGCCTGACCTCTGTAGGCATTTGGGTTTGCAAGCCTAACTTAGGACAGGCCCCTTACTTTGTAAATGTGAAATCTGAGCCCAAGAGAGGTTAGTAAGCCAGTAGAGACTTGAACCCTGGTCTCTGTTGGACACCTAGGTCTGTGCCATTTGGACTATATCACACTGTATGTCATCAAGGGTACATGATACATTAAATACAGGAGGACTGTCATAACTACCCGATGGATGAATTTGCAAATGAACGAATGGATGGACCAGCCCAGGTCATAGAAGCTGGAGGGTGTGTATGTGTGTGTGTGTGTGGAGGCGGAAGCGGGAGGGGGGGGGGGCGGGGAGAAGTAGGGGCGTGGTGGGCGGAGGACTGGAGGAAGTTTTGCAAAGGGGGCGGAATAAGAGCAGGCCAGGAAGAGCTCAGGAAGGGAATAAAGGGTTCTTGGCTGACTTGAGCACCTGAAACTCCATTTATTCCGTTTTGGTTTTTGGTGACTTTTAAAGTGTATTTTTATTGTAAAACAGGACACAGGCACAGAAAAGCACATAACCTACACACATACGTATTGTTTTCAATACGTATTGATTTTTTTTTTTTGCTCGTGTTTTCTTTCCAAAGCCATCAGGCTGCTTCAAAATCAGAACGTTCCATGCTTTTCCAATATGCACTCACTTTAGGGTAAGAAACCATCCTACCTCTTCCAGGCCGAGCTAGCACAGTGGGAATATCAGGGGTGCACAGCAGGAAGACCTGGGGTGCCAGCCTTGACTTGTTTGCACAGGGAAAGCAGCTGCCCTCTCCAGACCTCAGATGGGGAGCTGGATCACAACACTTCTGAAATGCCCACATCCCATGCCCTGGGCACCTGTGAGGCTAAGGAAGGCTGGGAGAGCAGAAGGAACCTGCGAGGATGTCCGTGAAAGGAAGGTCAGTGATGCAATCACTTACTGGCTCAGTCCAGAAGCAAAGCTGTCATCATGGCTACTAGAACCAGAAACCAGGTGGCAGCATCCACCATAGATCCTTCCAGGTCACAGGATGCTGGCGAAAGGGAACTTGGAGGCCATGGACTCCGACCCCTGCTGACACCTGAGTACAGGACAGTTTGGATGAGGAATGTGACCTCCTCAAGGTCTGATCCTGAGCATTAAACTGCATCCTGGATGTTTTTTCTTTGGCCTTTATTTCAAGCAGGGCCTCTCGCAAGGGCCAGAAACCTGGGGGTGTCAACAGAAAAGCTTCTTGGGCCAGGCGTCTCGCTGATGAAAGGGCATAAAACTTTTGACACAGTCCATGCAATTTTGACACAATTGTATGTGGCTACATGGGACTATAATACCTGTAGAATACCCTCAATTAATGTATTTTAATTATAAACCGTGTGATAAGCTAGTGTACAACACGAACCTATTGCGTAGCATTTGGATGTCAAAAAAGCAAACATATTTGAATATTTTATAGATCCACAATTTTTGTAATCAGCGTTAATATTTTTTTGTATTTTAATATGCCAGGAGATGAAAAATATAAAGTGGCCAGGGTCTCTCTCGACCTCTGTGAGGCCCAATCACAGGGCAGAGCTCAAGGACAGAAGCAAAACTGTCATCGTGGCTGGCTGGGAGTGGGGAGGGGGTGTGATACAATGGAGATGGAGAACTTCTATCTCGAGAGGCAACCAGCACTTCCTTCGTGCTTACCGAGTGTCAGGAATGTGCTAATGTTTGAGCCCCGGGATGGCCATCCTTGCAGGTGAGGAAGTCATGGCCCGGCCAGGCACGGGCACTGAATGAGCTGTAATGCGACAGGGACTATACTGAGAGGTGCAGAAAGTGCTGGGGCACCTGGGGGAGAATCAGGTACGTGCACTTGCCTGATTAGCATGAAGACGAAGATGGTATGATGGGAGGTGTGGCAGACAGAATAACACCGCTCCAAAAAGGACCACACCCTAATCCCCAGTACCTATGAAGATGTTACCTTACATGGCAAAGGGGAACTCACAAATGTGATTAAGTTAAGCATGTTGAGATGGGGAGATTATCCTGGCTCATCTGGATGGGCCCAATGTCATTGCAAAAGGCCTTAGAAGTGAAAACGGGAGATGGGAGGGTCAGTCAGGGTGATGCCTCTTGAGAAAGACTCAATTGAACATCGCTGGCTTTGAAGATGGAGGAGGGAGCCATGAACTGAGGAATACGGGCAGCTTCTAGAAGCTGGAAAGGCCAGGAAGGGATTCCCCCCTACCGCTTCCACAAGGAACAGCCTAGCGGACACCTTGATTTAGCCCAGGAAGACCCATCTCAGAGTTCTGACCTCCAGAACTATCAGATAACAAATGCGTGTTGTTATAAACCGAATGTATGGGATTTTGTTACAGCGGCATTAAGAAACTAATACAGGAGGAAAACCCGAGTAAGAGACAGGAGCCCTGGGGGACCAGTCCTGAATTGGTACCAATCAAACCTCTAGTTCTCCCTCCAAAAAACAACAGCCTGGGACTAGGCGGTCTCTAGCGTCCCTTCCAGTTCTGACACTTGGAACTTTTATGCAAGAGGGGTGCAGCCCCCATTACAGTACCCTCCCTGTACTATAATGGCCAGCAACTCATTGTGAGGGTTGACAGAAAACAGCATGTCCCAGCGTTGTGTTTGGTGGAATGTGAGTTCTATGGGTTGTTGATTCGGGTTAGTCAGAAAAGAGGCCTATTCATGCGGCAAATCATTATCAACAGCACTTACTAGAAGCTTTTCTAGGTACTGGAGAAGACAGTGGTGAATGGGGCCGATAATATCAACCCTGCCCTCATGGAACTCAGACCCAGGAGCAAGCTGTGGACCCTGAGAAGGAATATATTTGCCCCAAAGGACTCCTCATGTTTAACAGGGCCCAAATTCATAACCAGAGTCCAGCAGCCATTGTTTATAGAGGCTTCTCCAGCATACTGCCTATCAGGAGCTGCCAACCCTCCCACACTGTGTTCCTGCCTTCTGAGCCAGGTATAAAGAAGTTTCCGGAATCATATTTCCACCAATAGGCTGAGACCCCCCTTGCCCAATCAGAACTATGCAGCTATATTCTCATTTGCATCTTTATCAACCAATCAGAGCAGTTCCATAATGCCCACTCAGGATGCACACAGCTAGTGAGAAAAAATCCCAAACCTCTGTATTTTGGACCAATCAGATGTGCAAATTTTGAGTCTCATTTGCATAAAATGGGCTAATCAGGGACTAGGGCGGGCACTTTCTCTATATAAGTGGGCCTTCCCTTTGTCTCCAGGGAATGCATTGGGGGAGGGGGGCGGGGGGGCGGGGGTGGGGGGGGGGGAGCTGTGCTTCTCTGGTTTGAAAGTGTTTGCCTAAATAAAGCTTCTCCTTTTTACTGCACCCCAGATTGGGGACTCTTGTTGACACTGGATTGGTGGAAGTGATTTTTTTTGACAGAACCAATACACAGGGAACTAATGAACAAGCCAATTTCCGCTGGTGGGTAGTACTATGAAGAACATAAAACCTGGTAAGGAGATGAAGCGCGACAGGAAGGCCAGCTACTCTCGGTAGGAGGTCAGTCTGGTCTTCCAGGGTCAAACTTGGCCTGGGCCGACATGATGAGATGAGCTGGGCATTTGAGGAAAAGGAGGTCAACGTGTGAAAAAATACCGAGCTAAACAAAATTAAACAGAATTATATATGGAGGAGTCCTGAGGCCTTAATATTAATTGGTTCATGTGTTCATTTGTCACATTATTTTATTGAAACCAGGCAATGTTTTGGCATGAGGGAGACAGAACTGAACAAAACAGACAAGGTCACTAGCACGTGACACATTGTTAGTGTGGGACAGACAGACAATACAAAAGTAAACAGATAAGCATAAAAATCAGGGTGTAAAAGTACTCTGAAGAACAGAACAGGTAAGGGGATAGAGGTCTGGGAAGACCTCTGAGAGGTGTTGATGTCTGAGCAGCAACCTAACACACTGGATGAATCAATGTGCAGCATTTCCCAAACTACGGTGACCACGGCACCCCTTTGTCACAGGCTTTGGTTCTGCTATATTCAGAGCTGGAGAATACGCTGAACCCGTGATTAGATGAGCTGGCCTCTGCTGGCTTTTCACATGCCCCAGAGAGCAGGGCATAAGAACAGGAATCCCCTCCTAGGACACTCCTTTGTAAAGAACACGTATTTGTTTTTAAAGTGTATCTGAGTGACAGCCATCAATGCCCACGATTCCGGGGATCTTTACCCAAGTCCATCTTCAGTCTTGATACAGGAATACATTCTACACTCCAGCCCCAGACACCAGATCTGGGGCCCAGGCCAAGGCACAACCTGTACTCATGGAAAGTCTACACCCTGGGGGAGAGACTAACCTTCTCTCCAAGGAGCCACAGGGAGTTTCTCTGAGAATGAACCCCGCTGTCCCTGCAATGTCCTTTCCTGTCTAGAGAAGGCCGTCTGGACTTTCTCACAGCTCACATCAGACGAGCCTATTATGTATTCAAGTCCTGCTGCGGCGAGCCTTCCAGCGCGGCATCCTGCCCGGGCTCTGGCAGAAACGCCTCTCCCGGGAGCAGGCTCTGTGCACCATCAGCTGGGCTCCAGGTCTGCCCGGGGATCGCTCTGAGAGCCTGCAGAATAGGCCCAGCTGACAGGCGGTGGTGCCACCTTCCACATCCCCTGGGTGAGGAGCCTGCACAGAGACAGGTGGGGGCAGTCTTCCCACCAGAGCTGCCGTCTTTTCCGAGCCTCTGCTTCCCGGAGCGGTGAGGTGAGCGCGGGACCAAGGACGTGTGTGGTTCCCCTGTGGATGCTCTCCCTGCCCCTAGTCACCCTCTCGTCACCTGTTGTCCTTTTCATCTCCGTTCAGTGTCACTTTCTCTGGGAAGCTGTGTTGAGTAGATCCAACCCCACCATTTTGGGTTCCTAGAGCACGTCACACCTCTACGTGGGCCCCTGAGACGGCCTCAAGTGCCAGGTCTGCCACTGACTGGCCTTTGAACAAATCCCATCACCTCCCTGGGCCTCAGTTTCCAAAGGAAGGGAGCTGCTTCTCTCCGGTTCTCCCAGGCTTCACCCTCTGGGATTTCCCTTCTTGAAACAGGGTCCATGATCCCAGAAGCTACCCAAGCAGAGGCCTTGACCTTGAAGAGTGACCTTGGGAAAATCCAATTCCCTCTCTTCCATGTACTTCTCTTTCAAATGACAGAGCATGCTGCAATGTCGATTCCCAAACTTTTTAAGGCATGAAATCCATTTTTTTAAAAAAAGGTAACCTAATGCCTGATACAGGGAAGAGTGTGACTTTGTTTGAAATTGCAGGGCTTGGAAGGCCCTTTTTGTTTTGGTCTCCGAGGCACCTCCCCAACTTGGGCTCTTGAAGCACAGATTGAAAGCCACTCCCTCAGATCATTCCAACTCGGACACTGAGTCAGGTTCCAATGTCCACCCCTTACTCCTCATGTCCACTGGCTGCCTGCACCCTGTGGGGTCCGGAGATCTTCTATTGAGGAGTGGCCAAAAGGTACCAAGGTTTGTCTGCTCCTCCTTCATTGTTATTTTCCATGCTTGATTTCAAATGTCACTCCAGAAAGACACCAGAAATGAGAATTATAAAGGTAGGAGAAGAGAAATGAATCAATTAACCCATTTCCCAAATGACTGCTACGGACGCAAAAGTGTTAAAGGACACCAGTGACCACTGCCAGCCCTGTGTGCTCACAAAGGAGGCACCGACTCCCACAGAGGGTGTCCCGGCTCCCCACATGCCCCTGGGCACCTGTGCCCATCATCACACCCAGCAGAGCTCCCCCAATTCCCACCAGGGAGCTCCTACCATGGAGGGCTGGGCGGCAAATCCGAAGACCTAGCTGATGGTCCCCAAGAGCACCCAGGGAAGCCAAGGACACGAAAACAAGGATTCAGATCCCTGCAGAACCAGCTCCCCTCCTCCAGAATTCACTGGAACATTTCCCACTCACCACCGTTACCCGGATGTGAACGGCGGGTGGCTTTCTACAGCCAGGGCTGCACATTTCTTCCCCCGCCCCCACCCCTAACATCCAAGGTGTGCAGAGAAGGAGTGCCCTCCTCCTCTGGTCAGGGGGACAAATGCCCACTAGAGAGGCGCTGGGAGAAGCCCCAGGGACGAGCCTTTGTGGGCAGCTGGCCCCAGGTTTTGATTTGGAAGTTAGAGCAGCTGACCTCTGGGGACCGGAGAGAAATTCCGAGGCAGTTGATTTTTATTATTATTCTTTAATGGCTCTAAAGCTCCACTAAAGCCATCTCCTGGAGTTAGAGCTTTCTTTGTTTTCCCTGGATACTTCGTTGGCTTATAAAAATGCATGAAATCAGTAGTCACTCTGCAACCCCAAATGCGTCCCCCTCTCAGCCCCACTGTCTGGTGATGATTCTCTTTATCAAGCCCAAGTCTGCACCATCCAGCATCTGCCCCTCGACCCCACTCTCCACTCCCTTGTCCTGTCTGTCCTCTTGAATTGAGACTGTCAACCCTCCAGTGACAGACACAGCAAGTTGGAAGGGGCGGGAGGAGGTGCTATTTATAATTCGGCGTTGTTCACCCTCAGAACACGGCCATTTTTTCCAGGCCACCTGCCAGAGCCACATTCTCTGGGCTTCATTTATGGGCCTCCCCACAGGCCCATGGCAATGGCCTGGCCTCTGAGCAACCGAGGGAGCCTGGCAGTCAGGATGGCAAGGCCCGATCTGCTCCGCCAGGGCCTGTGAGGAGGCCAAAGCCAGCCTTGGCAGCCTGGCCTCCTCCCCTGCGGAGTGATCTGAGACTGGGGAGAAATACGGACTGAGGAACCCTGGGGTCCTTGCAGGCCTGATAGAGCTCTGAGAAGAGCCAGCTTTCCCCTCCCCGCCCCCAGCCCCCAGGGCTTAAAAAAGAATAGTGAGGGGGGGGGGGGGGAATGTATTCTTGCTCTAAAACATTAGGTCACCTCTTCTTTTGCCAAGTGGTTTTCAATTGTTTCCATCCCGATGTGACTGAGGTCCATGGTGGCCTTGCCAGCCCCGGAGGGCTCTGAAAACTGGATTTATGGACGCCCTTGGATAGGCAGATGAGAGGGCGAGCCCTGGGGGGGCAGGCAAGCCAAGGCGAAGGGAGCGGGGCTTGGCTGAGCAGGTGTTTTCCGCAGGCGCTCAGCTTTGGTTAGCATGCATTAAGGACACAGAAAGAGAAAGGTGGCCGGCCTCTCACGGGCATTTGGACATGAGCACCCTTCGGAAGCCAAGCGTAGAGGCAAGAGGAAGGGCCTGGCCAATCGAGTTGTCACTCCGGGCTGTTGTAGTCCCTGTCCTTCCCCTGCTGACACCTGTGGGGCCAGGGTGAGGTTGCAAAGGCGAGGGGATGGGGGCCCTGTGGAGCAGGAGACCTGGAAACCTCCTCCAAGTTCATGTGGGCAATCTGACTTTGATTTCTTGGACAGTTTCTCCAAAACCTCCCCAAGAACGGTCTGCCCCGGACACAGCTGTGTCAAATCAAGCTCAAGTGCTTCCTCTAAATACCCTTCTGTGGCCATTCGGATATCTCTTTCTTAGGCTGGAACGCATCTGGTATTACAATGAATTGTTATTAACATTAATGGTAACAGGCAGGCTTTACTGAGTGCTTACTCGATGCCAACCATTTAACATATCACATCTCATTTAGTCCCCAGAACAACCCTGAGAGGTGGGTGTTATTTTGTAGGTGAGGAAACTGGGGTGCAGAGAAGTTAAACCCCATGTTCATGCTTCGCCTTGTGGGTAGGTGATAGGACCCACGCCTGTGCGGCTCCTCACTCCCAACCCCCCCCCCCCCCCCCCCCCGCTATGAGTGCTGGTACCTATCTTTCACTCCTGCAGTTTTCATTGTTACTTTTCATCCTTGTCTGAACCGTCTTGCCCCATCCTTTCTTCTCCCCTAAGCATCTACAACAAACGGGACCCACAGAAAGCTTCCACTCAGGTGGTGGTCCTTTGGCCCAGGGCATCTGCTACCTGCAAGCTCTCTTCAGCCCAGGACCGATTTCTGATTCTTTTCTGAATCCGCGGCCTCTGTAATCCTCCCGGAGCGGCCAGGATCCTGCTACTGTGGAGGCCCCAGCCATGCCTCCCTTACTCGCCCCTCTATGACAAATACGGGACTGGCACTTCAGCAAGGAAAGGCAGCAGCAGGAGTTGATCAATTCCTAAGCAACGAAGATCCTGTTTTCATGCAAACGTCCTCCGCATTAAAACAAAAACAAATTCCTCCCAGGGAGGATCCTGGATGCCAAGACACATTTTGAAGTGAGGTTTTTGCGCCTGCGTGAGAGACTCACAGGGATGAGAGGGAGCTGTGTGCCAAGTGCTGTCTCATTTAAACCTCTCAGCCACCCCGCCAGCCAGCACAGTCAGATCCCGATTTGACAGATAAGGAAACAGGCAGAGAGAAATGAGGGATCGTGTCCAGTGTCAATCAGCTGGCAAATGGCAGCCAGGGGATTTGACCAGGTCTGACTGGAGCAGTGTTGGTTCTGACACAGGCACGGGTGTCCACTGTGACTGCATTCACCTTGCAGAGAGTAGGGGCAGGACCATTGCAGATAACTACGGGGAAAGCCTTGGTTTTCTTAGTGTGCTTTCCCAAGCCACTGAAGAAGAAGAAAGAAGGATGATGCCTGGGTACCAATTCACAAAACAAAACCAAAAAACAGTCCCGGGGGTAACTCTGGATGAGATGTTAGAATTGACTAAATGCTGTTTAGTCTGTGACACCTACAAAGTGCTCAGGAGTGTCCCTGACTAGTTGGTTCTAGCCGTGGTCTCAGCCTCCTCGCCGCTGAGGCTAACAGCAGATACAGACATGGTGACTATGAGAGGTGTGACCAGGTGATGCGGGACCTTTAGGTGAAATGGCAACAAGTGCCCTGAGTTCTCAAGAGGCGGGGACTCCTGAGGGCTTCCTGCAGGAGGGAGATATTTTGATTCAACTCAGGGGGTCTCATAACAGAAACCTTTGGCCTGATCCTATAGGGGCTGGTTATAAGAAAGTGTCTGCAGGGCATCTAGCCTCCAGCTGGCTCCAGCAACTTTGTCCCAAAGGCAACACCCATAAGGGCAGGCCATATGATTCACTTTGGCAAATGACCAATAATACCAGCACTGTGTCATGTTAGTGCTGCAAGGCCATCTGGTATTGACCCTTTCTGCCGATGCCATGCCCAAGGCTCCTGGTCCCCCAAGACTCCAGTTCAAACCTCTTTCCTCCTGTTCTCTGAAACCCCATCTCACACTGAGGAGTCCCTGGCTTCAGCACCTGCTCAGAAGCACCCAGTGACCTAGGACTGGGAAGTAGAGAGCCTAACACCTATGTGGTTGCAGCCTTCTTAAGCCAGTCTGAGAGTGATTCCAGGGTGGGAGTGTTCCCAATGCATCTGCTTGTGCCTAGGCAAAGGTCTGATGCTATGGAGAGTGAGCAGGCAAGTCTGGAAGGAGAAAAGGGCCCATAAAGGGTCTTTGTGGAAATTAAGAATGACAAGAATCAGCTAAGTAGAGTGGAAAGAGCATGGGCTTTGTCTACAAAAGACATGGGCTAGAATCCAACACTGTCACTGTGTCAGGGATTGAGAGAGCTCCTCAGTATCCATGTTCCCTTTTTCCTTCCAGGCATGTAATTGGCCTACATTTCCCAGCCTTCCTTGCCGTTCAGAATGGTCATGTGACTGTGTTCTGGCCAATGGAATGAGAGAAGACGTGATGGGGGCCAATTCCAGATCTGGCTCCTAAAAACTTCCACTTGTGGTTTTCTCTCTTTCTCCATCTACCAACCGAATGGAGAGAGCTCCCAGGACCCGAGGGATACAGAGCTGCAAAAGGAAGGCGTCTGGGCCCCTGAATCACTGTATGGGAGACTGCCCGCCAAACACACACACTGAATTGTGTGAACAGGAAATAAACTCCTAAGTTGTTAAGCTATTAAAATGTGGGGGTTCTTACAGCTGTTAGCCCAACCTGACTAACAGCTGCAACAACTACTAGCTGAGTGGCTTTGGAAAAGTTTCTCAACTTGCTGAAGCTTCAGTTTCCTTGTCTGTAAAATGAAAATTAAAAAAAATCCTTCCTGAGAATGACTGAGTTAACCTTTGTACAAGTCCTACAAGCATGGCTGCATTATGACTTTCATTAGCCCTAGGCCCTTTTGCCTCTGTGGGTCCCTTTAGAATTAAAAAAACACACACCACCACCCCAAACATAAAGAAATTAAAAATTAGATTTTACAATATAATTGGTACAAAGATCAATACAATCTAGGTTGAATTCATTATGATGTTTATAATTATTATTTTTATATTTCATTTTATATTCACTATTATTATATTCTTTTTTTCTTCTTCTGATTTTAAGAGAAATTAAACCTTTCCTGGGGCCTGAGTTGTGGGGCCCTAGGCATTCTGCTTAATAGAGAAGCCGATCTTATTTACTACAGTGCCTGGCCCACAACTCAGGCAATAAATGGTAACTATTATGGACATTTAAAAAAAAATAATAAGATGGAGGCACAAAACAGCAATAAATGATTATGAAGCCCCTTTCTTAGACCTGTTTCCTCCATCTGGTACATCCACTGTATCATATATATTGGATATCATCTATATTTTCCAGTGAAAAACAGTGAGGCTCAAGGAGATTAAATGTTATGCTCAAGAAGGGCAGGGATATCCACCATTCAGTCATGCTTTAGGCCTGCTGCCTTATGTCAGGCATGATGCTAGACACCTGTCTTACTTTATCACATTTAATTTCACAAACCTATGATGAGATAAGGTTTCTTATTTATCCCAATTTTATGACTGGAAAAAAAACAACAAAAAAAAAAACTAATGCTGAGAACAAGTGGCTGAGCTCAGAACCGAAATCACTTCTGGTGCCAAATCTAACGCTCACTCTCCCTCCTAGTTTTCCCATCCCTCAATAGCTGTGTCATGAGAACTGATAAGTGGCAGTGTCTGAGGAGGGTGTCAGACACCCCGGCACCTCCTTTAACAGAGCAGAGAGGAACCTGCTCAGGGCTGCAATGCAAATACAGCATGCCGGATTCTGCTGTGCTTTCTCACTCTGCACCCAAATGTACTCTTTGGAAGGTCTAATTATAGTGACTTCTATTTTCTTGTAAATAATCACATCTGTCATAACTGATTTAGCTGATCTGAGGCTCCAAGTTGGCAGTCTTGGCATCCTGAGCCAATGTGTCAATTATGCCAAGTAGGCTGTAAGCAAAAGTTTCATGAAATGGAAGAGAGAGAGAGAAAAAATATTAGTCACAGGCAGCTAGAGGGTGGGGGGCCAATATGTGCTTTTTCACAACAGTAGTATCAACACATACTCCTTAATGTGGCCAATAGGTGTCAATCCCTCAACAATCCAACTTAGCAAAACAGACACAGCCAGGCAGATCCTAGGGAATAAAAGTCATCATTTTAGTGGAGACCCAATTCTAGAAACTTAAATATTTTTTGAGTCTAAGGAGATACCCCCAGGAATTTGCCACGGCTCTTTATGGTTGTTTTCAGGAACAAAGGCAGAAGGAAGTACTCCTATGATTCAAGAATATAGTCGTAGGGGCTATATTCTGAGAGTGGCTGTCCAGCCAACAGAGACCTTTGGATCTGGACTTGGGTACAAGTCTACTCTCCACCCAGCTTATCAGTAGTGTGACTAAGCAAATCCTCTTACGATGAATTCCCGAATTCATCTCAGCTTTCTCATCTGTAAAGTGTTGACAACCTAGAACCCTTGTGAAACTGATGATATAATGACTGTGTGTGACAGCTTGTTGGAAAGTGTAAGTACTGCATAAATGCTAATCATCATAATTATTACTAGCAGATCAGCATATACTGAGTCCTGTTTTCAATCCATGGGGATGGCTTCTTTCTCTCCTCAAATAACACTAAGTAAGAACAGTCACATTTTAAGTCAGACAGGGGATAAGAGATGGAACCTACCAGGGACTTGTTTCATAGTGAGGTGAGTCATCTTGCCGATCAAACTCAGAGAGTCCCCGTGTCTGATGGGAAGCTCTGAGAAAGGAGCATCTGCCAGGTAAGAATATGGGGAAATGAAAGGCGCCTCCCATCCACTCCCCGGCTGCCCACAGGAAATGGACACATGCTTTTGGTCACCCAAACCCTGTGGCTGGCCTAACCTTCCTTGGGTCCAGCCAATCTGTGTGAGCAGAGTGGCGATGAGCACAGATTCTGAAACCAACTGCCTGGGCTTTGAGTCCAGCTCAGCTCTTTCCTTACGGCGTGACCTTGGGCAAGTTATCTCACCTTTCTGTGCTTAAGCTTCCTTATCTAGAAACTGAGGTAATAACAGTACCTATCCCTTAGGATGGTGGTGAGCAATAAATGAACACATGTCAACACCGTACAAAACGGTCAGATGCATGGGAAGCAATCTGTATGGGCTGGAATTTATTATCACTGCTGCAATGTTCATATGACAACCTAGTGGCCTTCCGTCCCTCACCCTGTTCTTATTAACATGTGTGTTTAACATGTTAGCCATCTTCAGATTTTCCACATTAAACCTCTTACTAAGAACGACATTCCGTAGTCCACAGAGAAGATCTGGCAGCAAAGCATAGCCTTCAGAGCTCCAGAGTAACTTTCTTCAAAGGAAGTTCATTTTGGGGCAGAGATGTGGGGGAAAAGAGTTCTGGACTGAGATTCAAAGGACTCAAGTGCTACTCAATACCCTTTTCCCCCAGTGTGGCCTTGGGTAAGTCACTCTGCGTCTCAGGGTATTAATTTTCTTGGCTGTAAAATAAAGCTTTGGGCTGTAAACTTCAGTTTATTCATCTGTAACAGGGACATAGGAACTATCACAGAGGTGTTATAAGGTGTGAATCAAATAACACATCACACACTGAGACGGATGAGGTCCTGACCATGGCCGTGAGGCTCTGGGCCATCTGCATCTCCTAGCCCACTGTTCTCCCCTCACCATTCTGCCATACCTTATTTTTCTTGCACTTCTCAGGCACACTGCTGCCTTCCGGCCTTTACCCAGCTTTGTCCCTCTGCCCGGAATGCTCTTTCCCTAGATAGTCCCATTTCCTTCATGACTTGGATTATTATTTTTCCCATAGCAAAGATCATTTTATAGCAAAGTACACTATATCCTTACTTATGATTATTGCTTACTAGAGGCCCGGTGCACGAAATTCGTGCACTGGGTGGGTGTCCCTCAGCCCAGCCTGCCCCCTCTCACAGTCTGGGAGCCCTCAGGGGATGTCCTACTGACCGCTTAGGCCCACTCCCCAGTCTGGCCGCAGCGGCTCTGAGAATGCCCCCCCTGGGCAGGTCTGTGGGTCTACTGGGGGCCTTGCTCCCAGGGCAGGTGGTGCGGCGTGCCTGCCTGAGAACCCCTGGCAGGAGTGGCCTCAGAGTTGGGGCGGCACCGGGGCTGTGGCCATGGCTGCTCAGAGCCCGCCCCCAGCCCTGGTGTGTGGTGTATGTCCGCTGGGGCTGGGGGCATGCTCTGAGCTGGTCGTGATGTCCTGGCCTAATTTGCATATCTCTCTCTTATTATATAGGATTGTTGGTCTCTCCCCAGGCCAAGAATGAAAGTTCCATGAAGGCACAAATCTCTTTCTGTTTTGTTCCCCCAAGAGCCTGGTAGACCACCTGGCACTCAGTAGGTGATCAATAAATATTTGACAATTCATTGAATGAATAAGTGAATGAATGCATGGAAAACACTTAGCTTACTGAATTTTTTGTAAGCTAAGTGTAAAGGGGGATTCTTATTCTTTACCAGACTTCTTTCCATGAGGAAAGATCCTTACCTGGACAACCTGGACCTATTACCATACCCCTGTAAGTGGAGTAAAGCACCTGGTTGGTAGGTGACCGTCATGGCCCATTTCTTGACCTGGTGAACTTAATCTGCAAATATCACAGATGCAGCCTCTTTGCCTGTTTTGTATCCCCTGATCAGGGAGCAGCAATGGCCCTGAGTAAGTGTTTCTGCCTTGTAGACAGGCTGTTTCCTTGTTGGGTTCTTTGCAGTGTGGAGTGCAGGGCAGGGAGTGTTAGAAAGACCTCCAGTCAGTGGATGTAAGTCACACCCTCTAGTCTGGTTCTGTCAGGAACAAAGTGGTTATTTTGATCTTCACCTTGTGTCTGTCTCTCTATTGGTCTCGAACTTGTTCTGGTAACAGCATTGTGCCGTCGACTAACTCCTAAAACGACCACACCAAACATCCCTAATTTTAACCAGTACAGCCTTATGTTCCCTGGTTCCAGAGTGTCTGCAATCTTAATCCTTCTCCTTTGACATATTAGTCTGTGGATGTCCCACTTTATACACAACTCTAAACTGAGCACAATTCTGCAAGGAGATTTGTGACCCAGGGGAGAGAGGCTATTACCGGCTTGCTCACTCTAGACACCACTCCGCACTGATGCCATCTATACATCTCTCCTCCCACCAGTGGCCCGTCCTGCACCTGCAGTCCTTACAGCCTTCCCCACCCAGGATCTGTGATGCCTCAGGGCCCCATCTCTTTTTTTTTTTTTAATTTCTTTATTGATTAAGGTGTCACATATTTGTCCTCATCCCCCCATTCCCATCCCACACCCCTCCCCATGGATGCCCCAACCCCCTGTTGGACTTAACCATTGGTTAGGCTCTTATGCATGCACACAAGACCTTTGGTTGATCTCTCCCTTCTCCCCCCACCCTCCCCTATCCTCCCTCTGAGGCCCGATAGTCCGATCGGTGCCTCCTTGTTTCTGGTTCTGTTCTTGTTCATCAGTCCATGTTGTTCATCATTTCCCCTAGATGAGCGAAATCATGTGTCACTAGAGATGTACTTATAAGAATTGAATGTGCGACGAGCAATAATAGTTATGCTGACAGGCAAAAAATCAGTCTGTAGTGAGTTTCTTTCTGGACCAACAGTTCTTTTGAGACCCAATATCAATGTCCACCAGTTCCTTATGAGTACATGTCGGCACTGACCCCTCAGCTCTGGATGGTGGACAAATGGTGATAATGCAGGTCCGACTCCCTCTGGTTTGGTCTCGGCCGGACCCAGGGGGGGCACGGCCTCACCCGGACCCGGGACCCAGGCTCACCCGGATCCAGGGGCCCGCGGCCTCACCCGGACCCGGGACCCAGGCTCACCCGGATCCAGGGGCCCGCGGCCTCATCCGGACCCGGGGCCCAGGCTCACCCAGATCCAGGGGCCCGCGGCCTCACCCGGACCCGGGACCCAGGCTCACCCGGATCCAGGGGCCCGCGGCCTCACCCGGACCCGGGACCCAGGCTCACCCGGATCCTGAGGGCCCCATCTCTTGCTCCGGTGGGGCTTGACACTGTTCTGTAAGTCGCTAGATTTGGCTTATTCTTCTTATCTGCCCAAGATCTTCCAAGAGGCTGTCTCTATCATTCAACAAGTTCACTATCACTCCCAGCTTCATGTTATCTCTGACCACAATGAAATGATAATGACCACTGACTGCCTGTTTGCAAGGTCTCAGGCACAGGGCCCAGCATTCTCCTTTCATCATCCCATTTCATCCTCCACATAAGCCAACGAGGCAGGTGTTTCCCCCATTTTACAATGAGGAAACTGTGGTTTTTAGAAGCAAAGGGTCTTCATGTGTCATTGTAGCTCGTAAGTAGCAATGTGAGCTCCAAGCTCTGCACACTGGATGGCTTCTAGGGCTAGCATTTAGGTCTTCCGTTAAAGCCACCAATAAAATGTGGGGCTCGCTCCCAGGACCTCAGTCCAGATGATTTCACTCAGACCTGTCAGTCCCCTTGTGGTGTGGCCATTCAACTTGCAAACTTATGCAATGGTATCAACCAACATTTCCCCATCATGTCCCCAAGGAGCTCATAATTGGTGCTCTCAAATACCTTGATGAAAGCTAGAGATGCCTGATTTGTGGCCTTCCTGTCATCTACCAGCTCAAAAGCCATTTTCAAAAATGAAGTTAATCTGGTTCAACCTGATTTTGGTGAGGCCATGTTGGATTTTAATGACCACTATGCTTACCTCGCTAAGCCCTGACAACAGAGCTCAGGGAACCAAGGGATTTAAGTCAGCCAAGACCAACACCAGCTGAGTCCAAGTACAAGGTTAGACCTGCAATAGGGATTGTCTACCTTATTCAGCAAGTCAGTGCCAGGGAGGTGAGAATGGCAAAGGATAAAGAAACAAAAATGATTCATTTGTCAGAGATCTGTCTCAAGCCTACATGTCTCCCACTGTAAATCTGGAGCATGAGGCAGCTCAGCTGAAACGTGACCCCTGACTCCCTTCCTGAGCATCCAGGAAGTAGTGACAGCAAGTCATCAGGTGCACAGAAATTAACACCCTGCATTTATTAAGCTCTTACTATTTGCCAAACGTTGTGCACAGTGCTGGATTTACAAGATCTCTTAAAATGCTTCAAAGAAATACATGCTCATGTCAAGAAATGAAATACAATAGAGGTTTAGAATGAAAACCACCAGCTGATAGTAAAACCTAGCTCCTCACCCACACATTCCCCAAAGGCAACCTTTTCTAACTGTTTCTGGTTCTTTGGGGTAGTGATTTCTCTATGTATAGGATTCTCTTAACCTCGACAAAGGCTGGATGATGTAGATAGAATTATTTCTTCACAGATGGTAAAATGGTAGCCTCATGGCCTCAGGTCACACAGCTGGAAAGGGGTGGAGCCAGGATTCAAACTCCAGGTCTTGCTCTTAAACTTGATGCTCCACAGATGACATGTCTGGAGTCTAGCAAAGGATGTGCCTTGGGTCACATCAGGCACAAAGGCGCATGATGGCTTCTAAGGTCGCCTGTGGTCTAAAATCACTCCCGGAGGACATGACTACGGAACATCACGGGATTACACATAAGCGAGCTTTCTGTTCCCCAGGGAGGTTTGTTTTCAACCCTCCTTTCTAGTCTCTTTAGTTTTTTTCTTCCTCTAGCCACTTCAGATGCCCTTTATGATACAACACGTGACCGCCTGAGAGGGGGAGTCTCTCAGGCCCTTGTATTTCTCTCCAGGAACCGCGGCAGCTTCCTGTCTCTCATCCTGGGAGGCAGTGCTAAGGGCATTTATCGCCATCTTTGTTAAGATGTTGAAAAAGAGACCAGTCCCATCCAGACGCAGGTTTTACAAAGAAATGCTTTTCCTTTGCTTTGTGGCTATCGTCACTGTGTGTGCAGTGCAAAACGTAATGACATCGACAGTATTTGTTAATAACATAGCTACTGGTTAGGAGCTTCAACCAAGCTCCAGGTTCAACTCTTGGTAAGGGCACTCACTAGCTTTGGTAACCAGGCAAGCTACTCGCCTCTCGGTACCCAATTGCCAGCTGTAAACATGGAAGGAGTGTGCTGAGAATTATAGATTACGAACAATAAATCATGTGGGTTACAGATGGGCTTTGAACGCTCCTGACCAAAGCCAGAGCTCTATATGGACTATTGTTTTTTATTAGCACTGTTACTGTTGTCTAGCGCCGCAGTTTGCTGGAGTTGTCAACATACACCGTATGTGGCCCTTAGAGCCAAAAGGAACCAGGGTAGGAGTGATCGCTAATCTCTTAAAAGTACTTAAAGGTATAATTATTAGCCATTTTACAGATGAGTAAGTAAATGAAACAAAGCTAAGCAATCTGCCCAAGGCGCCAGGATGGTTCAGAGTCAGACGCAGTCACTAAGACCCGTTTGAACTCTCCTGCTAACAAGGCTGAGTACCTCTCTGAGCCTCTTTATAAAATAGGAGGGCTGAAGCGGAGGCCTCGGCTCTTCCATTCTCTAATGAGCACCCCAGTTAAGAGGAGGCATCCACAGTCAGACTCTGGACGTGAATTAAGGGTCTTCCACTTCCACTTGGGTGACCTTGGGCAAATTATTTAATCTCCCTGGGCCTCCGTTTTCTCACCTGCAAAATAGGGCTAATACTAGAACTCACCCTGGAAGACAGTGCTGGGAATTGAACGGGTATACCCCTGTGGTGTCTCAGGACCAGGGCTGGCACGTGAAAGCACGCAGTAAATGCCAGCTATCATTACTGAGCCTCATGTGGCCAGCCTGGTTCCTTTTGGCTCTAAGGGCCACATACGGTGTACGTTGACAACTCCAGCAAACTGCAGTGCTAGACAACAGTAACAGTGCTAATAAAAAACAACAGTCCACATAGAGCTCTTGGTCAGCCTGCACCCTGTGTGTGACTAGCATCAGAGCGCTCTCCCGCCTGGGGGAAGCCACTGGGAAGGGCATCACCTGTGGTTTCCAGGCCGGGTGGTCTCAGGCAGGAGTGTTAAACTCTCAACCTAAATCCAAAGCCAACTTCCAAGTGCCTAACATTTCAACCTGAATGGAAACGCCTCTTTTCCTATGTCCACCTGTAACATGGATGATGGTGTTTTGCTTTCCTTCCCATATAATCTGGAAATCCTGAATAAATGTCAAGGAGAATGCACTGAGTCAACAAATATATAATAGTATTAAAACTCTTAGCAGTGAACCACTTCCTATATGACCAGACGCTTAACGGGATATTTTCAATTACATTATTCAATAAATAGGCTATTGAGGGCTTAAGTGATATGGCTGTAATTTGTAGCTAGTAGGTCAGTGGTTCGTTCATTCACTTGGAAAATGTCTGAGCCCACCTAGGAGCCAGGCTTTGCTTTGGGCTTTGATGACCCAACAACAACCAAAATAACAATAGTAGCGGCAGCAACCACAGCGCCCACTTACCAACCGTCTATGGTGCTGGCCCGCCTCCCTTTGCCCTGCAGATCCTCTCTCTACCATTCACTCTGCTCTGTGACCTTGTGGACTGTTTCAGCGGGCATCCTCACCCCTTAGCTTCCAGTGAGTCCTACCAGTGGGAGGAACCAACAGGAGATCAGAGGGTCAAAGGAGAAAATGCATCTTTCTGTGCCTCAGCTTTCCCATCTGCCAAATGGGGCGAATAGTAATACCCCACAAATGAGCTAATATGCTCAGAACGCTGCCTGGCACACAGTAGGCACACAGTAGATGTTAGTTCTTACTCCTTATTATCTCGCAGGACAGCCACTCTGCCGCAGCCACGCCTCTCCTGGGTTCCAGTGGCCACCCAGCTGTTGCTACCTGAGGCTTAGGGGAGGTCGGACCTTCAGCTGCTGCTACGCTGGGGCGTCCCCCCTTGCTGGCTCTGCTTGACCTGGCCGACCCTCTGTGAATAGTCCACTCATTAACTTCCCCTCATTACTTCATTTCTTGCTGGGACGGACTTAAAGGATACCTGTAAATACCATGTTCTAGGAGGTATTTAATTCTTACAATACTCCTGTAAGGGAGTTTTTATTGTGCCCAACTGAGGCTTAAAGTCCAACCTGAACCCCACAATTAGGAAGAACTAAGCTGAGTTTCAAATTCAGGCCTAACTTTCATTGCCAGGTCTAGCTTTAATGCTCAGTGAAAAGGACAAGCGCATCCTTGACTTCCCGAAAGCTTACAGAGAAAAGGTGATGACGACTGTGTGTGATGACTACTCTGCCAGCGGGTAGAACAAGGGCACCTGGGGCTGGAGTGTCAATCAGAGAGGGCTTCCTGGAGGAGGGGATATTAACCTGACTCATAAAAGATGGGGAGTTATTCTGGGAACAAGGAAGAGGGCCTGGAATGGGGGAAGGCCGGAGGGAGAAGAGAAAGAGAGAAGGATCTTTTTCAGGAGCTGCAAGCCGTTCAAAAATCCTAAAGCAGAGAACTCGAGGGGGTGGGAATGATGACAGAGGGGCGGGTCCTGCTGAGGAAGAGCCAGGGATGCTGAGCCCGGGAGCTGACATTGTGGGGCCAGTGTTTTGGTGTGATGCTTATGTAGGAGCGCTCTGGTCACCAGTCATGACAGCCAGCTCCTTCAGGGCACCATGTCTATTTAAAACTTCAAACCTAGCATGGGGCTCTGTATACAACAGGTGCTCAATAACTGACACCAACAACTCAAAAAAAATCTATAATTGAAAGATGTTCCCTGAGTCTGAACAGAGGCTGCCATGTCCCACCCATGTCACTCTGCCCTTCCCACTTCAGTGCATGTCACCTCACTTCTAACTGCCCACACCCGTGTTTCCTTGTTTTGGGGCTCTCTCTGGTTTCTGAAGTGCAGGGGAGGTACAGCCCCCTGGGGAGCGGCCCACAGCAGTGAGTGACAGCTGGTGAGGAAGTACCATACCTGCAGGTGAGATGACACTGAGGGGCACATGGTCTCCACTGGCCCAGAGGTGCCTGGTAGGATTGAGCTCCAATTGCCCACCATGCTAACTTGCTTGAAAATGCTCCATGTCCCGTCCCCTTCACATCCCGTCTCATTTCCTGCTCCCCCACCAGACCTTCCTTCACTTTTCTGCAGTTGAATCTTGGTCTTGGGGTCTGCCTCTGGGGAACCCCGAATTGAGACAGTCGAATTGTTGGTTTCATAGATGGAAAGAGCACAGAATGAGGGGACTTCCTGGGTAATGACCTTCCAGGGCAGGAAACACACGGAGTCTACAGTCCATGGATGGCAGAAGCCTGAGGGCACGAAGCAGCCGCCCTGCCCACGGGATTCCAGTCCAGTCTCAGCTCTGGATGCAGCCTCATCGGTTGGAAAGAACATGGGCTTTCCAGAGAGGCAGTGGCAGACCTGGCCCTCAGGTAGGCAGGTGCCCGCCCCCCTCCTCCTCAGCTTGCTCAGCTGATGTGATGATGTTCAAGTGTGAAAGTGTATGTAAAATACCTCCCTGAGACACTCAAGGTTTCTTTCTAGTGTCTTTTTAGGAACTGCTTCTAGAACATACTAGCAGGTTCTAACTGCTCTCCACATACCTTTCACTCTAACAATGATCTCCGTAGATGGGCAAACCCGTGTATTTGCGTATTTGCCTCCCGGGAGACTGGGGGTCAAGTTTTACTTAACTTTGCATCTCCAGCAGTTAGCACCACCCCTGGCAGGAAATAAGCACTTAACGAATGTTTGTAGAATGACAACGTGAAAGAAAGAATCCCTAAAAAGATCATCGACCAGTGACGATGGGTTCTCTGAAGCATTTGTTCCCTCACTGAATCTCAGCACTGAGTCCTACTATGCGCCTGACACTGATCTATGTACTGACAACAACACCGTGGCCAAGGCCACCACGGTCCTCCCTCAGGTGGCGCCTTACCCGCCAGGGAAGGGAACCGTGATCCTCAACCCGGGCTGATGAGCCTGCGAAGCTTTGGGAGAGATTCCAATTTAATTACGTGGGGTGAGAGGGCGCCTTGGAGTTTTTTAAAAAGCTTCTTGGGTGGATATTAGGTGCTGCTAGGGCTGAGCATTGGTGGGATCAAGAGGGGGGAAGACAATTTCAGAGTGAAGGGGGCTGTGAGGAGAATAAAGCAGAATGTCATTTAGCTGGTGGTTCTCAAGGGAGGGATGGGACTGTCTGCCCCCCAGGAGACCTGTGGTGACATCTGGAGACATTCCTACAACACATGGGCAGACCCCCACAACAAACAATCACCGGACCCCGAACGTCCACAGCGCTGAGATAGAGATCCTGGTCTAGAGGGATGAGGGCAGGGGTCACATAGAAAAGGCCTGCAGGGGCGGTGTGTGTGTGTGTGTGTGGGGGGGGGGGGGGTTGACAGGGGAGCTGAGATGTGAGTTCCAGCACAAGTCTCTGCAGGAAGCGACAAGGCACTGAATGGGAGGTGGCCCCTAAGCCACCGTCACAGCCGTGAACAGAAAGATTAAAGCGCCAAGCGTGGCTCACACCACCTCCTAACCTAAGAGCACTGGCACCCCTGCTCCTGGCGTCATTCTGGGGTTGTTTGCTGGGGTGGGGTGGGGCAGGGAGGGGGAAATCCGGCTGCTTGTGCTTGGCTACTTTCATTTTTAAGTCCCCACCCCCTTTCCAGGGTCTGAACCGGAAAGGGGGAAGGAGAGGGTGTTAATCCAGGCTGACCACTCCGATGTCCCCACACCACCTGCAGGCTCACTTCCTCTTCTCCCAAAGCATCTCCCACTGCCACGCCTGGTCCCCAAAAGCTCTAAAGTGGGGGGGGGGGGGGGAGGTTAGGGGGGGGAGGGGGAGGAGGGAGATTTCTTTGGAGATATCCTGCCAGCTGCCCCAGCCCTGGCCCAAGAAGTCGTTTCCCCAGAGAAACAGGGATCCATAAATAAACATGGCATTCCATGGGAGGCGGGGTGGAGGGCCGTCCAGCCAGCTCTGTCCCCCTCACCGAGATGGCCCATTAACTGTGCTGCCGGGGCCGGGGCCCGAGAACCTGCCAGCCCTCTCCACCCACCAGGCCGCCCCTTCCCCTTCCCTATCCCAATGCTTCCCAGTAAATCAGCTGCAGACCCACTGCCTCGGGGGCCTGGACGAGCAGGCGCTGCGCAGAGCAGGCTGCTTGCTCAACACCACGTGGGCTTTCCAAGGAAGCGTCACAACAGCTGGCGATCGGTGGAGAGTCGAGAGTTTTTTGCACACGGCTTCCGGAAAACTCCGCGTCGACAGGCTGCTACGGGGGCCAGGGCAGCAGCAGGCCGCGGGCTGGGAGCCCTACCTGCCCAAGTCCCACCAACCCGGAGCGGGCAGCGCCAACCCAACCTGAGCGGAAAAGGGGCTCGGAGGCTGTAAGACTTCACAATCGGGGAAACTGAGGCCAGAGAGGGGACGGATGACCTGCCCAAAGTCAGCAATCGGTGGGTGCTGAGCTGGGTGACCCTCCTGACACCCCCTCCTATGTGGGAAATTTCTTTCAGGACATACTAGTTCCAGAATAGGGGAAAAGTTCCATGTTGACTCATCCAAACAGAAGGACAGAGATGGTTCAGAAACTGGTGGCCATCTTCCTCCAGCATGTGCGTTTGGTGGGTGACAGGACTCTCCTAAACATCTGTTTCCTAAGCCTAGACTTCTCTTCTGAAATTAAAACAGTCCCCTTGTCTTTCCAGAGTCCCCAAATAGAAGCCCCGTGTCCAAATTCTGTTCATGGGGAAAGTTGTCAAATCTCAACTTATGAAAATCCATTTCACAAAAATGGGCATTATGGGAAATTAGCAAGAATATGTTTACTTAAGTAATTATCTTATTAAAAATGACAATTTGCCAATATGCCCTGAGAATTTCATTACAGATATCCATGATGAAGTACATAATTAGCAATAAATAGTTCCTTTCTGCCAACCTAGGACTAGGAATTTTTCATGGTTGTTACTTTAAACACTCCACAAACCTATAGTCTTTTCATTCACTGAAAGCTTTGACTCACACAGAGTTGAATGTCTACAATCCAGGACTTATAAAACAAACCATCAGCCTCAGTGTATATTTTCTGGTTAAAGTTGTACATAAATACCTAAACACAGTCACACAAAGGACTCAAAAGTATTACACTTTTAAAGCAGTGCTGTGTTTTAGGGGTGTGTGTGTGTGTGTGTGTGTGTGTGTGTACGCACACACCTGTCTACACACTATATAACTTGCAGTGGTAGGTTTTTGTTTTGTTTTCATAAGACTTGCAGGCAAGCCTCCCACATTGTTTTGAAAGAAGAAAGAAAACATGTTCTTTGTTCTTTAGCTCTAGCAGTTTAATATGATTCTCATCCTCCCTCCATCCTTCCCCTCCCTCCCCCTCTCCCCTTCCCTTGGGAAAAGACTTGGCTCTTAAGTGACCACTAGCTATTCTCATGATTAACCCAAGCAGTTGCTGCTAACCTGCAGTCAGGGTTCCCGATAGCATATGGTGCAAGGATGTTTCATCAGTTGCCAGAACAAATGACCAACATGCCAAATCTCCGCAGCCTGTGTCCTGGCTGAGCATCATCGTGGGTCCATCGGTGCTGCCTGCCTCAGAAATTCCGCAGATATTGAGTATCTACTCTACACAAAGGTGACACGGCGGCCTGGGGGCACCACTACATGGTCCAGAACACAAAACCTACCCCTTCCGACCTCCATTTTGCGGAAACCAAGGGTTGCAGGCTCGGCAACAGCTTCCTTTGAGGGTTCCCAGCAGAGAAGAAAAGCTAGGGGCCACCAGGATCCTGGCTAGGACTACCATGTGAGCCCAACACAGGACAGGGAAAGAAGGCAGAAGGGGCTGGGGCTGGGATGAAAGGGCTATCATGGTGACTGGTGTCTTCCGTCTTCAAGGTCATCTGAACTGCAAGACAGGCAGACTCTCGCTGAACCAGATGAGCTAGGGGAGCCGAAAGACTTCCTTTTTCTCAAAAGTAAATTCAAGTGTCTGTTGTGATGCATGCAAAGCAAAGGTGTAGGGTTGGTGGGAGGCTGGTGGAAAGGACTCTTCCAGAATCTCAGAAGAAGGAAGTTGCCTGCACTTCAGGTTGCCCAGACAAGATTCTCGCAGTCGGATCCCCAGGATCACCAAGTTCTCTACTCCACGGAGATAACCAGGCCACGCTGTTACTTTTTGGGGGACCAAGCTCCACAATGTAAACCATGAGCAAAAAATGTAAAGTTCACCGAAACAATATTTAATAGACATACTTCTCCGGATTTGTATCTCTCCCAACTCTACCCCCGCAAAAGTCGGAAATGATTAGCTTCGCCAGAGAACTTGGTGTGAAATTCTAATCCTGAGAAACTGAAATGAGAAAATAGTGACGCACAGGCAAAAGCGCGGGGTTCTAGCCCAGGTTCCATCACTAGTGACTTGACATGGGGCGTGTCCCTCACCTGCTCTGAGATGGAGGGAAGAATGGCTGCTGCCTTCAGCACCTCCTCTCACCTGGGGGCCAGGTGGGAGACGAGGTTTCTTGCCCCTCCTGCTCTGGTCACCCTAGGGTGGTGAAAAGGCATATTCTCAAAGCTATAAAGGGCAAGGAAGGGTAAAAATAAAAGTATCTTTAAATCCTGACTATAAGTGGAGAGGAGGGAGGGGCAGTTTTTGTATCATTGATAACATCTGTTGCTCTGGAGTGAGCGAGATTTGCTCTTGAAATGTTTTAAGCAGCAGAGGGACGCTGGGTATTGCACAACCTAGAGAAAGCCTCATTTTCCTCTCCTATAAAATCTCAGAGGATTGGACTGTAGATCTCAATGTTGGCTTGAATACTGGTTGGCTGATTGTTCAAGACAGGAACTAGTGAAAAGTGGGTAACCAACACATGCTAGGCTGGTTAATCATGGAATCAATTTGTAGAAGGGGGTTCTTACTTTCTGAGCAGAGCCCAGATGCCACATGCAATGTTTTTGGAGCCAAAATTCAAATATGTGATCATTTCTGGGCAGCAATGGGCAATGTTCTTAAGTTACCTTTCAAGGTGATTTTTTTTTTAAAGTTTAGAAAGTTCCACAGAAAAATGAACAAGTCTAGATTGAAAGAAATATCTCATTCACCACTGTAGTATCTCTAGTTATTTAGCATGGTGCCTGCAGCATAACAGGTGCTGGAAGTCCTGGGGCCGGAAGTCTCCTTGGCTGCTTCCTGTATGCATAAGCAGAGTCCAATATCCATCACACTTCTGACACCTCAAAACATATAGATACAGCCGAATACACAAAAGGCATTCAGCTGCTCACCGGAATAGCACTGGTTTTTTACCCCTGGCCTTTTTCACATCCCCGAACATGCTCCCAACCACCCAAATGAGTGTTGGGTTGAGAGCCTGCCTGTGAAGCCAGGCCCTGCCCCTTCCTTGCTGTGTTTTTTTTTTTTTTTTTCATCTTTCTGAGTCTCGGTTTCCTCATCTATTAAATGCAAATAGTCAGGCCTCTCTCAAGAGCAAAGTCACAGAAAGGACCTCCTAGGGGCATTGGGTAGGGTATATAAATGAGCCCACAGAGTGTTGAGAATCTGCCTGGCACTTTGCACACACGTGGCAAATGCGATTAGAGTCACTGGTTGTGCTCAGCACCATTAGTGTTTGGCAGTAATTAGGGGCTCATTAAATGTTAATTTTCTCTAGGCCAGACTGCATGCTCAATGTAAAACCAAATTGCAATGGTATTGTACAACATCTAAGAAAAGCAATATGCTGCAGTAAAAAAAGAAATTCATTTTTAATGTTGGGTGGTGTTTCAGATCATCAGGACCTCTCCTCTACCTACCACGGGACGGGACAACCGAGTGCTGTCCTTAGAGTCCACAATGGCACTGGACTAAGTGTCAGGAAGCTCTGATCAGGTCTGGGCTTTGTCACAGATACTTTTAACTGACACTCAGTGAGCCTGAGAGGAACAGTGACTCGCTGAAGCAGCACAGCCAGTCCAGGGCTCCACTGGGTAGAGACATGTACTACCTGCCAAACGGGCATGTGCTTCCCCACGCTTTCCAGGCTCCTGGAAGTAAGACAGGGTTGCGTGAGCAAAAGCGATATCTTTACAGAGTGCGTATGTGACCCTTCAATTTTCTTCCCTCTGTTCCAGCTGCCTGAAATTGTTTCCAATGATGTGGCTACCACATTCAGGCTGCCTGGATCCCTAAGTCACAGCTTGGAAGAAAGCGACCTTGAAGAGCTGTTGTCCTTCAGGGCATTTCGTGAAAGTAAGAAATAAACCTTGCTTTGTTAAACCTCTGGGATATTGGGGTTTATTTGTCACTGCATCGTAGCTTAGCCTAGCCTGACCATTCATATAGCTTGTTCAATGCCTGTTCCACAGGATTCTTGTGTGTTTATCACAGAATGGCCAGTTATTCTCTATTACTTAAAACAGTTAACACACACACACACACACACACACACACACACACTGCACTGAAATCTCAAGAAGACTATTTTTCCCATCACACAAGATGGCCCAGAAAGATGAAATACATTTGGCCATCTCTTTCCTGACATGTATTTTTTTTCCTTCCAACCCCAGAGTGTATGTGTGTGTGTGGGGTGGGGGGTGAGATGGTGACAAAACTACAAGAGGACAAAACCACATGAGAAACTGTATTAGTGCCAAGAAGCACCTTCTAAGGCAGTGGTTGGCAAACTGCGGCTCGCGAGCCACATGCGGCTCTTTGGCCCCTTGAGTGTGGCTCTTCCACAAAATACCACGTGCGGGCGCGCACGTACAGTGCGAATGAAACTTTGTGGCCCATGCGCAGAAGTTGATTTTCATCTCTCAAAAGAAATTTCAATTGTTGTACTGTTGATATTTGGCTCTGTTGACTAATGGGTTTGCCGACCACTGTTCTAAGGGAAAGAAAAAAGATTCTCCTGTTACTAATTCTAGTCCTTTGGCCTTTCACATGCAAAAATATTGAACTCTGGAATACACTGGTGCAATGGTTGGCATAAAGCATTGTTTGTTTCCTTCCTTCCTACCACCTTTAGAGTTTGGTCCCTAGTTCAGGCTCAATCAAAAGAAAGCCTTCTATTGGAGGTAGTGGTAAGACTCTGGTACACCACCTATGACATTGCTCTAGGTGCCAACAGGAAGGTGGAGACAAAGGGCAAAGCCCAGTCAGAGGGAGGACGTGAACCCAGGTTGCACACAGAGGCCAGCTGTCCAGACGATGCAGCAGGGCTGGGCCAGTGAGGCAGGCAGATTGGCAGTTTGGCTAAGAGACACTGACCCTGGAACGAAGCCAGCCTGGGACCGGAAGTCTCCTTGGCTGCTTCCTGTTACGCAATGGCCCAGTGACCGTACTCCCAGGTGGCCCCAAGCGCCTGCCACCAGGGGCAGCAGCAAGCAGCAATGCTTATTTCACCCTAACTTGCGCTGACCTGGAGCACAGGCTCGGAACCAGGGTCTGGTGGATGTATTCATTCATATAACCATCCAATCGCTTGAGGGACATTCATTTTGAACCAGCTCAGTGGGCCAGCCCTGTGCTGATGCTGGTGTTTTAGACCCACACGTCAGCGGAGTCGAGGCAGGGAGAGAATGGTGACAGATGCCTTGACATGTATTCCTTCCTATAAGACTTCCTCTTTTCCTCATATTGAAGAAAAAAAAATCCCATGCAAAAAATCAATTCTGGAAGCACGTCTGTTCAGTTTTGGGTAGGTAGGCCCAGAATGACTTCCCCCTCCTATTTCAACAAGCACGGATTCTCTCTTTTGTTCAATTCTACTTATCAATTAAACAAGTATTTATTGAGCAACCAACTCAGCCAGAGCTAGGTGTTCAGATGGCAGCAGGTGGGGGACGGGGATGTGGGGATCAAAGCACGAAGCCCCAGTTTCCAACAAGCCTGAGATTCGTCATGGCAGCAGCTGACACATATCTTCTATATCCAGAAATGTTGATGTTGATTCCCCAAATCTTCAATCAGTGCACTCTTCCCCAACCCTGAAAGGCCAGCAGCCTGATCTGATTACAACCAAGGCCTCCAAAAGGGTCCCTTCTTCCAGCTGTGGAAATCCAGGGGACTGGTCAATTCAGCAGAAAGGACCCAGAGCCCCCCATCCCTGGCTCACCTGGGCCCCTAATGTAGTAACCATCAGGGATGGTCTCCCATCTGGGAGCACGGGGACTGCACTCTGTATTAACCATCAGGGATTGTCTCCCATCTGGGAGCACTCTGTATTAACCATTAGGGATGGTCTCCCATCTGGGAGCATGGGACTGCACTCTTAGTTTGGATCTAACAGAGCTGAAGTGAAGCCGGTGCTGGGCTCTGTGAATGACCCACCACTCCCAGGACAGGCTCGGGAGGTCTGAGGACAGCCTGGGTGGCCAGTTTCCTTTGTCCCAGCCCTCTTCCTGGTCTCTGGGTGATGATCTTTCTGTGGGGTGGGGATGAGGCTCCTAGTCAAAGATCTAGGGCATAAGGATGTTCCTCAAACTACAGTGACTCAGAGAAAGCTTCTCAGCAGAGTTATGTTAATGACAACACAAGAGTACCAGTGGCATTTCTAGGGCATTGCCTAGGTGCCATGAGCTATGCTAAGTCTTTGACAGGCATTTCCCCCCTACAATTTGCACAGCCAGCGAGGAGCAAGTGGTCTGCTTTTGCAAGTCCCGGGAGGCTAGCTGTGTGGGGCTGCACCTCCAGGGCTTGTCATCTTGTGTCCCTTTCCTTCTCCCCCAAACACTGAGCACTATGCCTTAGAGACAAGGCGCAGAATGATGGCAAGGCCAGGACAAGGACGAGGCAAGCACACACAAAATTTAAGGAAACATTCCCTCCCGGGTGCCAACTCTGTACTATAACTTGAGAGTGAGAGCCACCTTACATTTCGCACACCGGGTGCCATTGTTTGCTTCACCCTGGTCAGGTCGGGGTAGTGGACTGGTCAGATTGGTGTGTGTGTGTGTGGATGCTGTTCCTCTGCTCTCGAGTCCTGTGGCTGACCTTCCCCACTCCGTGCCTCAGTTTCCTCCCCTGTAAAATGGGGCTTATGACAACATGGAGGGTTGGAGAGGCTATGGAGAAATCCGAAGCTCACACTGCAGGTGGGAAAGTGGAACGGTGTCACAGCTTTGGAGAACAGGTTGGCAGTTCCTCAGAGTGTGACCCACCGAGTTACTGCCTGGCCCAGCAGTCCCACTCCTAGGTATCTTCCCAAGAGAAATGAAAACACACATCCACGCGAAAGTTGTTCAGGTGTTCACTGAAGCCTCATTAAAATGGCCAAAATGCAGAAACAACCCAATTGTCAACTGGTGAATGGATAAACAAAATGTGGTGTTATAGGCTGAATTGTGCCCCTCTCCTCCCGCCCCCTTCCCCATTTTCATGTTGAAGCCCTAACCTGGGTGCCTCAGAATGTAACTGTATTTGGAGATAAGGTCTTTCAAGACCTGATTAGTTAAAATGAAGCCGTTGGGGGAGGGGGAGGCCCTAATCCAATCTGACTGGTGTCTTTATAAGAGGAAGAAATTTGGACAAAGACACCAGGGATGGGTGTGCATAGAGAAAAGGCCAGGTGAGGACACAGAGAGATGGTAGCCATCTGTAAGTCAAGGAAAGAGGCCACAGAGCAAATCAAACCTGCTGACACCTTGATCTTGGACTCTCAACCTCCAGAACTGGGAGAAAATAAATGTGTGTTGTTTAAGCCACCCAGTCTCTGGTATTTTGTTAGAGCAGCCCTAGCAAATGTGGTACATCCATACAATGGAATATTATTTGGCCATAAAAATAATGAAATACGGATTCATGCTACAACATGGATGGACCTCAAAAACATTACGCTAAGTGAAAGAGTTCAAACACGGAAGACCACGTATTATATGGTTCCTTCCATAAGAAATGTCCAGTAAAAGCAAATCTATAGAGACAGAAAGTACACTAGTGGTTGCCTAGGGCTGGGGGACAGAGGGTTAAACAGGAGGATGGAAAGTGACTACTAATAATGGGCACATAATTTATTTTGGAGGTGATGGAAATGTTCCAAAATTAGATTGTGGTGATAGTTGCACAACTCTGTAAAAATACTAAAAATCTATGAATTGTACACTTTAAATGGGTGAATTTTAAGGTGTGTAAATGACACCACAAGCTTTTTTTTTTTTTAATGGGGCCATTGCTAGTAAGATGCTAGATGTGGCTGGTACACAATTAGTGGGCTATACATCATATTTGGTACTCCTCACTATGCTCAAATAAATATCTGCTGCTCACGTGAAAGTTGCCTAAAATGCCTCACTGTTCTTTTATTTTTGGGGAAACTAACCTGGACAGTCACTGGTGATTTCATGTCCCTAAGTGACCTGTCTCTGTCCACGTAGGACTCCCCATTAGCTACTTCTGGCTGCAGCCTGCCTGATGTGGATAAAACCACTTCAGTGTCAGATTCCGCAGAAGTATGTTAAAGTTCTAGCTCTGCCCTTCACACGATCTGCTCAGCAGGGTTGCTGTACAAATGGCCTGGGCTCTGGTGTGAGGGTGCGTGAGCCTACATAGAGTTGGCATTCGATAAACTGGAAAAAACAAAACCTGTGCATGAGAAAGCCCTTTGTTGAGCCCTGAATGCACGCACACCCATTCTTGCTGTTATCCTCAGTGCAGGCTGACGGCTTGGCCACTAGTTCTAACTAGTGGGGGAGGAGCCACAGCCCTCGCACGGAGCTGCAGGTGCAAGGAGGGCAGGAGAGGCGAGTGTAGTGGAAGATTGTTTGGTTTCCAGAAACCTTGGACAAAGGACTTCTCTACTCTGTGCTTCTTTGTCTATTAAATGGGGATAGCAGAGTCCTCACATCTTTTGGGAGTGTCATGAGCTAACCCACGAAAAAGCACTCAGCATTGTGCCTATGATGTCACTATGAGTTCGCTATTATCATTGCAGTTGTTGCTAAGTGCCGAGTGACTCTGACCTTCCTGAGGGGTAGGGACGTGGTTTTCTTCCTCTGGCAGGTGCTCGGTGCTTGGACAGAGGAAAAGGGGGCGGGGGGGGGGGGAGTGCGGGAGGGAAGGCACTGTGATGGAGCTGGCTGGTCAGGGAAGGCCCAAGGAAACAGAGGCCTGAAGCTAGACTGTACGGAAGAGGAAAAGCAATCCTCTGCCATATGACTGTGGAACCTTGGGCAAAGTCCTTACCTCTCTGGGCTGCAGTTTCCCCAAGCTGGGCTGGGTGACCCCTGAAGTTTTTTTCCAGCTGATAAGTCCTTGATCCTCTTAATGCACCATGCTGCTATTTTTTAAAAATATATACTTTATTGATTTTTTTACAGAGAGAAAGGGACAGGGATAGAGAGTTAGAAACATCAATGAGAGAGAATCATTGATCGGATGCCTGCTGCACACCTCCTACTGGGGATGTGCCCACAACCAAGGTACATGCTCTTGATTGGAATAGAACCTGGGACCCTTCAGTCCGCAGGCCGATGCTCTATCCACTGAGCCAAACCAATTAGGGCCATGCTGCTATTATTCTGTCCCCCAACATCCCTCTCCAGGGAGCTCAGAAGACACGAGGCTTGGTACCAGGAGACCCACCATCCCATTTCTAAAAGTGCTGAAGTCAGGCTGTGTCCAACCTCAGGCCTCAGTCTTTGGAATGTCTACCATAACCCCGTGGCTGATCCCAAACCATCTCCACTGTGGTTCTGCATGCCCAAGACCCCTTGCTCTTGGGAACCACTTCCGTGACACGAAGTGCCCCCAAAGAAAGGAACAGGCTGTTCTATTGGACAACGAAACCCCAGTGCTCTCTGTTAGGGCTTGTGCTTCTCTCCTTCCTGCCTGGAGCCACCATCAGCCTTTCCCCAAAATGTCTTGGCCAAGGGGCAGTCTCTTTCGCCAGCTTCTGGCTATCAGGCCATATCCCTCTATGCCCCTCTCCCACAAAAAAAGCAAAGGCACTCCCCATCCCTGACAGCACTGACATCCTGGCCTCTCCCTGCCCTCTCTGGGCCACCACCCACCGTAAACAACTTGGCCATGACATCCAGCTCTGCCCAGGCGGTGTGCAAATATCTTAAAGGAGCTGTTTTCAAAAAGACAAGGGTGCAGTGCAAATGCCAGGAATTTCTAAACCTCCTCCTCCACAGGCCAGGGAGATTGTATGAGGGCTCTGGGTATACCCAGGGGCTGGGGGAGCAGGAGATGGCTTTGTCGTTCGAGCAATCCAGCTCAGTCTTATATTTTAAGAACAGCGGGAAAGTAATGTCAGCTGAAAGGGGTTTTCTGTGTGCTATTTAACTAAATGGCTCTACAGCTGGAGAAAGCCATAGGCAGACGTGTTATGATTCATGGGCTCCCAATTACAATGATCCTCTGTTATTGTATAAAAACAGCAACACAGCCATTCTCCACCCTCCCAGTGCCTGCTCCCTGTATCCCCTTCCCCCATTGGCTGCTGAGGCTGCTGAGCATCCTGAAAGTAGCATCCCAGATTCTCCTCCCTGTCCAACTTTGCAGCTTTCTGCCCACTGGGATTCCTTCTCTGCAGAGCCGAGGAGGAGAAGGTGGAGGGGGTGCAGGGCCCCTGGGGAACATTCTGCTAGAGACACGATAAAGGCTTTAGAAGTGTGTGTGAGTGATTTGGAATTCTCTCCTGTTTTGACTCAACTCACATACAGACATGCACGCACGTGTGCACGCATGCCCACATCCCTTCAGCAGAACAGCCACCAGACTGTCCAGAAGCATGTTCTAAAACTGGCCCTTCTCCCCACACTTCCTTGCAGGTAGGGTGAGGCTGGCCTTTCGAAGACTTCAGAAAGACCTGGGGACGACTAAGAGCTTTGGCATCAGCGTGATCTGGGTTTGAATGCTGACTCAGCTACCTTCGCTCTGTGACCTTAAGCACATACCTGACCTCTCTGAACTCCGACTTCCTGTCTTTCAAATGGGGCTCTATGCCTGTACTCCTCATAATCAGCCTGAACGCCATAGTGCAGGCAAAGCGTTTGGCAGAGTGCCCAGTGCATGCAAAGTCCCCCCTTATCTAAGGCTTCGCTTTTCGCCATTTCAGTTACTCAGGGTCGACTGCGGTCTGAAAATATTAAATAGAAAATTCCAGGAATAAACAATTCCTAAGTTTTAAATTGTGTGCTGTTCTGAGTAGATGATGAAATCTCGTGTTGCCCCGCTGCATCCTGCCCAGGACGAAAATCATTCTTTGGCTGATGTATCCATGCTGCACACGCTCCCCGCCCCTTAGTGGGTTATTGGAGTGACTGCTGGGGTATTGAGGCACTGGTGTTCAAGTCACCCTTATTTTACTTAATAATGCCAAATTCACATAACTTTTGTTATAGTATATTTTATAGTTGTTCTGTTTTATTATTAGTTATTGTTGGTAATCTTTTACTGTGCCTTATTTATAAATTAAACTTTATCATAGGTATGTATAGGAAAAAAACCTATGTATAGGGTTCTGTGCTATCTGTCATTTCAGGCATCCATTGGGGGTCTTGGAACATAGTCCCTGTGGATAAGGGGGGCTACTGTAATAGGTACTCAGTTTTGGGAGCGGTTGCTGTTCTTAAGATGCCAAATACTGTGTGTCTGCGGTGTGTCTGGGTGTGTAGGGAGCTTTGTATTAATTCCATCTCACCAGCCACAGTAGACAAGGCTGGGGGCGGGGTCAGGATGGCCACGGGGGGCACAAATGTCAGTCCTCGGGAGTAGTCCTTTTCTCGACTCTTTCTGCAACACTGATGTAAACCGTCACGTTTGCACAGCCCATGCATACATGCAAGCTGCTCCTCCTGGATTCAGACTTTGGGTTCTTCCTCCATGGCCTGCACATGCTTTTGAGCCCAGGAGCTGCAGCTGCAGGCATCCAGCCAGGCTCAAGGAGAACCTGTAGCCCAGTAATTCCACTCCCCTCCCCCCCCCAACCGGCCCTCCCTCTCTGCACAGCAGGTTCCTCTCTTGCCCACTGTCTGGCCTGAGCCCCCATGGGGAGGATTCTCTCCCAAAGGCCTCTGGGATACGTGAACCTACTCCCCACCCTGAACTTGACAGTAAGCAGTTCCCAGGCTTTTGCTCATTCCCCCTGCAAAGTAAACCCCATATGGCGTTAAACCCAGGAAGGTGAGCCCAGCATGCATGTCCCCCTTTTCCATCCCAAACCAGGCCTCTGCTCCCCTAAAATATACCACAGACCTCGTACACCAAAGTGAATGCCTGGGTCACACTCCTTCCTATTGATCCCCCACAGATCAATAGCACAAGCATTTCATTCGCTGCAGAGTCCGGGCTTTAAATACTATCGCAGAGAAACATCGTGTAAGAAGATTTAATCTCCAGTCAGTGTTTCTGGTACAAGGGGACTGGCGGTGGAGCAGAAAGAGGAAGACAGTGTGTGAATTGTGGCTTTTGACAGGTGGGCTGTCCACCTCGGGGTAAAGACAGGGGTCGGCAAGAAGGGTGGGTCCGGCCCTGGTCTCCTCTGTTCCATTTTAAAGTTTAGGTGGGAACTGATGTGCTATTGTCAGGACTGTTTTCTTCCTTGGGGGTCTGATACACACACACGTGTGCGCACACACACACACACACTCCTGCCAATCAAACCCTGTTACTGGTAAAATGCATGACTACACGCATAAGAACAGGAAACAGATTGTGGGTGGATGTTCTTAAAATCACAGCCTGTTCGATGTAGGGAGGGGCCTTAGAAAAGGGTGGAGGAAGGGATCGGGAGGGAATTTTCTCTTTCAGTTAAAAATGAAACTACCTTGTCAGTACAAAGAACAATGTCCACTTTATTGTCTACCACAGGCACATGTCATAGCCAAGCATCCTTTCAGAACTGCTTGGATTTGACCATGACACAGCACATTGCAGTACCTGAACACTGCACCAGGGTCTCCCTACGACAGTCGGAAGAGTGCCTGTGTGCATGGGGAGGACGGAGGAGAATAGCAATGAGATGGGGACAGTCTGGCTCTCGGAATCAGCGATAAAATCCACGCATGTTAATTACTTGGCACCTCAAGGCTGCTACAATAAAGTCACATCCTAGAGGTGAGGACAGTGACCTTGATGGTGGTGGAGGTGATGATGGTGACAACTGGTAACATTTATTGAGTACACTCTACGCTGAGCGCTTTTATAGATTTCTTCTTGAGCTTCACAACGACCCACAATACAGCTAGCTACTAGAATGATCTCCATTTTTGAGGGACAAGGAAACTGAGGTGTAGAGAGGTAAGGAATAGCCCAAAGTCATAAAGCTGATAAGTTAAGCAGAGAATCAGGGATGTGGGTCCTTGCTGGAGGAATCCTGCGTGGGAAACTTAACGGCAGTGCCTCTGAGGCCCTCTGCTCTCATCCCTGCATTTAGCAAAGGGAAGGGTCATGACCAGAGCCATTGTGCTGATGAGTGGAGTTGCAGGTAGAACCCAGGAGCCCGAGGGTCAGGAGAAGGGCAAGTGTAGTGTTTGGGGAGTACTTGGTATCTCCTTCTACGGTTTCCGGTCCCACTAACCGAGTAATTACCAAAGGAGAGCTAGTTACCCCTGACAACAGCTGACTAACACAGGGTTAATTTTGGATTCTTAGTGGCAGGGCGGATAAGAAAATCTTCCCATCACCCCTCACTTTCTTTGTTGTATGCTGGCTTCTTCTTGCCCTGAGGCAAAACTGGTGCCCTGGTCTGAAACTTTCCAGAGCTCGTTTTATTTCAATAAGAACCAAGCTGATGTGTCCCACAAAGCACACTGCTGTCAGTCTCCCCTTCCTATAACACACGGCACTCCCTCCTCAGCAACCTGCCATAGCTCCCCAGTACCTGTAGATGAGTCCCCAGTACCAGCAGATCTGGTGTCATCTCTTCGACACCTTCCCTACATCCCCTCTCCATCTCCCCAGGACACACACAGCCCCCAGGGTGGAGCTTCCATCCCCGATACCTTTCTTCCTCTTCTCATCTTAGGCTGCACACACTTGATCTGCCAACTCAACAGCTGTTCATTCACTCCTTCCGCCTTACAAGTTTGGTCATGGCACCGAAGTGCCTAACTAAAAATATTTGATTACCACTCCCTGGTAGGTTTGGGAAGCTGTGTGGCAAAGAGCCAAGTTGTGGTCAATAAGTGAAGGAGAGAAGTCCCTCAGAGACACGTTCCTTCCCGGAGAGAAGAGGAAAGCCATCCTAGGTTAGCACTCTCAGTGCCTCGCTCACCCTACTTCCTCTTCCCTGGAACGCAGGTGTGAGGCCTGGAGATGCAGCAGCCACCTTCCTGCCAGGAGACCATAGCCCTGGGCCAAGGGCCTACACTCTCAGGATGGCAGAGTGGAAAGACCGAGTCTAGCTTCCCACGGGCACAGCTGAGGCCCTGTCCCACCCGCCCTTCTTGCTGTCTGACACCAACGAGCCTCCATCTGGCGAAGTCACCGGTGCTCAGGGTTCTGTGGCTAGCAGCTCAGTGCAGTGATGTCTGATGCACCCCCAGACACGATTCCTCCTCATTCCCGGGTCAGTCCAGATGCTACCACACTAGGATATGCTCCATGGCTCTCTCCCTCAGAGAGTAATCATGCCCTTTATTGTGCTCCCAGGTAGTTACTTTTCTCAGTTACAGCACCTACTGAATCCTGCGTGGTGCGGCCTAATGGTGGTTTCCCTGCCTGTCTGCTCAGACTCCTAGAGGGGGAGGGACTCCATCTCACCAGCAGTCCTATACATTCACTAACGCTTACTATGCATTTCAGTGTGCACTGCACTGGAGCGTGGAGTGCGCGGCACTCCCCTTACTGGCTGTTTGGTCTTGGGCCCCAAGTTAGAGAACCTCTCTGTGTCCTCGGCTTCCTCGTCTATAAAAAGGAGAGAACGAGAGTACTTAGCTCACAGTATTGTCACAAAGACAAAACAGTTTAATCATACTTAACATGGCTCCTGGCATGTAAAAGTGCTTAATGACAACAGGCTCTTGTGGGTGTGGTGAGCCTCCTAGTTGCTGAAGGGACAAGGAAATCAACACATAGTTGATAAGGAAACGAATACAGGAATGAAACTCAGGAAGATTCCTCTGAGCTCGGACCACAGGGCAGTGGTCACTGTTCCCTTTCCCGCCTGCGCATGACCCTTTCCTTTTCATTCTAACTAGGTCTTCCCATATCCAGGGAGCTGCCATAATGGAGTGTTTCAAGGTAAAATGTAAGGCCAGGCTTCAAACGCTGACTTCATTTTTTTTTTTGCTGTGCAGCTTTGGGCAACTTTCTTCACCTCTCTGAGCCTCAGTCTCTTTAACTATAAACTGGGGATAACAATAGAACTGATCTCACAGGGTTGCAGTGAGAATGGAATGATAAAGCAAGGAAAATAAACAGCAGTGTGCCTGGCATACTGAAATACACAGTGTTAGCAACGGTTATCAAACATTGTCATTATTCTTTTTGTCAAATGCACAGCATCCCACCAAATCACATGGCCCCGCTGTGGAGGAGACACCTGGCTTGGAGCCACTTTCAGCCCCATGGGGGCATGTCAAGATACTCTGCTTTCACACCAGGGAGAAAACCCTTCTTGAGTGCCAACAAACATCTATGTCTCTTTGATCTTTTCCTTTAAATGAGGGATTATTTAATATACTGCAGGTGCTCGATTGATGTCACCTCATTATGACGCTGATGAGGAAAAAGAAATTGATTCTCAGGCCGGACCGCTGTCTGTGTGGAGTCTGCATGCTCTCCCCATGTCTTTGTGGGTTTCCCCCCACATCCCATGTGCATGTTAGGAGAATTGGTGTCTAAATTGTGTCAGTCTGAATGTAAATGGAAGGGTGAGTTCGTGCCTCACACCCTGAGCTGCTGGGACAGGCTACAGCCACCCGAGACCCCGAACTGGAATATGTGAGTTGAATTACCTTACTTATTTTTATTAATCTTTCTTAAATGAATGTCTAGCTCACATGTATGTCCATGTTGAACATTAGAAGTGTTTTGGGTCTTTATTTACAAGTGTGGTGAGGTTTCTGTGATTAGAAATGGGCTGTTGTCACTTAACTCCTGTTTATGTCAGTTAGCCTGGGGTCAAACGGGTTTCCTTATGAGTCATTTCCATTAAAGTTGCAGTTCCCATGAACCTATTGACAAGGTCAAGTGAGGACTTACGGTATCTGATTTACCTGCAAACCTTGGCCGCGGACTTTTCCCCGTAAGAGCTAGCTGTTAACTTGAGGTGGATCTTTAGTTGGCATCCAACTCGGCTGGAAGGTAGGGACCACAAGGGAACAATCCGGGAGCAGAGCTTTTAAACAGCAAGGATATTCCCACAGTTCACAGGGCCAGTCATTGTCAGTGACACACATTTCAATCTTACTTATAGAATGGTTCCCGTTGGGCCTCAAAAGAAGAAGTGTATACAGCTCTATATAACTTTCCCTTTAAACTTAAATCAAGCCTTTATGTTAGACCCATTCAAGCACTTGACAGCTCCATTAATTTATTTTTACTATTAAACATGCCATTTTACAAGCTATTTATTCCACTTGGTTGTCATCCAAATGCTTTTTGACATCACTGCCCTGGGACTGAACTGCTCGGAGCCCTCGCAGATAGAAAGTCACTGTTTGAAATCTTGAAGAGCTCTCAGGACCGCGCCCCCTTCTCTTCAACAGGCATTAATTTCTCTATCGAGGAGTGAGAGTGTACGTCAGTGAATGTGTGTGTCTCTCTGTGTTTTCAGAGGGTAATTGTGGGAGGTTTGAGTGAGCTAAGGGACGAAGGGGAGGGAGTCTTGCCTCCCAAATCCTGCCCAACAGGCCTGATGCTAACTTGGAGAGATCAGGTTGGGGAAGAACTCTGGGGCCTGAAAAGACTTAGTGATCCTGGGGCCCAAGCCCGGCAGGGACTCTTTCAAATGGGAGGGGTCCGGAGAAAGTCCTCCTTTCCCACCTTCCTCCCACCCATCTCTGGGATAAACAAAGGGCCAGCGGAAACTAGAGGAAGGCAGAGACCCCCACTGGCCTGGCAGCCCATCCATCAGGTGGCAGCCTGAGCAAATCACAACTTGGCTTCCCCCAAGTTTTCTCCCCAGACTAACCAGCCACCCTCCTCCGCTCCTCTGCCTCCCAGCCCGGCCCAGCCGCCAGGCCCAGGGGACCATCCTGTGATGCTCCCTGCTTCCCAACTTCCCGCTCATCTTCCTCTCCGCAGCCTCCTCCCAAGCGGCCCCGGGCGGGGCAAGGGCAAGTTTGCCAAGGCTTGGCTACCAAGTCCCGAGGAAGCCACCAAAGAGGCTGCCACACCAACAAAGATGAGCCTCTCGCGTGGGGCAGACGCAGAGCGCCAGCTGCCATTCGGGGACCAACGTGGGCTGGGGCCGGCAGAGGCGGGCGGCGGGCGTGGGCCAGCCTGCGGCGGGCAGCCCGGCCCGGGGACCCGCGAGGTCCCCCCGCAGCCCCTCCCCACGCGGGCGGCCCGGCACCTGAGCGGGGCGTGGGGACAGCGCCGCGCTCTGGCCCTGCCCGCGGCAGGTAGCTCGGTGCCCGCCCGCCCGCTGCCTGCAGCCGCCAGGAGCGACGAGAGAGCACAGGCAGCCTCAACCCACGGCGTCACGCTTCCTGCCACCACATTACGGCGAATCGTCACCAGGCGAGGGGAGCAGAGGGGAGAGCGGGGGAGGGAGGGGAGCCCCACACGCAGCCCCCCGCCTGCCCAAACCCGCCGAGACCGGGCCACGTCCCGCCGGAGTCCCCGCGGGACCTGCCCCGTTTGCACAAAGCGCCGCGGTCGGGCCGAGCAGGAGAGGGAGCCGGCCACGAAATAAATAAATAAATAAAAAACAGTCGAGTCTACGTAACGCCCTGTCGAAAGCGGACGCCATATTTTTTTGTGGCTTATGTCGACATAGGGAAACGTAGACATGTTTTTTTTTCCTCCTCCTCCTCCTCCTCCCGGGCTGGCTCCCATTTATGCAAACTTGTAATCAAAACTCTTTTAAAAAAAAATCTCTCCCCCCACCCCGGATCTCTGTCTTTCCTCCCAGCCGCAAAAAAAAAAAAAAAAAAAGAGCCTGCACCCCCCCTTTCCCGCACCCCCTCTTCCGATCACCACCCCGGCCAAGTCCCATGAACAACACATTTTCGGGAGCCGCGGCGGCGGCGGTGGGAAAGTTGGGCTGAGTGGCCGGCGCCGGGCGTGCGGGGCGCGGGGCCGGCGGCGCGGGGCGGGGGCTGCGGGGCGCCGAGGCGAAGTTTCTTACCTGCGCCGGCGCTGGGAGCGCGGGGACCCGGGCCGGGAGCGCGGAGACGCGGCACGGGCTTTCCAAAATGGAACTCTGCTGGCTGCCCCCACCCACTCCCCACTCCCCACCGGGCGCCCGGCGCGGGCTCCGTGGGAAAGAGGGGCAAAGCCAGCCCGCCGGACCGACAGACAGAAAAAAAAAAGCCTTCGTACGGAGAACAGTGGCCAAAATTTTAAAAGAAAAAAAAAAAGGAAAAAAAAAAGGGGAAAAAAATAATGTCTCGATCAGTGGGGAATCTACGCCAAAACCCACATGATCTGTAACGTCAGCATGCGTATTTGCATACGATACCACCACCCGAGCTGCCACCCGGGCTCGGGTTCCGCAGAAAGTTACAAAGTGAAATTCAGCCCCCTCCCGAGACGCCGGCGAAATGTCATTTTTTTTTTTTTCAGGCGGAAACTGGGGTTGGGGGCACGCTAGCCCTAAAGGCGCTGGTTCCTAGCCAAGGTTGGGGTGGGCGGGGGGGGGGGGGACAGTAAATTAAAAGTCTGAGCCCAGTAACGGAGTCAGTGGAATTTCTGCGAGGGGAGGGGGGGGGAGGCGCGAGCGAGATCATTGAATATTAAGCAGGACCCGGCGCCGCGGCCGAACCCTCTCGGTGCAGTACCCATATTCTTTATGAAAAGTTCAAGGTGTCACTGATGAGCTCAACAAACTGTTGATCCTGACCACGTGGAGTGGCGGACGGAGGGACCGCGGGGCGCGGGGCGCGGGGCTCGGCCCGACGCCGGGGGGGGGGGGGGGGGGGGGACTCCGGGACCCCGCGTCCCTCCCGCAGCGCGAGGGGCAGCGCGCGGGCGGGGCCGCCCAGTGCCCAGGGCGCTGCCTGCGCCTTCTCTCGGTCTTCCGGCTCAGGGAAAGGATCACAACACTTAACACACACTTCAAAAGCGAGACACATTTTACTCCTGGAATGGCAAGGACAGGGCTTAGGGTAGGGAGGCTAAGAGAAAGCCCCCAGTTACATAACGACTTGAAATGAGGCGACTGGCTGGGGAGATTCCGAGAGATTTCCTCTTGCGCCAGGTCTGAGGTTGGTAAAAGATCCTCCAACTTTTTTTTTTCTTCTTTTTTTCCTTGAGAGCCAATAAACAAACAGACGCCCTGGGAGCTGACTTCCACTCTTGCGGGGCCGGCAGTTGGCTGAGATTCTCCGACTCGGAGACATGCACACCCCTGCGGCGCCGGCGGGGAAGTCCCTGGGAAGCGAGGCGGTACCCACCCTTTCGGAGTTAGGGCCCCGGCTTTCCCGGCGGGAGGACATCCCTAACCGCCGCCGCCCCTGGGCTCCCCTCGGGCGCGATAGAGCACCGGCGCGCCGGGATCCTGCAGCCTGGGGGGGAACTTGAACTTGCCCTCGGGCGCAGCGCTCCTGCAGCAGTGCTCGGCGAGGTACCGCTTCTGAGTCCAGGAGACCCTTCAAATGCATCTCCCCGGGCGACCTGTGGGTGCCGTTCGTTAACTGCCGGGATGGACTGGGTTTCCCTCCGTGGGCATCTGAACGCGTCAGCGTCTCCCGGGCGGGAGCTGGAAGCGACCGCACAGGAGCCTAGCGAGGGCGACGGGAAGCCGTCTAGGGTCTGCTTTGGGGGCTCTGAGCTCAGCGAGAAAACGAAAGGAAGCTGGGACTGGGCGGCTCCATACCTGCCCCGAGGATCGGCAGGCGGGGAGGGAGGCTTCTCCGCCAGCCTCTGCTCTGGGGAATTAGAACGAACTCTAGCGGCGGTTTGCGACGCGGCTCTGGGCTCAGGGCAGCAACAGGTGGCCTTGTGCGACGGGCCGAGTGGTGGGAGGCGAGGACAGAGACTGGGGTGGGGACAGCTGGCTTTGGGGGCTGACGGCTTGGCCAACAGACATTGGTGACGTTTGGCCTTTTTTCTTTTCCTACGTTGGAGAGAAGAAAGTAGCGAAAAGGTTGTTTTGTTTTGTTTCAGGATCTCCCCTGGGGCTTCAATTTCTCTAAGATAACCCTTTGGGTCCCCAGAGATTTTTTTTTTACAATAGAAATAAAAATAGCTCAAATGCAAAACTTTCTTATTGGCTTGCACCCTTTGGTTAGGTTATTGCTGAGGCAGTCTGTTTGCTTTTCCACGACGCATAAAGCAAGGGCCTGGCGCGGGAGAGGGTTTCTTGCATGATGCGTGCACACCCGAGGCGACCGCCCAGGTTTAAAGGGTGCTGTTGAGAATTTCCTTGTTAACCGTGACCCAGATCTCATGCATCTTTCTCAGACTCATTTGATACCTATTGGTAGCATCTACTAGCCATCAACACCAGAATTTAGAGATTTGCCCCCCACCACCCTTCCCTCAATGGTGTGCCAGGAGAGTAAACGAAAAATAAATGTTTGCCCCCCGCAACTTCAATATTTTTATTTTGCTTACTTTGGACTCTTTCAGGTCTCACTCTTACCCTTACTTTCTCTTGCTTAGGTCATTACACCACTTTCCTGCTCCTTTTAAAATAAGTATAGTTCTTGCCCTAGTTGGTTTGGCTCAGTGGATAGAGTGTCAGCCTGCGGACTGAAGGGTCCCAGGTTCGATTCCGGTCAAGGGCACATGCCGGGGTTGTGGGCTTGATCCCCAGTGTGGGGCGTGAAGGAGGCAGCTGATCAATGATTCTCTTTCATCATTGATGTTTCTATCTCTCTCCCTCTCCCTTTCTCTCCCTTCCTCTCTGAAATCAATATATATATATTGATTATATATAATATATATATTTATTATATATATAAACTATATCAATATAGTTTGTTTCCATGGGAATATTGAAACCGTGAGGAAGCTATTCCCATTTTGAGGCTGCATCTCTTTTTGATGGTCAGTCGCTTAGGAGGGTGTCTGTAAGCCAGGGTTTCTTCACCCCACCCATCCCACCTGCTTCTGGCTGGATAAGAGACTCATAGGGTGGGGAGGGCCAGGGTATAGCCAAGGAGGGTAAATCCTTGGGACTGTGTATAGAATTTCTGTGTTTTCGGGGCATTTGGGTCTCATGGACATTGTAGGGGTTTCTGGTGGGCTTCAGTGTCATCAAATAGGTCAAAGTGTAGCGTGGACTCAACTTTCACTTTATAAACAAACGGCAGGGAGTAAAGCAAGGGTGGCTTTTACATTAAGTGCTCCGATTCCAGTGTAGGTGGAGTAGGCAGACCCTTATCTGATATGATTCAAGAGCTTTGAAATCAATCATTATAAGAGTAATGTTTATTGAGTGCTTTCTATGCATATGCTACTTGCTACTTCATCTTTCAACAACCCTCTCAGTCAGTGCTTCTTCAGTTTTGTTTTTGTTTTTTTGGTCTTAGGTCTCCTTTAAACTGTTAAAATTATTGAGGACCCCAAATAGCTTTTATGTCTCAGAAATATATAGATATAGATAGAAATTAACCATGTAGATATTAAATTGGAGAAAAACTAAAACATACTTTTCATTAGCTATTAATGAGAGCAACGACACCATCACAGATCACAGAGCCTCTGGAAAACTACTGTGTGTTTGTGAGAGAACGAGAATGAAAATGCCAAGTGTCATTTCCACACCCTTAGGAAAATAGTTTGACCTTGAGGACTCCCTGAAAGGTCCCGAATCACATTTTGAGAAACACTGTTAAATATGTTATATTATTATACATGTTTGCAGACAAAAGAACCAAGGCTTAGAGAAATATAGTCACTTGCTCAAGGCAAATCAAGGATTTAAACAAGGATTACAAGGATTAAACAAGGAAAACAAGGATTTAAACCTGGTCCATTGGAGCCCAGAGCCAGGGTCCTTCATGATTGTACATTCCACCTTTTGTTGACAACCCGAGCTCCACCCCCAGTCTAGAACAGCTTCTAGTGCTTCCCAAAGCTACTATATATATATATATATATATATATATATATATATATATATATATATATATATATCAGAGAGGAAGGAGAGGGAGAGAGAGAAACATCAATGATGAGAGAGAATCATTGATTGGCTGCCTCTTGCACTCCCCACATTGGGGATCGAGCCCGCAATCTGGGCATGTGCCCTGATGGGGAATCAAACCCTGCCCTCCTGGTTCATAGGTCGGTCGACACTCAATCACTGAGTGAGCCATGCCAGCCTGGCTCCAGGCTACTTTTATTAATAGCAATCATGTTTTGAGGCCCTACCAGGTGCCAGCCTACCATGGGATATTGTTTCTACCCATTTTACAGATGACAATGCTTCTTTACAGAGGTTAGGAAGCTTCTCCAAAGTCACTCAGCCAAAAACTAATAGAACCTGGTTTCAAATATTTGTCTGGTGACTTCAAAACCAACGAAAGACCAGAGTCCATCAAGTGCTTTATAGAGGCCTAGGGTGGAGAGAGAGGCTTCTTTTTATAATTTGGTGAGAATGAGGCCTGGCGGGGAAGTCTTGAAAACTGAGAAATGGCAGGAGCAGAAGAAATAAATAAGAATAAAATCAGCATTACCTTTAAGGAGTTCCTCATCTAATGACAACACGTTCACCCTGACTTACAAGCTCGAAGCAGTCATGGTGGGTGCAGCAAAGATTTGGAATGGAGATTCGAATTGCAGGGCCGTCCTTCCACCTGTCTAATTTTGACACATGTATGCTCGATGAATATTTTTTAAATGAATGAAGAAAAAGAAAACGAAGTATAGAGAAACAGCAAGAAAAGGAAACCAACCAGCAGCAGTCTGACCTGCTACTGGTGATAATTTGGGTATATATCCTTCCACAAGTTCAGTTATTTACTTGGCCATAACTAGACTCTTAAGAGAAATGACAACTATTACATATTGATTTACCAACTGTAGCATGGACCAGATACTGCTTATAACAAAGCGAGATGGAGTGTGACTGTTTGGAACATTCAGATCACTTCACCGAATCCCTGAAAGTGGGAGGGAAAGGGAAGCATGCGAGACATGCTGTTTCCTTCCATGTCTGCGTCTCCTCACCCTGAGGTTCGATATAAAACGCCTCATGCCTTGACATGAAATCCCATGGCATTGGTAGGATCGGAGCTGGGACTGGATGTTTTCAAGTTCGTAGCAGGAGCTTGACTTGGCAGTAGCTCGAACCAGTTTGGAGTGTAGAACTGAATGTTTACAAAATGGGAAAAGCTCAGAGCTTACTGTTTACTTGATTTCCTGATCTGGTTTGATCCTTGCATTATCCCCAGAAGATGAACAGAATGGGTGCTATTATTCCCATTGTACAGAGGAGGTGGCTGAGATTTAGAAAGGTTATAGTAATCAGTCCAAGCTCACAGACTAAATTCAGAACCATGATTTAAACCCAAGTCTTGTAGCTGTAAGGCCAATGCTATTTCTGTGCCCCTTCTTCACCATTTGCTTTTGTACCCAAAGGGGACTGGCCACTATCAGGCACTGACCCTCATTTTTTCAGAATTCTGAAGAATTATCACCCAGCAAAGCCTTTTTATTATAAATTATCTCTCTATAGATATCTTAATCTATTTGTCTTTCCGCTGTCATGTAAGGTTCCTGCAGGCAGGTATATACTTTGTTTAGTTCACTGCTCTATCCCCATACTTAACCCTCCCTGGTGTGTCACAGGTGCACAAGTAAGTGATTGCTGAATAAGTGTATTTCTTGGTAGAGCTCGTCCAGTAATAGAGAGGCAATGCTATTCAAAAGTGTATACGTCTCCTATTGGCCTAGAATGATTTTAGCTTAGCCCCGCATTTCCTGGGGTCAAGGGTTTTGTTTCTGTGGAACATGGACCGAGTGTCTGGTGAGGAAATGCATAGGCAGCCAGCCTTATCTGGATTCCCAGCATGAGAAATAATAGCTCTGCGCTGCTCCGTAGGCATCTGATATTCCAAGTAGCTCATTTTACAGGTGGGGAAGCTGAGGCTCTCAGTTGGTGACAGTGCCAACACTACAAACCAAATCTCCCAACTTCTGGCTTATATAAATTCCCCTACAGATTTGCTTATCCTATCTAATAAAACAGTAATATGCAAATTGACCATCCAACACAAGATGGCTGCCCCCATGTGGTCAAAGATCCTGCCCCCATGTGGACACAAGATGGCCACCACAAGATGGCCAGCAGGGGAGGGCAGTTGGGAGGGACCAGGCCTGCAAGGGAGGGCAGTTGGGGGCAATCAAGCCTGCAGGGGAGGGCAGTTATGGGTGACCAGGCCTGCAGGGGAGGGCAGTTAGGGGCAAACAGGCTGGCAGGGGAGCAGTTAGGCATCAATCAGGCTGGCAGGGGAGTTGTTAGGGGGTGATCAGGCTGGCAGGCAGAAGCGGTTAGGGGCAATCAGGAAGGCAGGCAGGCGAGCAGTTGGGAGCCAGCAGTCCTGGATTGTGAGAGGAACGTCCGATTGCCTGTTTAGGCCTGATAACGGGCAGTCAGACATCCCTCGAGGGGTCCCAGATTGGAGAGGGTACAGGCTGGGCTGAGGGACACACACCACCATGCACGAATTTCGTTCACCGGGTCTCTAGTAAACAATAAAGCCTCAAGAGAGAAACAGAGACGTGCCTTCAGTCAATTCATCAAAGAGCTAAGAAAGATCTGTCCAGCTTAGTACTGTGGGGGGGGGGGGGGGGAAGGCTTATGAGCAGGGGACAGGAAGCTCCTGTTACAAAGGTGTGGTGTGAGACAGACGGCAAGACATGGCCCTATGTGCCCATGAATTTGTCTTTAAAGTGGGGGTACTAATGCCTGCTGGCTCTCTTCATAAGATTTTGTGAGCCTCTGATGAGACAACATGGGTGAATGTGCCGCCATATTCTTTATAAGGAACTTCTATATGAACCATGAGGTATACATTAACCCAGATAGCCATTTGGTAGCTATAGCATAGAGGCTCTGGAGTTTGAATTTCAGCTCTAGCACTCATCAAAATTTTTGTATCCTTATCTCTGAATACAAAATGAGGGTAATGGTAATACCTATCTCCCAGGAATGCTGAGATAATTCATGTAAAGTATTGAGCGTTAGTGCTTGACCCACTGTGAGTGCTCAGTAAATGCCACCTATTATCATTTCTCATATGAAAATAATACATATTCATTTAAAACATTAATACACATAAAACATATCTGTTGAAGGAATGAATAAGATAAAAATAAATACATAAGATATCACTCAATTTTGCTCCCCAAAAGAAAGCACTGTGAATGTCTTGCTATATATGTGTACCTACTTTAAATTTTTTAAAAACTGTCTACTTTTTTTCACATATTGCCCTAGGGCCTGGGATTCAGAGCTTACATTAGATCAAGATAATAAGTAAATATATACACATGCTCTGTCATTTCTCTGCTTACAATTTTTCATTGCTCCCAATTCTTTAGGATTACATGGGTCATTTTGCACAAACTGGTTCCAACCCACTTTTCCAGCCTCTTCTAACCTGGTCCTCTAAGTTGCAGCCTCCCTGAGTGACTTGTCCCTTCCTACATTTGCTATGGTCTTTCCCATCTTTGTAAATGGTGCGTCTTGTACCTGGAATACCTTCCCTCCTCTGTGCTTTAAGACTCAGATCAAATGTCATTTCCTTTGGGAAACCACCATCTACTCTTCCCAAGAGAGTGAATTCTGCCTCCTCTGAAGTCCTACAGAATATTGCTCTATCCGTGAAGTAACAATTATTGCCCTGTAATTCTGTCACTCCCTTATATTTCCCACATCCACTTGACTGTAAATCCTTTGTGGATGGGTATTTTGCCAGTCATCTCTGTGTCCTGATTTCTTGCCTAATATGGACACGTGGTAGATAGAATTATAAGGTGGCTCCCAAGATTCCAGCCCCTGGTTATTCAAACACTACCCTTAGGTACTGCTGTAAGAGGGTTTTGGACATGTAAAATCAGTGCATCTTAAAATCTGGAGATTATAAAGATTATCTAGATAGGCCTGATATAATCTTACAAGCAGATTTCTCTGGCTGGTTGAAAAGAAGAAGTCAGAGACATTTAAAGAGTGAGAGAGATTTTACACAAGGGAGGTTCTCTGTTGCTGAGATGGAGGGGTCCTATCGCCCTGTAGGTGGGGCCCAGGGGTATCTGAGGGATGATAGGATGATGAATCCCCAGAAGGTGGCAGTGTGGATAGATAACACTGAAAATAAGAGAATGCTTCTGCCCTTTTCTCCACCCTCCCCACATGGATATCAGGCTCTACATTTGTTTCTCAAAACTTGGGCCAGCCCTCCAGGGAAAGGAGCAAGGGGTGGGAGATGAATTGCCCGAGGTGATTTCTGCCATACGGGCTGAATGGAACTCAAAATATAGATGAAGTTGCCATGTAGAAATTAAAGAAAGTTGTAAGTCTTTCACACCTGAGTTGAGATTTCTGATTTATAATTGATACGCTCTTTGTAGAATGTTTTCTTTCCAGGGTAGTGGGTATATCTATGCAGTGGTCATATGAACATACAGGTACCAGGACCTGAATTTGTCTGTGGTCTTTTAAGATTGATTGAAGGTGAAAAAATAAGAATAGTATGTGGTTTTTAAACATTATAACTCTTATTTTGAATTAACTTAAGATTCTCCAAAAGTTGCAAAAATAATATAGAAAGATCCCATGTAACCTTTCCCAGGTCCTCCCGCCCTGCAGTGAGAATACTTTACATCACCCTATTATATTTTTTAAAATGAGAAAGTTGATGTTGGTACAATGTTAGTACAGGCCTTATTGGAATTTCACTAGTTTTTACCTACACTTTTTTGTAGGGAGCAGCTATAGGGTCAAGCCTTGGATTGACTTGTGGAGGGCCACAAACAAGTCCCAGCTTGGAGGGCAGAGCCCTCCTAGCATAATTAAGCTTAACCTTACAGTCCTCCCTAGTTCCTTCCTAGGTGGCTAATGGGCTATGGGAGGTGTTGCAAGTGCTGCCAAAACAAGGTGAAACTCGTAAGAACATTGTAAACATGTTGACCACTTCCCTTGTTTTGCTTTGTGTGCTCTGCCTATAAAATAAAGCTTTAGCTTATAGGCTTTGTTACTGTGTCCTCATCCAGGCACAAGTGAACCTACCTAGCCCCAACTGTATTCCCTTGTCTGTCTTCTTTAATCCGTCACCGCCCCTCCTCAGGTTCACCCCTGGCTGTGCTGGACGAAGTTCACTTTTTTAAGTTAAAAAGTTTTCAATTCTATGAAATTGAAGTTTTTTATGTGGTAGTTACTTTATAAAATTAAGATTCTTATTTTGAGATAATTGTAGATTCACAAATGGAAGGTCCCTCATACTCTTTATTTACATACACTTTACATCCATACTCTTCTCTTCCTCTCCTATCCCCTTTTAATCCCTGGCAATCATTAATCTATTCCCAATTCCTATAATTTTGCATCTAAAGAATCTTATATAAGTGGAATCGCATAATACATGACCTTTTAGGATTGGTGTTTTGCACTCAGAATCATTCTCTGGAGATTCATCCAGGTGGTTGCAAGCATCATGGTTTGCTTTTGTTCCTGAGTAGTGTTCCTTCAGTATGGATGTGCTAGTTTGTTTAATCATTTCCATGTTGAAGGACGTCAGTTTCTGGCTATTTTAACTAAAGATGCTATAAACATTTGTGTACAGGTCTTGGTGTGAACCTAAGACTTTATTTATCTGGGATAACTGCCCAGGAGTGCGCTTGCTGGGTCATATGATCAGTGCATTTTTAGTTTTGTAAGAAACTGCCAAACTGCTTTCTCGAGTGTCTATGTCACTTTACATTTCCACCAGCAGTGTATGCGTGATCCAGTTTTTCTGTGTCCTCAGAACCATTGGGTGTATAAACATTTTTTATTTCAGCGTTTCTGATATGTATGTAATGATACCTCATTGTGGCTTTAATTTGAGTTTCCCTCGTGGCTAATGATGTTCAACATCTTTTGATGTGCTTATTTGCCATCTGTAGCTCCTCTTTGGTGAAATGTCTCATCCTGTCTCTTGCCCATTTTCTAATTAGATTGTTTGCTTTTATACTGTTGAGTTTTGAGAAGTCTTTATATTGTCTAGATAGCCATCCTTTGTTGGATATGTGGTTTGCAAATATTTTCTCTCACTTGGTAGCTTGCTTTCTCACATGTTTTACACAGTCTTTCCCAGAGCAAAATTTTTAATTTTGATGAAGTTTAATATTTATCTTTAGTGTTTAGTTTTCATGTGTTTTGAGATAGATTTCTAGTTGGATTCAGTTATTATTGGAAATACACTGCATATAAGTTCCTGTTGGTTGATGGTGTTGTTGGGTTCTATATTCTTGTTGACTTTTTGTTCAGTTGTTTTATCAATTGTTGAGAGAAGGCTATTAACATCTCCAACTATGTGTATTTGACTAGTTACTCTTTTAGTTCTATTAGTTTTTTGCTTTACAGATTTTGTAGCTCTGTTGTTTGGTGCATACACAAGTACCCTGTTTGGGGTTCACTCAGCTTCTTGAATCTAGATTTCATGTTTCTTGTGAAAGTTGATATGTTTTCAGTCATTATTTATTTATTTGGTAATCTTTCATCCTTGTCTTCTTCCTCCTCTTCTTTGGAGACCCCAATGATATAAATATTAGATCTTTTATGGTGATCCCACAGTTCCCCGAGGCTCTGTTTTTTTGTTTTTTTTTGTTTTTAAGTCTATTTCTTCTATTGTTCAGATTGGGTGATTTCTATCATCCTAACTTTGAATCTACTGCTTCTTTTCCCTCTCCGCTCTATTATGCTGTTGAGTCCATGCACTGAGGCTTTTATTTTGGATATTGTACTTTTCAGGTCTAAAATGTACATTCTGTTATCCTTTATATCTTCTACTTCTTTTTAAGGCTTTCTATTTCTTTGACAAGGCTTTTTACTTATTCATTTGTTTGTTGCATGTTCCTATTTGCTTATTGAAACATTTTTATCATGGCAGCTTTAAACTCCGTGTTAGATAAATTTAATGTAATTATGTCATCATGGTTTCAGCATTTGTTGATGGTCTTTTTTCATTCCGTTTGAGATCCTCCTAGGTCTTTAGCATGACGTGTGACTTCTGACTGAAACATGGACATTTTTATATTATGTTAAGAGACTCTGCATGAATTTTGTGCACCTGGCAATCTCCCCAAAGAGGTAGGCCCTGCCCACCAATCTCAGGCTCCTCGATGGATTGCCCCAAAGAGGTAGGCCAGAGCCGGGGGTCCTGCCCCCAGCGTCGACACGCGGAGCTGCTGGGACCCACCTCCATGGCTCGATGTGGAGCCGCTGGGCCCCACCACTGGGCCGCGCACACAGCCTCAAGTCCCTGCCCACCCGCGCGTGCCCGCTGTACACACAGCCTCCTGGTGATGGATTGTTATGGCGTGAGGGCATCACGGCATGAGGGCGTGATGACCACATAGGCTTTTATTAGTATAGATCCTGTTTTAGCTGGCTTTCTCTGACACGGGGAAGGAGAGGGGCTCTGCCTTGTTACTTACTGCCAGATGGAGGAAGAAGTCCAGATTCCCCAGTTGGCTTCTGTTGTTACCTGAGATGGGGGACTCCTCTTTCCACCAGGTGCAACAGGAAGGGAGAAACACCCCATTATTGTGGGGTAGATGTGGATGTCCAGGCTCCCAGATGATCTCCATTGAGACCAGTGGTAATGAGAGTCTTGGCTCCTTCCTTGGTCTTCTCTGCCAGCACCCAGTGGGTATGTTGGGTGACTCATTACAGCCTTGCCAGGGTGGAAGTCTAGGCTCCTTCCTCACGTGGCCTTTGCTGGCAGGGGTGGGGCTAGACCACAGGTTTTGTTTTTGTGTTTTTTTTTCCCCTGTGGTGTTTGGCTGGGGTAGAGTAGTTATTGACTAAACCTTTTCTGTCTTGCTTGTCTGCTGCCGTTTTCCTCTTCCTCATCCTTTGGTGAGAGAGAACAATCTTTGGTTGCATCTAGTTGGGGCTTTGTGTCTGTACCTGCTGCATTTGCAGGTTGCTGGTTTCTTCAGCTCCAAAGTCTGGGGCATAGGAAGCAAAATAAAACCCAGGGAAATCACTGCCATGTCGTTCTTCAGACCCTGACGTCCTGCACTGGTCTGCTTTCTTCTCTCCACCTTCCAGAGTCTTTTTATGTTTGTTTTACTTAAAATGTGCAGAGATTTTTATTTGTAGCTAGTAGAAGAAATAGGGAAAAGCTTGTCTACTCCATCTTTGCAGAAGTCCTAAATGATGGAATTTTAAAGCCACTTCCATAGGATTATCATGTGCGCTTTACTCCTGGAGGATGGTGATTATCTATAATAATAAAAGTGTAATATGCAAATTGACCAAACAGTCAAACAGTAGAACAACCATCCAGACAACCACGCTATGACACGCAGGTGCCAGGCCAGCCACAGTGGGTGTGATGCAATTGGTCAGGGGGGGAGGGGCCTGCCATTGCCCCATGCTCGTCCCACAAAGGGGAGGCCCATGGCAGCTTTAAACTCCATGTTAGATAAATAAAACAACCGGTGGACTGCGGCAGGATTGAGGAGCCCCGGATGGGTGGGCGGGTCCTCCCTCTGCTGGGCGATCAATCATGGGACTCCCAGACTGGGAGAGGGCGCAGGCTGGGCTGAGGGACCTCCCCTCCCCCCAGTGCTTGAATTTTGTGCACTGGGCCTCTAGTAAATTATAATCACCTATAAAGGATTCTGTCCTTATGAAGGAACTAGGCACTGGGGAACATCCTGACTGCAAGACCTGCCTATGATGTGATTCTTTAAAGGGTCACGATTCATTTCCCTTTTACAGAAATAAAGGAAACGTTTCCATCTGCTCTCGTGGACCCAATTTGTCTTCCAAGCTTGAATCCCAGTTCTTTCATGAAAGTGGGAAACTTCGAGTATGGTAGATGTGAAAAGAACACTAAAGCAGGGGTCAGGGGAAGCATCCTGCTGGTTGTCCTTGGGCAATTCATGTCAACTTTCTGGGCCTCAGTTTCTCCATCGCAAACACAGGAAAGATGAAAATAGATCAAATTAGAGTTTCCAACTTGAACCATTTATATAGCACCAGCTTGAGTTTCCTATGGTAGGAACACCTGCTCTTTAATTTACTTTTCTCCAAATTGACTCACTTTAAAGAGGAAACTTCATGTTGCTGTGGGACGTGTGCCCGTTGGCAAGAGGGTGGCCATGCTGGCTCAGTGCAGCCAGAACCAGAGTTTTAGTCATGTGTCCTCAGAGGTCTCAATCTCAGCCTGAAGGAGGTGGTCACCTGGGCTTGTAAATTCAAAGCGCTACCTGTACCCTAACCCAGATTCTAATAAAGCGTGTCCTCCTGGCAGTGAGCCAGTTATGAGCTTTCCAAGCACAGAAGCCAAGAGCTCTGTAGGGTGGTAGTATTTCACTCTCCCCAGACAGTAGACAGGAAATTTGTTTGTTGTTGGTTCATTTGAAAATTCCTAACCATGCCCCTCCTTTCTCCCTCCAGTTCTAAGACACTTAATTTAAAAAATAACCTCCCTTGCCCTGCTGGTGTGGCTCAGTGGTTGAGTGTCGACCTATGAACCTGGAGGTCACAGTTCCATTCCAGGTCAGGGCACATGCCTGGGTTTCAGGCTCGATCCCCAGTAGGAGGCAGGCAGGAGGCAGCCAATCAATGATTCTCTCTAGCTTTCTCTCCCTCTCCCTTCCTCTTTGAAATCAATAAACATATATTTAAAAAAAAAACACACACAAACACAACAAAACCCAAATCTCCCTTATTCCCAAACATTTTGGAGCAGACATTTAACATCATGGCCTTCCCTTTAGCACCCCTTCTGTCTCCCCCTCCCCGGTGATGGAATGTTGCTTGCCAGCATAGTTACTCTTTAAATGCAAGTGAATGGACACTCATCTCCTTTGGAGTACACCTGAGAATTTCATGATACTTCTTGTGGTAACTGGAGAGCCCAGGGGATTCTGCACAACTGGGGATTAGTTAGACATGCTATAAGCCAGCCAGCCCCTCTCTGACCCCCTCCTGGGATGTGACTCTGGGTAGGTGACTGCCCCCTCAGAGGGCCAGACTTCCCACTGACACCTGGATGGCTCCCTGGAGGACTCGAAAGGCACATCCCAGATGGGAATGAGTGTGGCACTCCTGTTTCTCCTTCTAACTCATCCACTGCCTGTCTAAAATGCACAATTATAACTCTGTATGGTGTCAGGTGGGTACTAGACTTATTGGGGTGATCACTTTGTAAGGTATATAAATCTCTAAGCACTATGCTGTACACCTGAAAGTAATATAATATTGTATGTCAACTGTAATTGAAAAATAAATTTTAAAATAGTAAGCATCTGGAAATAAAATCAAGGTTTAAGTTGCAAATAATAACAAGTAGGGAGTGGGGGCAAAGTTATAAAATGTTTACCACTATATCCTTTTCTTTGCCCTATTGTTTTTAAATGTAATATTCCTTTATGATATCTTTTGAGTTGGTTCCAGAAATATTATGTATGATTTGTAAAAAATAAAAATTAAAAAGGAATGTCTTAACATTATGAGTTCAGCATCTGTCTTTTCCGGTCACTGCTGCATCCTCAACATTTGGAAGTGTGCTTGGCTCTGGCATAGAGTCTCTCAACGAATATTTGTTGAATGAATAAATTCTGTGTTGCCCTCCTTGAACTCTAAGTGCTATGAGGCAGGGACCATTTCTATCTTATTGCATCTCCACTTGGTTGTGTTTTAAATGGATATGTCAGTGAGAACTGGACAGAGCCTGAGCTGTGTATCTAAGGTGGTAGCCCCCAATCTAGAGCCCACAGGGGTGGATCTGGGTGCTCTGAGAGTTACCTGCAGGTTGTAAAACAAATCCTTGATGAGACTGCATTGTGTGTGTGTGTGTGTGTGTGTGTGTGTGTGTGTGTGTGTGTGTGTTGGGGGCGTTGGCATTGCATGATCAAACAGTGACTTGATCATTACATCATAAATGTTGTCTTATAGACAAAATATTTCAGTCCCTGGGAGTTGTGAAGGGAAATATCAAAAGGGGCCTCATATTGTTTCTAAATGACCCCAACTCTTCACTTCTCCCTGAGGGCTAGAACAGAGATAGTGAAATCTGGTGGCTAAATTCAGGAGTTCTTGACCTAGATTTCCTCGAATGGAAACCTGACGCCTCTACCCCCGAGGTATACTGCCTTGGGCAAGTTACCTTTCTGTGTCTCTTTGTTCTCACCTGTAAACTGGATATAGTAACAGCTACCACAGAATTTTGATTGTGAGGGTTGAGTGAAACAATTCACATAAAGAGTTTATAGCAACACCTACGGCATTAGACATGCCTAATACAGGTTACCCACCACGATTGGGTAATCCTGGTTGCTTTACCTTTCTCACAGGGGTTACTCTCCAGACAACTTTCTGGCTCCCCTCTCAACTCCATCATGTTCCCCTGACTCGACCTGGTTGTGGGGCACAGGTGTGGACCTGGCACCCGCCTGGGGCCTGCCCTGACAGTGTTAGGGGAGGATGTTCTCAGCCCAGGCATACTTCCTGATGACCGCTGGCTTCCATTTATACACCCCAGCACTGGGCTTGCTCACAGAATGCCAGCAGTACTGAGATGCCATTAGCTTGTCAGTCACCTGGAGTTGAAAATCGTCCTCTGCTGTTACCATAAAGTGTTCCAGAATGATAGAATGTTAGAGCTGATGTCAAAACCACGAACGTCTCTTAACTCTGACGGATAGAAGTAGTCACAACCATGGCCAATGTAGAAAATATTGGAAAGGCCCAACATTGCTAAGCTCTTCCTAGTTTTCAAAAATGCAGCTACAGAATCTCTCTCCCAGCTCTCTCCTCAACCTTTCTCGTTATCTCTTGCTTAGACTCTACAAGAGTCTCCTTGAAATTGAATTTTTGGACTGGAACCCGGATTTTTTGTCCACCAGAGTCGAAGAATGAATCCACGGACAGAGAGTAGTATAGCAAAGGTGGAGATTTATTGAAGAACAAGTACAGGCTCCCATATAGGGAGAGGGAAAGAGTCCCACAGAATGGACTCCCACATGGGGAGGGGAAAAGGGTCCCACTGAGTTCCTTTCCCTATGGCTTATAAAGCCTGCAGATCCTGGTGCCTTGATATCCCCTCTGATTGATCACTAGTCCCTTAGACTGGTTACTATAGTAACTCCTGGCTCAAAGGTTGAACCTCACATGGGACATGTGAAGTTCTACCCCCCCCCCACCCCCACCCCCACCCCGCTTCCTTATTGTTTTCCTATTCCCTTTGGGCTTTTTTCTTCTCCTTCTGGATGAAGGGCTTCCTTCTCTTTATTTTGTAAATATAGACCTTTTGCTGTTCCCAGCTCTCCCAGTCTATGGAAATGTACCTGTTGCAGCGTTTCAGCTTCCCTATTCTATGGAAATGTACCTTCTGCTGCTCTGCAGCCCTGTGCTTCCTTCCATGGTCCCCTTAATTTCCAAAATTTCTAAAATTTCCTAAACCTGTCTTATTTTACCCCTAAAATTACTGTTTCACCCTCACTGGTCTTCCTTCTTGTATCTTTGGAGGTCTCAAGTCCATTCCATAGAGCGGGGGTTTGCACAATTTTTCCGTAAAGTGCCAGGTAGTAAATATCTCCCACTTTTCAGGCCATAGCTCTCTATTTCAACTGCTGATTTATGCTATTGTAGCACAGAAGCAGTCATAGACAATGCGTAAGTGAATGGGAATGGCTGTGTCTCAATAAAACTTTATTTATGGGTGTTGAAATTTAAATTGCATACAATTTTCATGTGTTATGAAGCATTATCTTTCTTTTGTTTTTAAAACCTACTTTAAAATGTTAAAATTATTCTTGGCTTGTGGACAGCACAGCAATAGGAGGCAAGCTGGATTTGGTTCTGGGGTGATTGGTTGCCCACCCTTGTTCTAGAGTGATTTTTTAAAATATACTTCTATTGATCTCAGAGAGGAAGGGATCAGGGAGAAAGAGAGAGAAACATCAATGATGAGAGAGAATCACTGATCGGCTGCCTCCTGCACGCCCCCTACTGGGGATTGAGCCCGCAACCCAGGCATGTGCCCTTGGCCAGAATCGAACCTGGGACCCTTCAGTCCGCAGGCCGATGCTCTATCCACTGAGCCAAACCAGCTAGGGCTAGAGTGATTTTTTTAGAAATGCACTGCAGCTCTTATAATGGCTGCTGCTTTGAAGTCATCTGCCAAGTTGGTGTCAGACACCAGGCCCTGTGCTAAGAGCTCCTCCTGAGATGCACTTAACCTCACACAGGTACCAGAGGCACTAAGGCATAGGGCTGCCCCAGGGCACCCAACCAGGAAGTGGGAGAGAGATATGAAGGGATGGTCTGAGCCTGCTCCTTATCTGTTCCATTAACTGCCTTGGGTAGATCCACCCATGGCTTCCTCTGCACCTGGAAGGTCCCCCCAGGTCCCTCCCCCGGTCCCTGGAGGCTCAGGATGTTTTCATCTCTCCCATGCCTCCAGCTCTTCCCCAATCATTGTGGTTATCTTTGGGACTCTCCAAGTTTATCTCAGGCCTGCCACCTGCAATGCTCCTCCCTCATCTCCCGGGCCCACCAAATGCCTGTGGGTCACTATCTCAGAAAGGCCTCCTATTACCCCTCCAGTATCTCTGCCACAGAGCCGGTTCTCTCCTGCATAGTATTATGACAACAGGTGACTGAAGGCTGAGTACTGACTTCACCTCCATCTTCCCTACTAGACTGGAATCCTATAATGCATGATGGAACATAGGTGCTAGACACACCCATGAATACCTAGTATCGAGGGCACGGCCTGACCCAGAGTAAGGGTTCGACAAATATCTGGAGAATAAAGAATTAAATTAATTTTGCCTCTTCATCCTCTCAACATCCCCGGAAAGTAGTTATCACTATTCTCCCACACCCCTTATCATTGAGGAAAGCTGGATTCAGAAACATCAAGTAGCTTTAAGTCCAAGGCACCAGAAACAATGATCAAGTTCAAGGTCTCCGATGGCATGTTCAGTGACTTTATTGATGTAGCATGAATTTTCCCTTATGGTCGTGTGTGTGTGTGTGTGTGTGTGTGTGTGTGTGTGTGTGTGTGTATTCATATATGGTAGTTACATTTATTTTGGTATAAGTGCCCACATTTAGAAGGTACATAATAGGATAGAACAAGAAGTCCCTGTCCACTTCTGTCTCCCAGCCACCTAGATCCCTTTCTGAAAGCCACCAATAGCACCAGTTATTTCTATGTCCTTCTAGAGGTCACCTATGCATATACAAGAAAATGCCTGTACTTATACCCCTCCCCATATTTGACATAAGTGGCAGCATAACATACATGCTGTTCTTTCTTTCTTCAGCAATATGTTTTAGTGATCCATATTCTATGAATCCCTTTCCTAACCTGCAGGTACAGCTTCCTCCCCCCACTCCCCCACCTTTGGCTGTAGAGTATTTCATCATGTACACATTGCACAATTTATTTAAGCATTCAACAATGATAGACATTGGGGTTGCTTCCAAATTTTTGCTTGCTACACAGTGTGCAACTTTGTAAATATGCCCACTCACATATGTGTAAGTAAAATTCCAGAAGTGGAACTGATGGGATACAGAGTATGTATGCCGAAACATTTTTTTAAAAGTCTGTCTTTTAAGCAAGCATGTTTTAGAAAGCATGATACATCGTTTCTTGACACTTGGACCGTGGTAATGCTAGGTCACTGTCTAGAGAGAAGCTGGAGGTAGAGAGCTCCCTTTCCAGGGGGGTCTGAGAATCAGCCAAATGCATTTTCCCTCCATCAGCTTTTCCTCCATCCTGGCTCTTCAATACTCTCACTCCTGTGGATTAAGTTGTTGAAAGGCAGCATCCTATGGTGGAATCAGCCTGGGCTCCAGGATCAAACATACCTTGAATCAGGCACCAGCTCTGCAATTTATAAGCCGTGTGACCTAGGAAAATGTACTTAACCTTTCTGAGTCTCAGTATTTCCACCTGGGCTAACGGGGCTAATCAATCCACCCAAATCACAGGGAGGTTATGAGGATTGAATAAACTGGGCCATATTAAACACACAATACATGTAAGCTTTTATTATTATTATTAACGTTAAGGTCATAGAGCCCCAAATGACAAATGTTGACTGGACACAGAAGGGTAAAAGCAATGGTCTGGCCTGGGAGGGAGATGGAGATGGGGCCAGGCAATTGGGGTCCCAGTGCACTAGGGGTCAGCTTAAAGCCACAGGGTGCCAGGGCCAGGGCAAAAAGGTGACACAATAACTCCAGAGATAACCTTTGTCTGTTTCCCAGCTTAGCTAGGGCCAGCTTGGTTAATGGTTACGTGAGTGGTGCCTGCAATGTGGTGAGCAGGGAAGGCCTTCCTGTGAACTTGGGACAAAATTAAAAACATCTCCTAGAAGCAAAGGCTCCTAAGGTTCTATCTGCTGGAAGAGTTGTGTGGAGAGTGCTCAGGAGCCGACTTACCTTCTGCTGTGGAGAAGCAATTTGACATCTACTGGAACCCCGTCTTTGCCATTGTCACTGCTGCCGTTGTTACCACCACCCTCCTCCATGGAAGCCACTGTGCGTGAAGTGCCAGGCTCTGTGTTAAGAAATTGACATGTGTTTTTCTCTTCCCAACAACAACATGAAGGAGATATTCCCATTTCACAGAAGAGGAAACTGAGGCTCAAAGAAGTTAATTGCCTATAATAAGGTAATGAGTAAGTGGTGGAGCTAGGATTTCAATTCAGATCTCTATGTTACTCCAAGTTTACAACTTTGCCCACGCCACTATAATGCATATTACTATCACCACCATTCCCACCACGGTCTCCATCATCACTTCCATCACTCTCACCACTTCTGACACCACCATCACTAGCACCTCCATTGTCATCCCTGTCATCAATTTCACAAAACCAGTTTCACATATATCATGTCATTTAATATTCACAACATGTGATAAATACCATGAGTATATTATCTCCATTTTGTAGATGGATTTTTAAAAAAGATCTTTTAAAATTGCATTTTAGAGAGAGAGGAAAAGAGAGGGAGAGAGAGAAACATCCATGTGAGAGCAGAACATTGACAGGCTGCCTCCTGCATGTCCCCTACTGGAGACTGAACCTGCAACCTGGGCATGTGCCCTGACCGGGAACTGAACCAATAACCTCTCGGTGCACGGGACAGTGCCCAACCAACTGAGCCACACCAGCCAGGGCTGTAGATGGATTTAATGAGCTACTATGTGCAAGTGTTTAGAATAGAAACTGGCACATCTTTGTTTTTTATCAATAAGCTATATGATGATGATGATGATGATGATGATGATGATGATGATGTCAGTATTGCCCAGATCACACCCCTTGTGAACTCACTAGGGCCCTAACCTGGGTCAAAGCTCCTCCCCCAAGCTCTATAGCAAGGAGTAGTGAGATCTTGGAATGCCTCCCGTAACATAACGTGACCCACGTGACCTCTGGCTCGCAGGCTGCTGACACTGCACCCCTGGGACTGTTGGGGCTGAGCAACCTCTTGTCTGCTTAAGAAGCCTTCACACAGGCCCTCAGGTGAGGCTGTGAAGACAGGACCCCCTCAAGTCCACCTCCCAGCAGGTTTCAGGTGCATAGCTGGTTCCCTCCTGGGTTGTTGTTGAACCTGGGCTGCCTGGTCCTCCTTCCTGGTATGTGTGGCTTTCCCCAGCTGGGCTTCTCCCCTCTCACCAGCTCCTTTCTCCAAGGCCATCCCCTCCTGCTTTGTATCACTCATCTTTGATCCCACCATCCCGCTCTTCTTGAAGTTGGATTTTTTACAAATGAGACCCGAGGCTTGTATTTCAGTGACACCTTTGCCTCACTTGTTCAAAGTCCAGGTGTAGCAGAACTTTCTAGGCACCTCACTGGAAAAGCTGACCAATTTGTGATCTTGAATGTGCTGGCCATAAGTTTCCCAATATCACTCAGACACAAAGGAGTTGGGGTGGGGGAGGCCAGGGCAAGGCCCAGGTCTGGCTGGGACTTAAATCCCTCCACGAACATTGGAGCCCCTTCTGGGGGTGACACAAGCCCCTAAATTCACGGGCTGATACCTGGTTGCTCAGGTAGGCTGTGTGCCTCACCTGCCAACGCCAGCAATTCCTCTGTTGTGGTCACATGGAGGTAGCGTGGAACCCCAATTCTGGGGTTTCCATACCCCTGAGCTCCCAGTGCACAAACAGCACATTGCAAAGACACATGCACAAAAGGCAGACATTAAAAGCAATGAGTGTGTGTGTGTGTGTGTGTGTGTGTGTGTGTGTGTGGTACAGGCTCACTGTCTGGCTGTATCTCTTATGCACATGTGTGTGTGAGCCACACCCAAGAGACCACACTAATGGACTATTTTGAGTAGGCAAGAGCTTTAGAGCTGGGCAGGCCTGGGGTCTACTTCTCCTACCCGTCCCCATCTGTATGGGAAACAGAATCAGAGCAACTAAAAGAGTGGGCTCAGGAGATAGTATGCTGAGTTCAAATCCTGCTGGTGCTATTTGTTATCTACGAAACTTTAGGCAAATTGTTTGGCGTCTCTGAGCCTGGGTTTCCTCACCTGTAAAATGGGGATGACAACCACCCTGGTCTATGGCTGTTGCGAGGCTGCCATGAGATAGATGCATTTTGAGTGCTTATCCCAGGGCCTGTGGGTAAGCTTGAATAAATCGTGGCTGCTAGTTCTAAGCATATTTTAGGAGGCCACTAGTTATTCTGAGTCCCTCTCTTTCTTCTGTAACTGTGTCTGCAGAGAGAGGCTGAGAGGCCTCGGAGCTGCTGGGCCCGGCCACTCTCCGGGTCTGATCCCGGGATGTCTCAATTTGCCCGTCGCAGTCACGTGAGCAGAAGACAAAATCCCTGGCGCTGTTTGCAGAGCTTAACGGTCAAGATGTCAGCCACGTGTCAGCTGCTTTTCTCCCCTTTCTTGGCTTCAGAATTTCCGATCTAATGACTTGGCCTGGTATCCTCGGATTTTACTGTGAGAGTGGATTTTGCAGACTTTTCCCAGTGGAGCCCAGGCTGGACATGCTCCCAGCCGGGAAAATCCTTCTCTTCTCTAATTCGAGGCAGATGCCACTTACCTAAGGGGCGTGGGGAAAGAGACGCCAGAGCTGGGTGTCCCAGATTCTATTCTGTGTTCAAAGCCTGAGGACATCTGGCCATCCCATGAGCATCTCAGTGGAATGTCCCATACGTGATGTACCTGCAGGCCACCAGCTGGGAGACAGGGAGGGTGGGCTTGGTTGTCAAAAAGGAAAAACTTGGTTCATACCAAGAGAGGTGATGGATAAGGAAGTAAGAGGAGAAACACTCAGTAAATATATAGATTTACTGGCTGCTTTGAACCCTGAACTCTTCCAATTACATTTGTGTGTGTGTGTGTGTGTGTGTGTGTGTGTGTGTGTGTGTGTTGTTACTGATATCTTTTTTTTTCCAATTACAGTTATAATCATGTGTTCTCCCTTCCTTACTCTTTAGCTATTCTTTCTTCTTGGTTATTATTTTTAATTGAAACAGAACTGTACTGTTCAGGTGCAAGATATTTTGTATTCCAGTTTGTATGAAAGAACTTTAGCAAGATGAAGCCATTGGCAGAATATTTCCCAAAAGAAAGAAAGAAAAGACATATTGTACCTCTGACAACATCCCACAGTCTTTCTAAAATAAACCTTAATTATTCCTGAATGGACACCTCGACCTGTTTCATACAAATGCAAAAGTGTTGATATCAATTAAGAAAAAGAAAAGCACAAGTAATTAGAAGGAATATTAAAATTCTCCCTTTTAGTAGTACAGGGCTTCACAGTTAAAGAAAATAGGCTTTCCCGGGTTTTATTTTATTTAATGATGAAAACAACCTGTTGGAAGAACTGGGTGAAGTTTTACAATCCCCATTTTCTAGATGAGAAAGAACACTGTGACTCAAGAAATTAAATCTTATGCACAAAATTAGGCGTTTGGAAAGTGGCTGAATTCATTGATAGTCTAGGGTTCTTTACTCTAAATCCAAAAATGCTCTGTGTTGCGGGATTTCTAATACTTAATGAGCTCAACAACAATTTATGTGTTCAATATTTAGGTTCATCCAATTTGCAGTTTTCTGCCAGATAAGAAGTTTCCTCTTGCCTGATGGAAAGCTTTTGTTATTATCTCCGAGTCTGTCAGTATTACTTTTTAGATGGGCGCTCTCTGAAAATCTAGCACAAATATCAAGTCCTACCATACCCTTAGCCAGGATGGTGGTGAGGAGCTGCATTTCCGTTAGTGACATCAGCTGTATTGTGGCTTGATCTGTGGGTTGTGAGGCCTGTGACAATCCCTGGTTGATGAAACAGTGGGGACAGAAAGGAGAAAGGAATCATTGAAAGAAGAACTGGGGAAGGCTTTGTAGAGAAGGTGACACTTGAGCTGAGGTCTTCAGGGTAATCTTCCCCTGGCAGTCAGAGGGCATGGACGGGACACTGCAGGGAGATGTACGGAGGAGTGACACGGTGTGGTGTATTCTGGGATGCAGTGTGTTGGAACAGGATGAAGGGGCCTATTTCAGGTGGGGATTCTCCACCGGGATCTGAACCAATAATCCAAGAGCTGGGCTCTCAGACTGGAGGGTTCCGAGGATTCTTCCTGGATGGTTGGGCCATGTACCCATGTAGGCAGCCATGGTGACTCTCCACATTCTCAGCCCAGCCCCAGAGGAACCCAGTGCTCCTGTCTAGAGGCTCTGAAGAATGGCACCTGGAGTATAATATGGTATTCTTGCATGTAGTCCTGTGTACCAGCATGACAGGTAAAGGTCACAGCTGCAGGGAGGGATTTCCCATCTGTTAATATTCAAGTTCCTCAGCCAACCACTCCAAAATTTAAATGCATATTTAACAAGTCGACTCTGCCACAAAGCAATTTAACTCAGTGATAATTATGCAGGGCCACCTCTTGCTCTCAGGATGCCTGCTTCGCTCACAGTGTCCTCAATTTGGCATAGGGAAAACTCTTACATCTGTCTCGGATATTGAATTTCCAGAGATGTGATCATTATTTTGGAAATGTCAAGGGTTTAGAGTCCTGCAAAATTGCCTTTCCACTAGAATTGGCAGGTAAAATACAGGATGCCCAGCTAAATTTGAATTTTAGACCAAAAAATAAAAATAAAAAACCGAAGCTTTTTTTTTTTTAGTATAAGTGGGTCCCAAATATCCCATGGGACATACTAAAATTAATTTTGTTATCTATTCAAATTTCATTGGGTGTATTTAGCACCTGGCACAATACCTGGCACATGTCAGATGTTCAGATGTAAGCTCTCAGGACTTTAAGAGTAAGTCCTTCTGCTCATTCCTGCTGCTCTGTGGGTTCTCGGCTAACTCATATATAAGGAACAGTAGTCCTATGGGGAACAAAGTACAAGCTTGCTTAATGATCAGCAAGCACCATAAAACCCCCAAATGAAGGCCTTCTTTGATAAAAGCTGGAAAGGAGAATGGGGCCTCTGGCCAGGAGAAAAATATGGGCTTTCTTCTCCTTGTTCCCTTAAATCTAGAATGAGCCATCTCTAAGTCTACTTACCCAACCAGCGGCATGGCAAGGATAGCCAGCTTGCACTGCATACAGCGGTGGGCACAGGGTAAGACAGAAGAATGATGGGACATAGGGATTGGGAAGAGGGCTGTGTTCATGGAGGCAGGAAGTGAAGGGATGGACTAGCTCCACCCACAAGTGAAACATGGTCCAATGATCACCCCAGGCTCTGATCAATGACAATCGCTCTTCCCCCTTTCTGGGTGGGAAGCTATTAAGGGAGGGCGTAGACAGAGCATTGGAAGTTATAAAAGGGATGAAAATTCCTCTAATCCTATTGTGAGAGAGAAGAATCCTATATAATAAAAGGCTAATATGCAAATGGACTGAACAGCAGAACAACCAGTTGCTATGATGCACACTGACCACCAGGGGACAGATGCTCAATGCAGGAGCTGCCCCCTGGTGGTCAGTGCTCTCCCACAGGGGGAGTGCTGCTCAGCCAGAAGCCAGGCTCATGGCTGGCGAGCACAGCAGTGGAGGCGGGAGCCGCTCCGTGGCAGTTGGACATTCCCCGAGGGCTTCCGGACTGCGAAAGGGCGCGGGTTGGGCTGAGGGACACCCCCTTCCCCCCGTGCACGAATTTTGTGCACCAGGCCTCTAGTCAAAATATATTTTGAGTAAACATATTTTCCATAGTCTCTTCCTTGTCTTACCTAGATCCTGAATTCCACCCTAAAGGATAGTCAAGAACATGAAATGATATAAAAAAGGACACAGAGATCAGAGATTAGATAGCTCAGTGGAAATACTGCGTAATTTCCTATTTAAATCTACTGGTAACGTCAGAGAATTAACCTACTTTAATCAGTCCTCAAGCAACATAAACCAGCAGATAGCCCTATTTCAATGATTAATATTTGGGGATGGAGAAATTTGCTGAGAAAAGCATTTCATTCCCTTTTCTGGTTGTGGGCTGTATCGTCTCATTGGAAACCCCCATGTATTTTCAGGGATGCACATGCCCAGATGGGCTACTGAGGGACCAGAGGCAAGCCAGTCGCCCAGAGGTGCCTGATCTCAGGACCTTTCTTTCCTATTAAAGAAAAATACAAGCCCTTTTGGGCAGGAGCAAACGAAATGACACTTCGCCTCTGTGTTGGCAGCCGGTGCTGTCAGAGTAGCCCTGTGACACATGAACACTGTAGAACATTTTGAAAAAACAGATCTTAAAAAAATGAACATGCAGTTCAACCACTCTGCTATTATCACCGTCACCATTTTTAGTCATTATCTTTCCAGGTCTTTGCATGTGTGCCTATATATGTATGTGTGTGCATGTGCTTATTACATTAAAGCTTGTATCAAGCGATATCACACATATTCATTTATATGCACATGTACCTGTTTTTAAAAATGACTGAACAATACCAGTCAGTTTTATATGACATTAACTATTCTCACGCAAAATCATTCTCAGTGGCGGCTGGAATGCCAAGGTGGGGATAAAGCCAGGTGGAATTATTCACTTTGCTATCGTTGGACATTTAGATTGTGTCCAATTTTTTCACTATTATACACAGTTCTGAATATGAAAATTCTTTTAGCCAAATTTTTGTGTCCATCTATGATTAGTCATCTAGGATAGATGCTTTGAAGTGGAATTGCTAAGTCAACAAGTTTGTAACATTTTGAGGGTTTTTGGACAGATATCTGACATAAGGTTGTACTAGTTCCCTTCAGCAGTGGTCCAATTTCTCTGACACAGTCCATGAGTGGGCAGCACTGGGTCTTCAGTATATCAATGCCTAAGTGATGGATGAGGCATTTTCTTAGGGGGTCCCCAGTGGGCATTGAGCTCCCGTTGCCCACAAAGATCCCCTTTCATCAACACATCCTTTATTGGCTCTTCTCTCCTCTCCTCTCCTCCCTGTCTCACTTTTCCCACTTCCTCATTTGTCTTCCTAGGATCACTTCCCAGATAAACTCCTGGCATCCAACTCCTCATCTCAGATTCTGATTCTGTGGGAACCAATATCAAGTTCAGGGAACCCACACTAAGACATGTGGGAACACACTGGAGGCAGAATACATTCTGCCTGAGTGACTTAGTCCATTCAGACTGTTATAACAGAACTAGAGACCAGATGCACAAAATTTGTGCAAGGGGCTTGGCCCTCGCAGCCCTGGCTTCGCCCGGAAGGATGTTTGAAAGGTCGTCCGGCTGTCCGGTCTAATTAGCATATTATGCTTTTATTATTATAGATACCATAGACTGGGTGGCTTATAAGCCACAGGAATTTATTACTCCCAGTTTAGGAGGTTGGTAATTCTAGGATCAAAGTGTGGGCAGATCTGGTGTCTGGTGAGGGCCCACTTTCTAATGATGGTGCCTTCTAGCTGTGTTCTCACATGGTTGAATGGATTTGGGATCTTTCTCAGGCCTCTTTTATAAGGGCACTAATCCCCTTTATGAGGGTCCCACCCTCATGATATAATCACCTCCCAAAGACCCTGATTCCTAATACCATGCATTTAGGATTTAATGTATGATTTTTGGGGGTACACAAACATTCAGACCGTAACACTGGGTGAGCACTGGTAAGAGGATCAGTAGTTGTTGTTAAAATAATAATGATAATAATGTTTAAAAAGTAGTGCCACTGCTTATTGTGTGTGAGGCACAGTGAGAAGCTCTTCATGTCCACTAGGTCTCTCGAGATTCACAACTCCAGGAGATATAGTATACTATTTATTATCATCCCACGTATGGATGAGGATGGTTGGGGAACTTGCCCTAGGCCCTTGGTAGGAAGTGGCAGAGCTGGTATTTGAAATCTGACTTCACCACCTGTGTCATTAGAGAAGGGGACATTTGAGCTGGTTCTTTAAGGAGGAGTGTGAGGGCACTTCCAGGTGGACAGGGAAGAGGGACATGTCAGCAGACGGAGGAGCAGGGGCAAAGGTCCTGGGCATGTTGAGCCTTGCAAAGGGTTTGCAGGGAGAGTGGGATGTGTTGAGAAAGGTCTGGATAAATAAAAGGAATGAAACTGAAGCAGTTGGCTGGGGCCGGGCTGTGCTGGACTTCATTCATCCTGCTAAGAACTTTGGGCTTGGAGCTATTGAATGGGACACTTTTAAGTCTGGAAATGACATGCTCAGGTCCATGTGGCAGAGTGGAGAAGGGGTAGTAATGGGAGAGGTGGCAGGGAAACCAATTAAGAAGCAACAGAGATTTGATTTGCCTGGATCCTGCCATTTCCCTAACTCCCTCCGTGGCGATGGACCCGGGCTGGCTGACAAATGAGCTGAGCAGCTCTCCTGGGATGAGCCTTTCAGCAACCGGCTGTTCTTCCTACAGATGAGCCAGGTTTGCAAAGCAGCCCACAGACTGTCCTGATCTATAAATAAGCCTTATCTGTCTTCACTCGCCCCCTCCCCCAGTGCTCCAGGCAAAGCCTTTTCTAGAATTCAGACAACCGGAGAGATCGCCAAAGCCTCCTCTGCGGTTGGGGAGGGAGCTCTGAGGGATGTCAGTGGTAGAATTGTGCATGTTTGAGCAGGGCAGGATCTAGGGAGAGGAGTCCTAGAATACACGGGGAAACTGAGGCCAGAGATGAGAGCCTGGGTCTCCGGCTTCCTTCCCGTTACACAGCCCCGCCTCCGGCCCTTCGCTTTACCTGTTTCTGTTGTCCAAAAGGTGTCTTTACCAGGGAGTCACTTGGAATACTACCCCAACCCTCCTTCAAGTCTTTGCCGAAAATCTCACTTTCTCAATGAGATATGCTGTGGCCACCTACTTCATACTGCAACCTGCTCCTCCCCTCATCCATGCTTTGGTCTCTCTTTTGCTTAGCACTTGTCATGTTCTCACATACAATGTCACTAACTTGTTTCAATCACATGTTAGCTTCTCAAGGGTAGGATCCATGTCTACTTTGTTCAGTGGGTATAACCAAGTGTCTAGAAAGTGCCAGGTGACCGCAGATGCTCAGTAAATATTTGTGGGACTGACCGTATTGCTTGTCTTCCTCTTTTCCTGGCTGCCTTTAATGGCATTTTTCAACTGGTCTCACTGACGTTGAAGGGAAGTGTAACTATGACAAAACATTAAGGAAAGTATGAACATGACAAAGGGATGTTGATAATGATGGTACTATTTTAACTAAGAGCCACAGTGAAATCATTAAGGAAGAGTTTCAGAGCATGTAAATCCATTATCAAACACTTAATGAATGACTACTCTGAAAACATTGGTCTAAGCACCGGAACTCTAGGCAATGCTGTCCAATAGACATATAATATGAGAACACACCTACACCTTTAACTTTTCTAGTAGCTACATAAAATAAATAAATAAATACAGATAATTTATTTTACTTACTCCAATATAGCCAAAGTATTATCATGTCAACATGTGATAAGTATACACATAATTAACAAGATATTTTACAGTCTTTTTTCCCCCCTCTAAATCTTTGAAACCTAGTGCATATTTTATGCTTTGAGCACATCTTGATTTGGACGAGGCACCTATTAAGTGTTCAGTAGCCACATGTAACTAATGCTATGGACAAGGAAATTCTAGAAGGAAGACACAGCCCTTTCCCTCTGGAGCACTCATAGGCAAGCCAATAACTGTGACTGTGTAAGTTCAAGAGTAGAGGTAGGAACTAGGGACTGAGATCGAGGGAGACGTGGTAAGTTCTGCCTGAGGGGAGGGAAATTGGCAAAGACAGGAAATATGACATCACATAAGAACGTATACTTACTAAAGAAATGTGGGAACATGTTTAGCTTCCCTATGATCAAAGAAATGAATTCAACTAATACCAAAGTTTTATTTGATGCAATTAAAATAGCAAGAACGAGGCTGGTAGACTCCTAAGTGGCTAGTGGTGGTGACGACGGCGGGAAACATTTTGGGATTATGTTTCAAGCACCAACAGAAGCCTTTACTGCCCTGGTCAGTGTGGCTCAGTTGGTTGAGTGTTGTTCTGGGCACCAAAAGGTCGCTGGTTCAATTCCCAGTTAGGGCACATGCCTGGGCTGGGCTTGATCCCTGGTGGGGGTGCTGAAGGCAGCTGATCAATGTTTCTCTCTAACATCTATGTGTGTTTTTCCCTCTCTTCCTCTCCCTTCCTCTCTAAAAATCAATAAAAATTAAGGAAAAAAAAAAAGAAGCCTTTAGTCTATAATCCCATTTCTAGGAATTCATCTTTAAAAACAATTCAAAATGAAAGGGAAAAAAAATAAGCCATGAGATTGTTCATTTTAATATTACTTAAAAAGAAAAAAACTGAAAATGACTTAAGTGGACAATAAAACGGTTATATCCATTTGGAAGAATATCTCAAAGAAAGTGTACTAACATGGAAAGTGTTATTGTTACAACGATAAGGAGGAAAATGTCCAACTCATCATTATATCATTTAGTGTCTGCAACTCCTTAAACATTACCTAAGCATCCTCAGATAAACTGGGAGAGAACATGGAATGATTTTTTTTAAATTTGGTGAGATTATAATGATTAAAACATTTTTTTGATGCAAAAATACAAGTATTTCAATAAAATTAGGAGACTAGGTGCAGGGATAGCTCATTTTTATTGCTCATCAATAAAATATAAACAGAAGAGCCAGGGTGGCTTGGTGGGAAAATGCCTGTCCTACATAAAAACTCCTCAAACATGACAATTGTGGGTTTCTTTTTATAGGATGCCATTTCATGGGGACTCCTAAAAATATGATGATGGGCCCTGTGCTTTCAAGAGCTTTATTTTCAGAAATAGTGACTTGAAAAATCCATTCTGTCACAACGTCTTTCAGTTTTGAATTAGCCATGATGAGAATTCCGTGATTAAAACTAGTATAACAGTTGTTTTTAGATGATCATAAAAAAACCACCAAATTAAAAAATTCTCATAGAATGCTTACTTCTTGGAGAAAAGAATTAGACCTGCAGGGACCATGGAGCTCCTAGCATGTCTAGTGTGAGAAACACTATCCAGTAGGATTCCCCATATGGGAGGAGGCACAAGTGAGGCCCTCAGATGAGTCTTTATTGGCCAGGACATTGTTTTAATATGACTGTTTAACTTGCATGACTTTAAGTGAAGCCTCTACATCCAAGTTTGCTCTAGGTCTCTATTATGGGCTGCATTGCATCCCTGAAAATTTCATATGTGAAAGTCCCGACCCCCAGTATTTCAGATGTTCCTTTATGTGGAGACTAGAGGCCCGGTGCATGAAAATTCATGCACTGGAGGGGGGTCCCTCAGCCCGGCCTGCCCCCTCTCACAGTCCAGGAGCTTTCAGGGGTGGGAGGCAACCCTGTGATCAGGGGAAGGCGACGCCCCATCACACCTCTGCTGCTGCCACTGCTGGCAGCACAAGCCTTGGCCGGCCCTGGTTATCTGAGCCTCGGGTGGCCCTGGTTGGCTGGGCAGCTGCCATCCGAGGCTTGCCTGCGCCTCGGGCTGTCCCTGGGCGGCTGGGGGCTGAGGGACTGGGGGACTCCAGAGGCAGGTGTGCGGAGCGCCTGCTGCCCCAGCAGGACTGAGGGGACTGGGTGCCACCATCTTTGAGGGCGTGACAGTCAATTAGCATATTCCCTCCTTATTGGCTGTGGGTGCCGCCATCTTTGAGGGCAGGGCAGCAATTAGCATATCCCTGCTTTATTAGATAGGATAAGGTTACTTTAAGGAACTAATTAAGGTAAAGTGATGTTATTACGGTGAGCCCTACTCCAATATGACTGGTGTTCTTACCAGAAGAGGAAATGTGAACACGGGAAAGTACAGAGGAGAGGCCACGTGAAGGCTCGGGAGCAGATGGCCATCCATAAGCCAAGGAGAGCGGTGGGGACAGGTGGGGACCTCAGGAGGAACCAACCCTGCAGACACCTGGATCTTGGACTAGCATCCTCCAGAACTGTGGCAAATTATCATTCTGTTGTTCAAGCCACCTAGTCTGTGGCACTTTGTTATGTCAGCCCTAGCAAACTGATACAGTTCCTTAACTCCTGCGGACCCCCTTGTCCCTGGGGTCCCACTCCTGTCACTTCCCTTTATGTTCCTAACCTTGTTCCTGCAGACACTGCCTTTGGGCCTTCCCCTGTGCCACTAGCTTCTGCCTTTAGTGAGCTCCAGTACTTTCCAGTCAACACAGAAGGAAGACTGCAGGTGGGTGACATGGAAAAGTCTAAGTTCAATGATGTGTCTTCGTCACTCATTAGGGAAGGCAGTTAAGAGCATAAGAGCATGGGTTTTGGCATCGGAGACTTGCATCAAGTTCTTGCCCTTCCTCTTACTAGCTCTATAATAATTGGCAAATTATTTCTTCTCTCTAAACCTCAGTTTTCCAAGGAGGCACCGATCGGACTGTCGGGCCTCAGAGGGAGGGTAGGGGAGGGTGGGGGTAGGGGGGAGAGATCAATCAAAGGACTTGTGTGCATGCATACGAGCCTAACCAATGGTTAAGGACAACAGGGGGGTGGGGGCATCCGTGGGGAGGGGTGTGGGATGGGGATGGGGGGATGAGGACAAATATGTGACACCTTAATCAATAAAGAAATTTAAAAAAATAAAATAAACCTCAGTTTTCTCATCTATAAAACTGAAATAACTTAGGACCTATATCATCGGATGGTGAGGATTAAACAATGTACCACATCTAAAGAACTCAGCATGGTGCCTGACACATGAGGGTCTATCGATGTGAGGGGTTAACAGTATCAAAGTGCCTGGCACACAAGAAGCCCAAAGTGTTAGTTGTCTCCTCCTCACGGAACTTCCCCCTGGTGTTTATTTCAGTATCACTCAATATGCAATGACTCACAGACACGGAAAAGAACTTGGGCTGCCTATGTTTCAACCTCCTCACTTCACGTGTAGGGGAGTGGCTAGCCCAAGGTCACATAGCGAGCCAATCTTCTGAAAAATGGGGATAAGATCCCTCCTCCATCCTGTTTGCAGCCATCTTGGAAGGGTCAAATGGGATTATACCCAGACATGCATCTTTCAGAGAAGACATGGCGTCAGCACCGTGATTTAGCATGCCTCTAAAAATGTACTTTCCCAATGGACTCCTCCTGAGGGGGTATGACCCCCAAGTTTCTCCATGTGCAGAATGTGCTGGGGCTTAAGGGACCTTGCTTGTGTCTGTGTGTTGCTACACTGTCTGTGCTGCGGGTCTGTCCCTTTGCTGCCCCGTGTAGCCTCCTTTGTATGGAAAGTCAGAGTGCACAGTCTCCTCTGAGTGGAAGGAAGAGGCCCTGGAGGCAGGCAGGTCACAGTTTGGCTCAGCCACTTATTGGCTGAATGGCATTGGGCCAACCCTTCATTTTCTCTGAGCCTTAGTTTGCTCATCTGTAAAATGGGAATGAGAGCTCAGGGAGACAGCTCACGGAAGATGCTCAGAGAAAGGTTTTCCTTCCCCTGCCCTTCTAGCACCGGCTTTTGATGTGATCGATTTCACCCCTTGGATCTTCCTATGTGCCTGGCACCAGCTGAGGGCTTTCTGTTACCTCTTAGAATCATTACAATCATTTCTGTTGGGTGATTGAGGGTGCAAGTGAAAAACACGGAAGATAGACCAGAACCGTATGCAAACCTGCCTTTCCCAAGTTGACACAGGTGCTGCCTCTCATATTTCTCTCTCATCTCACTACTTTCTCTCCATGGAGAGCAGGCAGGGCAGGCAGGGGCTTGTGGGCCCCACATCTACCATTTGTTCGCATCCCAGGTTCCTCCTGAAATCTCTCCTGCAGGAATCGTTCCTGGGGGAGGCTGGGAGGGGCTGAACTAGCTTTGGGAGGGACTCTGGGGTGGGGCACTCACCTGGTGGGGCTCCAGAGGGGCACCCTGCCACTCCTCTTGGCACTTTGTCAAAATGACTTTTCTCCTCATTTCTGTTCTTGGCAGAATGTGAAAATTCAAAGAAGCTAGAGTAAAATAAACAAGAGTAACACCACCAAGGTTGCTAAGAAAATATCACTATATTTCTACAGGTAGATGGTATTGTATAATATACACTTGTGAATGCTGCTTTATTTCTATAGCATGTAGGGCAAGTCACCTTTTTGGTCAATAGATATTCATATATACAATTTTCTAACAGCTGAGGAACCTTCTCTTGTATGACTATCCTGTCACTGCACAACCAGGTTACTACCGAGTGTTTATTGTCACAAAGCAAAGCTTTGGTGAACATCCCTGTTCGCTCAGACTTGGTGCATGCACTTAATTTTTTCTTCAGCTTAAATTTCTGTGTCAAAATGGGTGAGTAATAAAAGTTATGCAATAAAACCTTTTAAATAAGAAAAAAAAAAAAGAGACACACGAATTAAACAGTGGTAGCCTAAGAAAATACACAGGCTCTGAGGCCAGACGGCTTCTCCAAGGCCACGCACTTAATCTGTAGCCCTGGATACTTGTTTCCCTGTTTCAATGAAAGCCACACATATGAGCGCTCAGAACCTACTTAATTGACAAATTGATGTGTGTCCCTGGAATTGTTTGTGCAACCAACTGCACGTGAATCCTGCAGAGCCGAAGGCGTCAGAAGGGTGAGCGTCTGGGATATTTTAATATTCAGTATTTCCAGACTCAGCAGGCAGCAGGCTAAATCTGTCCACTGATGGGCAGGCATGAATTATGAAACCACTCACATAGGTTGAGAGGTTGCCCAGAGCTGGGGAAGTGTCGCCACTAGTGTCTTCTGAGACTGGCTGGGCGCGGGGTCACTCCCCAGTCAGCAGGGAAGGACGGATGTGGAACCTGAGCTGAGTGGTCACAGTCCGAGTGTTGCTCACATGCAATGGGACCAGCAGGGGCTTTTGATGTGATGGATTTCACCCCTTAGACAAGGAATCAGAAAAAGACTCTCAGGAGGGCCCCAGCTTCCTGTGTGGCTGGAAGGCGATGCTGCCCTCTAATGGTTAAGGCACACATGGGGCTGAAGTTCAAGGAGTCAGGGGACTCAATGTGATGTTCCTAAGTAGGGACTGTACAGGCTGCGGGTGCCCCACTGTGCGGCTGGAGGCTAGGTGCCAAGGTCTAATCTTCAAGGGGAAAAAACTGAAGGCTCAGGGTAGGGTAGGGCATGGTGGTGGTGGATTGTGTTCAAGAGCCACAGAACAGAACAAAGGGCCCAATCCTCTGGGGTAATACTTAGCAACAATACATCAATAACAACCATTTATTGATGTTCTGTGTCTGAGAGGGCACAGCCTGGCCTATGCCCTCTCGCAATCTGGAACCCTTTGGGGGATGTTGGAGATCCGGTTTTGGCCCGATCCCACAGGCCAGGCCGAGGGACCTCACTGGTGCACAAATTTGTGCACCGGGCCTCTAGTTAGATATAATTATTCCCACATTTATGGTCAAGAAGCAAAGGGTCCTGTATCACCATTACCATGTCTGTGCTAGTCACCAGTTACACAATACTTACTGTAACATGGGCACTTTACAAGCATTATCTCATGTAGTCTCTATACTTATTTTAGGAGGTAGGTTTTATTCTTTCTATCTTCATTATTTCATTACATCATTGAGGAACCTGAGGCTTAGAGAGGTGTGTATCAGTTAGCTTTTACAATGTAGCAAACCACTCCCAAATTTAGTGACTTGAGATAACAAGCACTTACCTATTTAGTTTATTTTGTATGAGGTGAGTTGGCAATTTGGGTTCTGTTCACAGCTGGTCCAGGCAAACCATCGTGCATCTATGGTCAGATGTTAATCAACTAGGTAGCTTTGCTTCAAATAATTGTTTGGTTGTGGGCTGGGTTAATGGTAGAGACTGGTTCATGTGTGTTTTATGATACAATTCCCCCCCCCCCCCCGCCCCCGGCATACTTGTGGCTGGGGAGGAGAGAGAGAGAGAGAGATGGAGGGGCGGGGGGAGGGGAGGGGAGAATGCAAGGTCTGTAAGGTGAGCATGAAGGTATGAAGGCCAGATATTAAACCTACTTTCCTTACAGGCCTAGAGACAATAAGGTAGAGATCCCATCACCCCATATTTGTCCAAGATTAGGACTGCTATTTCTGCTTGGAGGTGGGAATGAACTAGTGTTTCTGACTCTGTGACCTAAAAATGGGTGCATGATATTGCTAAGAGTATTTGCAAAGATGCTTTCATTTTTAAGGAATGGAAATTGATTTGGTCTAGCTCAAGTTTCAGAAAACTATGACTTCCGAGAGTATTGGGCTAGCTCACAGTCGCAGACAGTCTTAGGAAGGGCAAGACCTAGACAAGCCCCTGGGACCTCAGAGGCAGGAGTTTGTGAATTCACTTCCTAGTTTGCTGACAGCCACATGACTTGGTTCTAAAGACTTCTCATCACGATGTCTTTTTGTTTGACTTCTGACTTCCCATGAGAGAGAATCGGGTACCACTTGGGTCATGGTTTACAATGGACAAATGGGGTCTGGCCAGAACAGGGACATGAGCAGAGCCAAGGCCACAGGGAGAATCACTACAAAGCCATCCCACTGGGAGTCTACTGCTTGGTGGTGGGATTGGTTGTAAGCACCACTACCTACTTCTATACCTGGACAGTTCCAAGGTCATGTCTCCTCCCAGGAAATGAGTAGGTCTTCTTCTTCCAGGGATCCTAAAGCACCAGAGATTCTGACCAAACACATTTCCAGCATCTTTGTTGCAGACACAAATTCTCAGCAAAGGATTTGCATATAGTTTTATTCATTGCATTTATTTAATTACATTATTTTGAGTTCATTAAAACATAACAATCATTTTTATTAAATTATAACAACCCAAGGCAGATGATATCTTTAAGCTCAAACAACTCTGCCACGCAAAGATTATATTTACACGATCGTGCTTTTCAATCCTACTTCCTAAGTGATCAGGTTATAAAATATTTATTAGTGGTTCAAAGCCATTGCTTTTGCGCATTCAGTATCTTCTCTAGAAAAGATGCCAGGGCAGGCAGCTCTTTTTGGTTGAGTTCACAGCATGATGTTCCAAGGAGGTGCTTCATTGCGCTTGCTGAGGGGGAAGTTGGGCTTTGTAGAGTCAGCTCCTCCTCTGAGCTTCCTGTGCGATTCGCCCCCAAGACTGAAAAGGCCACTTGCACAGATTAAGTGAAATCCATAGCTTTCAAAAATAAATTTGCTTAGTTAAATTTCCAGATGGCAGCTTCTTATACATGCACACAACTGGTTTCCATGTAAATATTTTATAAGTGATCATTCTGATTCTTGACATAAACACCATTTTCATGGGAATGTAATCTATTAGCAGAGTATTTAGAATGGGAATTTAAGACTCAGAGACACAGCGGGCCTGGATTTGCCACCAATCAGTTCATGAAATGACCTTGGACAAACATCCCAGCATCTCTATACTTTGCTTATTTCAATATATCAAGCCAGAATTAGTAAATATCAGTTAGGAATGTGTTCAGCTACAAATAAAAGCCCAGATAGGGGCTTATTTTCTCACATGATAAATCAAGAGGCAGAGAGTCAAGAGTTGGGATGTTAGATAGGCTTGATAACCTAAAAACAGGGCCTTTCAAAGTGAGAGGCAACAAGCATTTATTTGAAATTTTTTAAAAAAGCAATAGTTATTTGGGAATCACTGATTCAAGCAGAAACTCAAATAGTGTTCCAATTAGGAGACAAAGGCCAGAGGTATTTATGAGAAAGGGAAGGGAAATAATTACATCAATAGAAAGGAGGCGTTTCTATGGGTGCAGATAAGCTGACATAGCGACGCTAATTCTAAGGAACGTTTTTAATTTTCAATCCGGTAGTCATAATATCTGCTTTCCTGTTATCCTCCTAAACTGTTCTCTGGGACACAATGGTGCATAAGGCCCAGACCAAAGGTTATTTTGCCCTGACTTAACTTTCCAAAGGTTTGAGGCATAAGACGTGCAAGGCAGGTCTTCTGAGATGGCAGATCTGACTCCATTTTAAAATGGTTCCATATACATATACAATATCCTATCTAATAAAAGGCTAATATGCAAATCAACCAAATGGCAGAACGACCAGTTGCTATGATGCGCACTGACCACCAGGGGGCAGATGCTCAATGCAGGAGCTGCCCCCGGTGGTCAGTGCACTCCCACAGGGGGAGTGCCACTCAGCCAGAAGCCAAGCTCAAGGCTGGTGAGCACAGCGGTGGTGCCGGGAGACTCTCCCACCTCCGTGGCAGCGCTAAGGATTTCCGACTGATGGCTTAGGCCCACTCCAGACAGACATCCCCTGAGGGCTCCCGGACTGCAAGAGGGTGCAGGCCAGGCTGAGGGACCGCCCCCTCCTCCTGAGTGCACAAATTTCGTGCAGGGGCCTCTAGTATATACATATTTTACAGGTCCCTTGTGTATTCTTGTGATAAGGCTGTTATTTTGTCCTGATGTGGGAAAGATGGCTGTTGCACCTTCTGAGGGAAGAAGAGGGAAGGGCAAAGGGCACAGGTCAGAGGAAAATGCTAGCTGAGTTTGTTCAGCCTGTTTTTAGGGAAGTAAAAAATGCCTTGGAACCTCTTCCCACATCCCACCCCAAATAGTCTTTTCCTTACATGGCATTTGCCAGGCATGAAATATGTCACTTCTATCTACAAAGGAATCTGGAAGGTGATCCTTTTGGGCATATTGAAGCCCTGAATGATATCAGCAGTCTGTTGGTAAAGAAAAACAATGAGCATGGAGTAGAAACCTAGCTATCCTTTTTATCTCAAAAAGTCAGAAGGAAAATCATTTATTGGTTCAGGTAGCAAGCATGGCTCTAAGCCCTTTCACCAGTCATCTTAATTTAATACCCACAACATATATGTGCTGTAGGTATGAACTCTATTTTAGAGATGAAGAAACTGAGAACTTAAATGAATTGCTCAAAGTTGCAGAGTGGGATGAATTAAAAATCCTCTTTCTGTTGGATTGGGGAGGACTGGAGGAAGTCTCAAGTTACTCAGAATATTTTATCTTGGCTTCTAGGGGAGGAGCTTAAAGCATTTTCCCCCCTTCATTTCTCTCCATATCCTTGAAGGAGAGTGAGCTTGGGGGTAAGGACAGAGCTCCCAGAGGCCCAGGGCTTCCCTTTAAGCTTCCCTGGTGATGCTTGGAGTGCTGGGACTCTTGTCCAGACCTGTGCTTCCCTGATGCTGTCATCAATCATTTCTAGATTTCCTGGAGCAGAGCTGTGGCAGCCTCCCTCCCTTTAAGGCTCCTTTCTGCACCACGGAGCAAGGTCACTTCCTCATCACTGCCACACTGCAAACTTCTTGCAGGTCACTGGTAGGGACTTAAGAGAGATGGAGCAGGATTCAACTGCCCCCAGCTCTCAGGAGCAAGTAACATTGATAGACTGGCTCCTACAATGGGGCCGCTGTTGTAAATAGTCAAACACATTCTTGGGAGCCAGATTGCTGCCTTTGAATCACACCTTGCCACTTCCAGGGCCATGTGACTTGGAAGTTACTTGATTACTCTACATCTTGGTTTCCTCATCTGTAAAATGGGTGATAATAATGGTACCTATTGTCATAGTGTTGGGAGCATTTACATACATAAAGGACTGAAAACAGTGCTTCCTGCTGGCTAACATTTGTGTGTGCTTAAGTCAGCTTCTGGATGGCCTCCCTTTTAGACATCTTTGTGACTAACTTGCTTTTTAGATTCATTCTTTTGAATCGTGAGAGCCATGTCTCCCGAGGTTGTTCCTAAGTTACTATTTGTTTTTAATGAGTTCTCTAGTTATCAATTAATGCCTCGCTTCCCACTGTTAATGCAGAGCAAGAAAAATAATAGCTGATATTTGCCTTTCTAAAATACAGATTAACAGTACAGTGCCCCCTGGAGTTGTGAAATATGGTGGCCCTCGGATTAGTCAAGTTGGGAGGGATGGGTTGGTAAATAGATCACTTTGTTCACAGTTGGGGCTGTGCCTGCAGGTTTGGAATCCACTGTTTTCCTTGGCACCAACTCTACTTTCTGTCATGTGTGTGCATGCTCACATGGTGGGGAAATATATTTCTCCACATGGATCATGGTGGGCCCAAAGGGGACCGCTGCAGCGTATTGCTTTTCTGTCTTCCCTCAGCTTGCATCCCTGCCTCGTTGAATACCATCTGGGGACAAGAGGTCAAAGCGCAGGGTTCTAGTCCCTTGTCCCCATTGCCCCAGGCCATGATGTTGGGCAAGTCACACCTCCATTTGGACCTTCAGCTTTCCCTTCTAAGAGATGCTCTCTAGGCCCCCAGCCAGCTCTACCTTTTCCCAATATTCACTGAAAGGTGCTATTGGACTTTAGAAGCACAGTATGCTTGGGAGATCTTGGTTGCAAAGTTTTTTTCTTTTGAGGATTGCCTAATCTATTGGGCATCTCTTGCTGAAAAACATTATCAGGGAAGCAAACACTGAAGCTCCGTTTTCTTCCCCAAATGTGATGCTTAAATAAAATTCAGTGTCATGAAGCAAACACAGAGGAGTACGAATGGATAGGGTTTCTCCTGTCTTTGAGCAGTCCCAGAGGAGGCTTAAACAGCAGGCCCTCCTTTCAACCAGATGGCCCTGACCTTGGAGAGCCAAGCAATCAGCGAGGATAGAAATCAGTGGCAGAAATGAGGAGAGGCTGGTGCTGTGATGTCGGCTGATTCTCGCCGCTGAATGTCATCAGCCCGGAGGCCTGGGAGAAGGAGGAGGAGCAGAACCGCGCTGAGAGGCTCTCAAACACCAGCGGCGGGCTGTGCGATTCCAAGTCACACAGGTCAGGTCGGCTGGGAAAATGGCCCATTGGGCTAACCTTGGACACAAGACCTTCTCGAGAGCAGGGCTGGTCGGAGGGAACATTGGGACAGGGAAGGGGAAGCTGGTACTTGATTGCCCGTTGGTGACTTTGCCTCGTTTTCCTTGGTGCAAAAGCCCTCAGATATCCAGGGCCTCTTCCTGCCCCTAGAGCCCTTGCCACCCTGCCTGACCTAGCCCAGTCCCGATTTATCCAGTGGCTGTTGTTTTTTAAAAAAAGTTTCTGCAGCGTTTGACAGTAAAGAGAGAGCACCAGGGAGTTCTTGGAGGGGATGGACCTGCTCCGTGTTGGATTATGGCGGTGGTTACATGAATCTATACATGTGTTAAAGTTCATAGAACTGTACATAAAAATCAATTTTCCTGTGTGGTAATTAAAAACCCCTTTTTATCATGTAAGGCAAGGTTGTATTTATTTGGATATCTTGGTATCCCCGAGGCCCGTGGTCGGCAAACTGCGGCTCGCGAGCCACATGCGGCTCTTTGGCCCCTTGAGTGTGGCTCTTCCACAAAATACCACGGCCTGGGCGAGTCTATTTTGAAGAAGTGGCGTTAGAAGAAGTTTAAGTTTAAAAAATTTGGCTCTCAAAAGAAATTTCAATCGTTGCACTGTTGATATTTGGCTCTGTTGACTAATGAGTTTGCCGACCACTGCCCTAGGCCTACCCCATCCAGTACAGTACCTGCTAGCCACATATGCCTAGGGTAGGCCAGGCTGAAGTGTCGAACGAGTGTAAAGTACACACTGGAATTTGAACACTTAGTACAAAAAAGAAAAAGGAATGTAAAATATCTTGATAGATTTTTGTGTTGATTACATGTTGAAATAATACTGCTTGGATAGATTGGGCAATAATAAAAAGAAAATGGTATTCAATTAATTTCACCTCTTTACTTTGAAAAGTAAATTAGTAGCAAGTTGTAATTACAGTATGTGACTTGCGTTATATTTTTATTGGACAGCACTATTGGACAGCGCTATTTATTGTGAATGACACAATCCCGCTTTGGGGAGATGTGGTGTGGATTTCTCTCTCCATCTGGATAGACAGGTGGAGGGTGGCCCTTCTCAGGGTGCCTTGGGAGGTGAGTGTCCCTCTCAACATCTTCCTCTCCTTTCTGGTTGGCTCTTCCTAACCTTTGGGGGCGAGGAAAGCGAGGGCGGGATGAGACAACATCTAACAGGTGGGGGTGGGCCATGGCTTAGGTGCAGATGAGCATCAGCTTTGCAGTTAGACTAGAGTTTGAGTTCCATTTTAATCACCAGCTGGCTGTGCAGCCCTTGATCTTTTTTAACCCCAGTTTCTTCGTGTGCAAGAGAGAATAATAGCACCCAGAGGTTTGCTTACCTCACAGGGCTGGGGTGAGGATAAACAGGAGAGGGCATGGAAAGCACACAGTAGATCTTCAGGTCATGGTCCTGTTGCTCTTGATCTTCCTGCTTTGTTGGTGTTTGCTCTCCCACCTCAAGCTCTATTTTTTTTCTCTCTCTCTTTCCCGCGCCCCTCTCCCCAACACACACACACAGGCACTCTGCCCAACTCTCCTCCCTGATTCAGCACTGAGAAATGCCGAGGCAAGCGTTCCCATGAAGCTGCTTGTCAGCAAACACCCACTCCTGTCTCCACGCTCCCCATGTGGAAGAGACAGGCCCGGACTCCACGCGAGGCCCGGGTGGTGCCAGCTCCCGCACTGACTCACACAGACCTTGCTGCGCAGACTTCAGGGCTGAGCTCCAACCTGTGAGATTAGCGATCAGAGGCTCCCAAACGGTGCAACGATCCGGGGGGAACTGTACCCTGTGTCTACAGGGGTTGCGGCAATTTTCTGTATTATTTCAAAGGCATCAAAGCCTTAGTTTTAAACATTTAGTTGGTAAATGGTCTACCTTTTCCACTTTCTTTCCTATGCCTTTAGCTCCAATTGAGCTTTTCCTATGTTATTCTTGTTGCTTACTCAGCATTGGCACGGAGTTTTAGGTAGGTTCAGTGTAGCCTTATCAGCCATGTGCATTTTCATCAAAGGAGCTTATGAAGTACCTGTCTGGGCATGATCCTTTATGAGGCTCTGGGGAAGGGAAGTTAAACAGACATGAGGGCTCTCTCGGGGCTTGCACATAATGGTGGTCTCCGTTACTACCGGGTAGGGCTATCTTGATTTTCACAAGGTCTGTGCGAGCTGCAAGGTCCTGGCAGATCCCACATTCAGAGAGTGTGGTTTAAAGACCTCAAAAGAGGCCTCATTCTATGAGAGAGGCAGTGTTGCATGGTGGTCAGACACATGAGTTTTGGAATCTGGCATCTCTAGGTTGGCATCCGGGTTCTTTTGCTTAGGAGCCTCCTGGGAGCAGAACCTAATATTCTTGGGCCTAAGTTTCTCACCTGTGACCTGGGATCAAAATACCAGTTTCACAGCTGTGGTGAGAACGTCCTACCTGTCATTTGCTGAGCTGCTGCTATGTGACAGGCAACATGCTAACTGCTCTCCAGGGGGTTTCAAATTTAATCCTTACAACAACCTCACAAAGAGGGTATTGTTCGTATGTTCACTTTACAGATGAGAAAATTGAGGCTTAGGGATGTGAAATAACATGTCTAAAATCATGCAGATGGCAACTCTAGGAGAGAGGATTTAAATTCTAGCAATCAGCCCCACAGGCAGCCTGGCCTGACCTTCTCTGGCCTGTGCTCAGTGGGGACCTTGGGGACCGGGAAAGGGGGCTTGGAGCACCAGGGCTGGGGTCACAGGCAGCTGAGAGTCCTCCCCTGGGAAGGGGGGGAGGTGGCAGAAGGTGGGACTGAGTGAAAGGGAAGGCTCTAAGCCTGCTCCATTGTCCCATCAGACTTCACTGACGTGTGTGTGTGTGTGTGTGTGTGTGTGTGTGTGTGTGTGTGCGTGTGTGCGTGTGTGTGTGTGCAGCTAGTTATTAAACCAGAACAGCTCCAGGGATAAGATGAAATTTGAGAATTTCAAGATGGCTCCTGCAGGGCCTTAAACCCCAAGAGCCGGGTCTTCTGAGCGTAGGGCCCTGTGTGACTGCACTCGTCCAACACTCATGAACTTGACCCTATTTTCAATGCTTTTAGTGGCATAAACTTTTCTAAGTGAAAAGTAAATGCTTGGCTTTTCTTTTGGCTCCTTTTCGGTGGCTCTTGCTATATATTGAGTTTTTTAAGTTGGGAGTAGACTCATCTACATGGTTGCGTATTTTAAAACACTCAGCACCAGCTCAGCCCATGTGGCTTGGGAAAAATGAGTGTTGGGCAGGGTGCTTTGCACAGAGTTTCTGCTGTCCCTTCAGCGGCCACACTAAGCACACGAAGGACTCCTGAGCTTGCAGCGCCGCCCCCCGCCCTGTTAGAAGAGTGTTTAGTTCATCCCTTCTTTGGAAGGTTGAGCAGTGCTGAGGCTAATGGCTGATCCCATGGAATCCAAATACTTGGGTTTCTATTTCCCAAGTAGTCTGAATACTTGGGGGTTATCGACCCAACTCCCGACTCTGCCAATTTCTAGCCATTTGGCCTCAGGCAAATTACTTCATGCTTTTGAACCTCCGTTTTGCCATCTGTAAAACAGGTGTGTGTATCCATTTCCTGTGACTCCTGGAGGATTGTGACAGTGGTGTGCACAGCACCAAGCACAGTGCCTGGCACATATTGAACATTCAGTAGCTGTTGACCACTGTTATGATTCCCAAGTTTAAGGGCAGTGGCAGAACTCAAGAAGTGTGTGTGTGTGTGTGTGTGTGTGTGTGTGTGTGTGTGAGTGTGTGAGGTAGTTAACTATTAAATCAGAACAGCATCAGGTATAAGAGGGATAAATATATTCTGAGAACTTTTCTCTGTAGTTTATCATCTAATACCAATGCTGGAGATGTGTTCATCATTTTATAGCTCACAAAGCACTTTCTTACACGTAATCCCATTCAAGCTTCACAGCAGCCCTGCAAAGCATGATAAACAAGAGCTTTATTAAACAGATTGGGAAATTAGAGGGTCGGAGTTGAACAGCTAAACAACTGCGCATTTACTCAGCAGCCATTTAACTTACCGTGTGCAAGGCACTATGTTAAGTTTTGGGATGAAAATGATTAAGAGAATTTTTTTCTGTTCTTTGGAAGCAATCGTTGTGTTCAGGGTAGCAGCAGCAGGCTTTCAGGAGGATGCTGAACGCAAGGTCATGTATCTGTCAGGACAAGTCAGCTGATGCGGGAATAGCAGCAACAAATTTCAGTGGCTTTAAAACATACACAAAGATTTCTTTTTCGTGCATGGTATTGGTCCATCCCAGGTCAGCTAGTGGCTCTGCTCCATCTAATTTTCACTGCAAGCCAGACAGATGGTGCCGCCACAGGTTGGAACATTGCTGGTTGTTGTGGCAGGAAGAGAAAGAGATCTGAGCTCAGGAGGGTCTCACACCAGCCATCAGATTCTCCACTCATGTGCTAGACTTCTAAGGTGGCCCCGCCCAAGCACAGGGGCAGAGCAGGAAGTAAAATTCTACTAGGAGCCCAGAAGGCAGAGTACTGGACATATTTAATGAACAGATTCATCACTATTCCAGCTGGGCAGGCTCAGAAGGATGGACAGCAATCAGGTGAATTTTGGTGGGGAGAGTGGAAGAGGGCTGAAGGTAAAGTGGAGACTTAACGACATGGAAGATGGGGTGGAAACAATAGGTGAGACAGGAGGCAGAAATGTGCAAGCATTGGGGGTGGAATAGTAAGTCTGCCCGTCTGGCTGGAAGAGTTTGATTCAACAGTTTAACAAATACTGACTCAGCTCCGATTGTGTGTTAAGTGCTGGGGATGCAAAGAAGGAAAAGCATTGTGCCTACCTTTGAATACCTTACAGTCTAGAAGAGTCTAGATTTTGTACAGAGAACAAAGAGAATCCTATATAATAAAAGGCTAATATGCAAATTGTCTCCTCTACTGGGGGGTGGGCGGTTTTCAGCTCACCAAACTCCTGCATCCCTAACCCCCAGCTGGCCTGGCCTGATTGGCCCCAATCGGAGCAGGCTGGCTGGACCCACCTGTGCACAAATTTGTGCACCAGGCCTCTAGTCAGAATATAAGAAAGAATAGCCAGTGCTTATGTTTGCCAGGAACTCTCTTGCAAGATCTATACATATCTGAACTCATTTTATCATCGTTGTATCTCCAAGAGGTGGTGCTTTTATTATCCCCATTTTACAGGTGGCAAAACTGAGGCATGGAATGGCTATTCGATAGCAGATGTGAGCTTCAAATCCAGGCACCCCGAGTCCAATGTCCATGCTCTTAATTGTAAAAACTTCACTCTACTGCTTTTTGCTTGATAACTTGTGAATTGGGGCTGTGCTGATAACCTTGGATGGCAAGTAGTTTTGCCTTGAGATCCAAAATGATAGATTGTTATTGGCTCCCAAAGCTCCATATTGGGAAGGTTTCCAAGACCAAGCTGGGACTCAGAGAGAAAAGAATAATATGATTAATTAACAATGCCCACCATGGCATGAGAAGTGGTGGTGTCAGCACAGTATATTTGGTAACTCTGATCTGTTTAATACCTTGAGCAAAGTGGACTTAATCAATTTATTAAAAAATAAACAAAGTCAAAAATCAAACAACTGATTCCTTGATTGTGTTCCTCACTTTTCAATCTGTTTTCTTACTTTAAGGCTCTCTCCTGTAACGGCAGCATGGGCACCCCTTGTTTGCACACTTAGCTTTCCTTTCTGGAGATTAATTTTTAAAATATCAAAACTGAATCCCCTCATGCAAACATGACACCTTAATTGTCGAACAATAAAGATGTCAGTCGTGGCAAATGTTCAATCTGTTGCACCCCTGGTACAGTCATCAGCTGGGATGGCATGGCAATGACAGTAATAAAAAAAGGATTCTAACTGCTGAATCCAATTTCTGTACAAGGAAGAATCCATCAGCTGACTTGGGGAATCCAGCCATAAGAGAACCAGCTGCACCTGCCTCATGAGTGGAATTTTCTGCCTGGAAGTGTCTGAGGTTTTCCTCTGCAGAGAAGGTTCCAGGAACATCGTCTCCCCCCACCCTCTTTTCTTGGCTTTTTTGCCCCTGGGTATCACTTCTTCCTGTAATCAGTCTTTTGTTTCTTTCATATTCTTTCCTAAATATTCCTAGGAATGGATTCTAAATTCCAACTGAGAGCTTAGTGCTCAGATGATAAATAGGTTTTCTCTCCTGATCGGGCCAGCTCTGATCAATTACTTGTGGCTGCTGAAGTGCTGAGCTGAGAAGGTTTGTGATGGACTCAGCCCGAGAGCATACTGGAATTGATTAGTGATGTCTGCCATGGGTATGGGCTAGGGACAATAATTCATGTAGTCCCCTACTGGCTCTGCCAAAGTAGAGAAGCATGCAGTGTTCTTGTAGCTGTGATGTTAGTCAGTGGACTTGGGGTTTGATCCTAGGAGATGCTAGTTCAAGTTCTCTATCTTCTCTCTCTATGTGAATCTCGAATGGGTCATTGATCTACTCTCAGTCTGAGTAAAACTGGAATAAAAACAATCCTCCTTATAAACTGGTTGTAAATATTGTAGGAATGATGCATATTCAATCCATTGCACCCCTGGTACAGTCATTAGTTCAACAAATATTTGTTGAGCACAGTGTGAGGTGCTGGGGATACAGTGGGAAAAACGATATGGATGTGATTCCTGCTCACACAGAGCTTAAGTCTAGTGGGGGGTGTACATTCATCTTTCATTGATCTGTAACAAATAACCACAAACGAAGAGGCTGAAACTATAGGTATTTCTGTGGGTCAAGAGTCTGGGCCCGGCTTAGCTAGCTCCTCTGCTCCGGGTCTTACATGATTGTAGTCAACGATGTTCATCCACTGAGTTGTTTTCTCCGCTGGAAGCTTGACTGAAAACAAATTCTGCTTCCAAGCTCATGTAGCTTGTTGGGAGAATTTGCTTTCTCACCATGATGAGCTGTGGGCCCTGGCTCTGGCTGGCTGTCAGCTGGATCCATCTGCAGACCCCATGCAATCCATGACAATGGGAAGCCTCCTGCAGTTCCTCCCATGTGGGCTTCTTCACTATGGCCAGTCATCTCAGCAAGCCAGCAAGGAGAGTCTCACTCCAGGCTGATGAGATGGGGTCTTACAGAGTCTAATGTAACCACGGGGGTGACATTCCTTTACCTGGCTATATTCTATTGATTAGAAGTAAGTCACAGGTCTGGCCCAAACTCAAGGGGAGGGGATTATACCAAGGCATGGAAAATGGGAAGTGGACATCATTGGGGGTCACTGTTGGGTCTCGCTACTGCAGAGACATGCAAACAAGTTTGTTTATAATTTAGAAGAGTTGTGTATATAAGGGAGATATATACACAATAATAACAATAGTGTGGTATTTGCTATCACCAGGGAGATTTAGGATGTAAGAAAGTATATATTGAGGCACATGAACAGTCTCAGGGTCATCAGGGAGGACTTCCTGGAGTAAGTGATATATTTTAAAGCTGAGACCCAGAATTAGAATAAGTCTTTAGATAAGGTCTTTTTAGCATTGATTACAGTGAGATTCTTTCTATACTTGCTCTGAGATCTCTTTTTTATTAATGAACCCCAAAGAAAGTCAGTGGGGGTGGCAAGGAGGTAAGTACCAGGCTGGGAGGGTGATGATGGGCGAGGTTCTAGGAATGTCTCTGTCAATGTCAGTTCCCATTGATGTTCCCTGGGAAGGATGGGAAGCCGATCGTGGCTCTAGGGCAGAGTGAGAAAACCTCCATCTGTTTCAGATCGGGCCTGTGGCTGAAGAATCTACAGCTTAGCCAAAGCTTCTCCCATTCCAAATGGGTCTGTTTAGAAATAATGAGAGCGGTAATAATTGTCATCTAAAGTCATGTTTCATTTCATTAAGCTTTTTATAGGCGTAACTTGCCATTATCGGGAATAATGCATCATAGTTTTGAACACTTCTGGGTGACAGGCTTTGGCTAAGCCCTAAATGCTTGGGTTGAATTATCTATCTCAAAAAGGCACTTCCTCCATGTCTTCTAATACACGAAATGCTGGTGAAAAGTTGTCTTCCCCTTCCCTTGCTGCCTACTAAGATTCTCTCATCCTGCATGTTCCATCTCAAGTCTGACCTCTTCTAAGAAGCTGGCCATGACACTCCCATGCGTATTCTCAGTGCCACCAAGTTCATCATCCCATTAGCTTTGGTCTTGCTAACTAGAATCATAGCATTTTGGTGCTCATCCCACCTGCCCCCTTTCCAGCTGTACTGTCTACGTCATGACAGTCTGAACACGTTCAGCCTAGTCTCTCTGTCCGTAAGCCCCCCCCCTCTCTCTTGCTCCTTCCTGCACAGTGCAGACAGACTGGATTTCCTAAGGTTCAGCCTTAACTGCATCACTTCATCACTCAAAAACTTTCAGTACCTATTCTTTAACCCATCAATTTCACTTCCAGCAATTTATTCTTCAGGCATACTTGCCCATGTGTGAAATGACTGTCATAGGTATTGAGTGCTGTCTTCCTTCCAATAGCAAAAAATCTGAAGCAACCTGAATATCCATCAACAGGGCTTGGTTAGTAAGGCCCGGTACATTTATGACAGTGGTTTTTAAGCCTGCTTGCACATGCAGGTCACATGGATGTGGCACTTTAGGATGACCACACATTCTCTGCCACTCCTCCTAGTGAGGAAGAGTCTACGTCCCCTTCTCTTAAATAGGAGTAGGCCTTTGTTTAGAGACTTGTTTGGCTAATAATAGAATGGGATCCAGTGGATGAGCTGAGACCTCCAAGGGTAAGTCATAAGAAGCCTTATAACTTCTGCACTGGCCTCTTAAAGCTTCAGCTCTGGGATGAGCCAGCTACCATGTAAGAAGTCTTACCATCTTGAGACTTCCATGATGTGGGGAAGCCCAAGGTAGCTGCATAGAGACAGAGAGAGAAAAAGAGAGAGCACGTGCGCAAGAGAGAGAGAGAGAGAGAGAGAGAGTGAGAGAGAGAGAGAGGGCGCTGTTATGAGGTAGGTTTTTAAAAAAAGGTTTTTTTTTTTTGTTTTTTTTACGGAGAAATAAAAAGCTGGAACTCCTGGGAAACTTACAAAATCTCCCCAGGTCATTTTAATAAACAACTGTGTTGAGAACCATTGGTCACAATTAAATGTTGTCTATTCATTTGAAATGAATTTAAAAAACCCTCTCTTCTGCTATGGATGATGTCCAAGTTATATCATGGATGATGTCCAAATTATATCATGGTAAAATAGAAAGTGGCTGGGGAAGAGAGAGAGAAAAAAATTTTACTTAATACCCTATGATAACTTTCACATATTAAAACATGTGCATGCACCAATTCAGTGACAAATACATTCTAGCTGTTGCTTACCCAGAAAGCTCCAGGTTCTTTAGCCTGATCTGGCCTCAGCATTTATTTCCAGGCTTATTATCTTGTTATTTATTCCTCTTGTTTTACCCTAAATAGTGGTTGTGGTAAGCAGAATAATGCTCCCCCTCCTCTCCTAAAATGTCCATGTCCTAGTCCTTGGAGCCTAAGCATGTCACCTTATTGGCAAAAGGGACTTTGCAGATGTGATTCAATTAAGGATCTTGCGATGGGAAGATTATCCGGGATTATCTGAGCAGGCCCATTGTAATCACAAGGGGCCTTGTGAGTGAAAGAGGGAAATGGAGAGCCGGGGGAGAAGGAGATGGGTAGATGGAAGTAGACTTCAGAGAGATCTTATCGGTGGAAGTGGGATTCTTAGGTCACCGCTGGAATAAGAATTTCCCGAGGCCACATGGGAGGCTGAGATATTGTAAGAAACTTTATTTCTGTGGAGTTTCCAAGGTCCCGTTTCCCTCAGTCCTGCATAGAAGTGTAGCTGTGACTTCAGCAGAGCTAGGATCAGAGCCAGTGTCCAGAGTTTTCATTCCATATTTCCACAGTCCAATCCAGCATCAGGCTAGCTTAGCGTGTGTTCCCAGCTGCATCCATCAGTCCATTGCATGTGGGGTCTGCAGGGCCACAGGGCTCGGAGGGAACACAGGCAGGAGCAAAGAAACGGGAACAAGAGAGCCCTATGAGCCAAGAGAGTGAGCTATGTTCAGGGGATTATGTATCCCCCAATTTTGGCAGGTTTGTAGTGGCCCTACCCCCTGTGGCCAATATTCTCTGTTCCCAGTTTTGACTGACAGGCACCTTCCCTATGTTACCTCATCCCCCTTTGCCCAATCCCGTCTCCCAGTAATCTGTGGGGAATGGGCCATGGGCCCCCTGGGAAGTGTGAAATTGCAGCTTCCTGTTGAAGCTGCCCAAATGACACGCCTGTAATGTCTGAATGTCTGGCCTTCCCTTTGCCCCTTTCCTATTATTAATAACTAGCTAATTACAATGGTATCAATGTGATTGCTGATTTTGTGGATCAAGGAAGCGTCCATGAGCCAATAAATATGGGTGGCCTCCAAAAGCAGGAATAGACAAGGAAACAGATTCTCTCCCCTGGCGCCTCCAGAAGGAACACAGCCCTGCCACACCTTGATTTTAGCTCAGTGAGACCCATTTCACTTGTTGTTTTAAGCCACTCTGTTTGAGGTCATTTGTTGCAGCAGCCACAGAAAACTAACACAGTGGTGTTCCCCGAGATGGTGTTCTAAGAAATAGGCCTTTTGAGAAAACATTAACGAAAAGAATAAAAATAATTCTCAAAAGTCAAATATCAAATTATTATAATTTTAATCAAGTTAAATAAGGTATGCTTTATATGCAAAATATACAACAAAATGTATATATTTTATGTATACAGTTTGGTGGATTTTGACATGTGTCTACATCCATGTAACCCACCATCTCAATCAAGATACGGATCACGTCCATTATCCCAAAATGTTTCCTGGTACCCCTTCCTATCCCCTCCTCCAGCCCCAGGCAACCGCTGTTTTGAGTTTTGTCACCAAATGACCTTTAGCTGAAGGGCTTCTCAGGAGCTTTAATATGTTAAGAGTATTGTGAATGTCCAAGGGGAGGTGCTGTAGAGCAGGTTGCATCCTCAGTTTTATTTGGCCTCGAGGTCCTTTTGTTCTGCACAGGATGAGCGGCTCTCAGAACACACTCAAGAAATGCTTCCCTGCACTCCTGTCTCACTCAGGCATTTCCCTCGCTGGGGGTGCCCGTCTCTGTCCTTTGAAAGGATGTGCTCATCCTTTAAGGCCCAGCTCAAGGCTGAACGCCTCTGTGAAATAGATCCCTATCCTCTGCTAAGTCTCACATCCTTGATTTTACATCTCTTGCAGCACACAGATTGCATAATGGTTAATATTAAGGTATTATTATGTTATATTTGCATTATAGATATGGGGTGGGCAAAAGTAGGTTTACAGTTGTTCGTATGGGAAAATAATACAATAATAAATAAAAATACAAGAATAAACTCTGTGTTCCACATACGCACCACTGTAAACCTACTTTTGTACATGTATTTTCCTGATGGCAGTGAATGACTATTTGCTTTCTGATTACATGATTATTAGGAAACGGTCATGTGTTCGGCAGGGAGTCAAAGGAGATATGCTCCAAGGTCACGTTTGAGCTGCCCTAGACTCGAGACTCTTCCTTGCTAAAACATTTCTAAGCTCTGCCTCAGCAGCCCACACCTATCTTCCTACCCCATATCTAGCCCAGCACATCCCCGAGTCGTGTGGATTTTACTTCTGAACCATCTCTCCATAGCATTTTCTCTATCCCCTCTGCCAGTGGCCTTTTTCAGGTTCTTACCACATCTCACCTATACTACTACCACAGCCTCCAAGACAGTCTCTACCTTCAGTCTTGCTCCCCATCTGACCTACTTTCCATTCTAATGCTAAGATCCCACTTTTCTTATTCATCAGTATGCATCCCTCGGTATCCACAGAGGATTGGTGCCAGGACCCTCACAGATACCAATATCTGAGAAGCTCAAGTCCCTTATATAAAATGGTGTAGTATTTGCATATAACCTTATGTGCCTCCTCCTGAATATTTGAAATCATCTCTAGATTACTTATAATACCTAATATATGTGGAATGGTGTGTAAATAGTTTTTTCCTATAGGGAATAACAACATGAAAAAGTCTGGACGTGATCAGTACAGATGCAACCATTGTAGGCCTAACTACAAGATAACTTAAAAAAAAAATATTTTCAATCTGCAGTTGGTTGAGTCTGCAGATGTGGATCCCATGGATATGGAGGGTGGACTGCATACACGTGGTATAATTTCTCCCCCTTAGAGCTTTGCATTTGCTGTTCCATTTCCCTGACATGCTGTTCCAGTCAATATTCATAAAGCTTGTTTTTTTTTCATTTCCTTTGGGTTTTTGCACAAATATCACCTCCTGGCCACACTATTTAAAATTGCAAAACTTCCCCCCCTTCCTATCCTGTTTTAATTTTTCTTGAGAGTACTTACATGCTATAGACTATTAATCTGACCCTCGAGGGCAGGAATTTTTTATTTATTTTTTTATTGCTGTATCTCAGCATCTAGAATAGTGTCTGGCCCATAATAGGCCCTAATGAATGTAGACAGAATGATGCAGTGACTTTTGTTTTCTGACGTTCTTACTGGCTTGTAGCAATGGTGTGATTTTTCCTTATAAAAAGGGGCAGCTATTCAGAAGGATGTTACCACCCACTGCCCTCATTCAGACGTTCTTAGAACAGAGCTTCCTAAACTGTAATGTGCATTTGAATCACCTGGGGATCTTGCTAAAATGCACCTTCTGCTTTGGCAGGTCTGGTCAGGGCCTGAATTTCTGCATTTCTAACAAGCGCCCAATTCATGGAGATGCTCCTGATCCAAACCACACTTTGAGCAGCAAGGCCGCTTCGCTCATCTTACGCCTCATTCTTCTTTCTTCTTTAAAAAGTAAAGTGAGCATAAATACTCACACAGCACATTTACATATTCATAGCACAAACCTGACCTTGAGTTCAAGCAGATCTGCAGTTAGTGCAGCCATAGCTGCAGGTTACACGTTTGTGCAGAGCTTCATCCATCGCTGTATATGCCGCGGGCGGAAATGCTGGCCGGGTAGGCTGCTAAAGGATGGCTGTTTACTGTTCCGAGCAGAATGGGCAGAATTAGTTATTTGTTTTGTTTCTGTGTGTGTGTGCGCAGGGATATTATTATTGACTAGAGGCCTGTTGCACGAGGAGATTCGTGCAATAGGCCTTCCTTCCCTTGGCTTCCAGCATCGGTTTTCCTCCGGCACCCAGGACCCAGGCCTTTGCTCAGGCCGGAGTCTGCCATCTTCATCTTCGCTGCAGCTGGAGTGCTGCTCCTGTAGATCCCTTCGCCCCCCCCCCCCCCCCCCACTCCGCCCTCCCTCCCTCTCATAGCAGGCGTCCTGCCCCACCCGGCCACTCCACGCCTGGAGCAGCTGGGCGGCCACCATCTTTGGTCTTCTAATTTGCGTATTCCCTCCTGATTGGCTGGTGGGCATAGCGGAGTGATGCTCAATTTGCATGTTTCTCTTTTATTAGTGTAGATGTTAATAAGTAAGTGTCTTAGCAATTGTTGGATTCCATTTGCCATGTTTTGGCATAAAATCAATGCAAAGACAAGTCCTGCCTGTCTGCTCAGGTTACTGTGATTACGTCACTCTGCCTCTGTCTAGAGAACAAGGTGGAGTGTTTTCTATGATAATTACCATCATCAATTAGTTTTAAAATCATAGGCAGGGCCTCTCTGCACAGTGTGTACAGTTTGTAAATGTCACAAAGAGGCCCAGCTTGGAGGGCGGGGGGCAAGTGAAGACTGAAAACCAGCCACACCAGTTTGCCAAGCCTGGTGCTCTAGCTGGGGTTGCATTGCCTTTTTTACCTAGAAGGGGTGTCTTTTTAAAAATGCCATAAAGCCAGAGAGAGCTGTACAGGAAAACAGAGAGCGCTGAGCACAGCACTTTGATTTTAGGGATGTGGAAATACTGAGGGCTTAGGGCACTTGTCTCAGCTGCCATCATCATATCATCACCATCATCATCAACAGCATCACCATCATCACCATCACTATCACCATCATCCTCTAATGTTTATTGAGGACGCAAGGCCCTGGGTCAGTTGCTTTATATACAATGCTTCATTTTTTCCCTACAACAACCACCCCAAAAGTTATTATTATTTCATTCTTAGTTACAGAGAGGGAAACTGAAACTTGAAGAGGTTAAGCAACTTGCCTCAGGTGACGGAGCTATGTTAAGTGTCATTTTCAAACGTGGGAATCATGATCCTCAGGCAAATATTAAATGACCTCATGCCAAAGATTTTATTTGACTCATTAATGAGAGAGAGAACCAACAAGATACTTATAAAACTTATACAAAGAGCATTCGAGAATTTAGGCATATGCAGAAAATATAAGGAAAGTGCAGTAGGCTGAATAATGCCTCCCCTGGCTTCCCAAAGGTATCCACATCCTGATCTTTGAAGCTTGTGAATATGTTACTTTACATGTAAAAAGGACTTTGAAGATATGATTAAGTATGTTGAGCTGGGGAGATTATTCTGGATTATCTGGGTAAGTCCGTGTAATCACAATTATTAGAGGGAGCCAAGTGTCAGAGTGACACAGATGTAAGAATGGAGGCAGAGGTGGAAGGGATGTGCATTAAAAATAAAGGATGGAGCCCCATGCCAAGGAATGTAGGTGGCCCTAGAACCTGGAAAAGGCCAGGCCACAGGTCCTTTTCTAGAGTTTCCAGAAGGAACCAGCCCTGCTGATACCTGCTTTTAGCCCCATGAAACTGACTTTTGACTTCGAGAACTCTAAGATAAATTTATGTTGTTTTAAGCCCCAAGATGTGGTCAATTGTTATAACAGCAGTAGGAAATTAATACAGAAAGGTAAGTGGATTAGATAGAAAGCTGGTTAATGTCCAACAGGGCAGTAAACAAGAACTCTTGGAGCTAATTTTCCTACCAGAGTTAAATTATTTGCATCTTTATTGGACCAAAATATACAAGTTAACCTCTGCCCACGACAGAGACGAAAACTGCCTGATCAGTAGAAAGTCAAGTTCAGGGTTTCATTGAAAGAACACCCAGTAATCTCTTCTGCATATCTTAAGTTTAGGGTACTATTTTGGAGAGTTAGGAGGTAAAGGAGCTGGGGTTTGAACTGGGCCCTTCCAAGTGCAAAATTTATGCTTTTAACTGGTAAAGGACATATCATGAGTACTAGTTGGCCTAGCAAGGCAATCTGAGGCAAAGAAAATTGTGCATAGAGACTGAGAACGCAGCTCAAAAATCACCAGAGTGAGTTCACCAACTCCTTCATGGTGCTTCCCCTAAACAGGGACCCCAGAAAGAGCCCTGCTCTTCTCTTAATGCCGACAATGGACATTCCTAACCTAGCTCTCCCACAACTTAGAGTCAAGCTTTTAATAGATGGCTTGGATAGGTTACTGGTTGGTGAAACAGGAGAGATGTGGCAGGAAGCTTACATACCATCCCCACTCCTCCCCCACCTCGCTCAGAAGCAAAGGTCCCTGAAAGTCCCTTCTTTAAAAATCTATTACTTGGTTAAACATCATAACACTTAGCCTAGTAAATGCTTGATAAAGGTTTGAATTGCAAGTGTTTGGGGGAAGGGAGAGGTGAAGACTTTGGGTTTGGGGAACAGATAGCAGAAGCAGAAGAGTGGTGTTAAGAACGAGCATGGCATTCTTTTAAAAAAATATTTCTTTTATTGATTTCAGAGAGGAAGGGAGAGGGAAAGATAGAAACATCAATGATGAGAGAGAATCATTGATTGGCTGCCTTCTGCACACCCCCTACTGAGGATCTAGCCTGCAAACCGGGGATGTGCCCTTGGCCGGAATCAAACCCAGGACCCTTCATTCTGCAGGCTGATGCTCTATCCACTGAGCCAAACCAGCCAAGCATGGTATTCTTAAGAGATGGTGCTGTGGAGGTCCTGACTGCAGTGGGAAGCTTTTATAGAGAAGTGGGGACTGTGATCTGGTGGGTGAAGTATGGCCAGTGTCTTGAATGTGAGCTGGGCAATGTAGGTTTACTTTAGAAGGCAATCATTATTGACAATGACTGAGCAGTAGAAGAAGCTGGGAGATTAACGAATACACAGACCCTCTATCACTTTGCTAGGGCTCCCATAACAAAGAACTACAGATTGGGTGACTTAAAGAATAGAAAATTTATTTTCTCACAGTTCCAGACACTAGAAGTTCAAGATCAAATTGTCAGCAGAATTGTACCTTCGGAGGCTTCTCTCCTTGGCCTGTAAATGACCATCTTCTGTGCCTTCACATGGCCTCCCTCAGGAACTGTTTCCAAATGTCCTCTTCTAATAAGCATGTCAGTCAACTGGATTAGGGTTCATCCTAAAGACCTAATTTCAACTTAATTACTTTAACTGGGTATGTGCCCTGACTGGGAATTGAACCTACCACCTTTTGGTGTACAGGACAACACTCCAACCAACTGAACCACCCGGCCAGGGCCAACATGAGATATTATCACTCCTTTTTATTTTGACTGTTCTACTAGGTGTGTAGGGATGTATCACTGTGCTTTTAATTTGCATTTTCCTATCTTTCTTGTGGCTATTTGCCGTCTGTATAACCTCTTGGTGAAATAACTGTTTATTTCTTTTTTCTTTTGATACATCCAAATTCACATATATTTTGGAAGGCTATTTATATATTTCATGGGTGCTGGCATAACACAGAACTTCGTTGGGGCTTCCCTTTTACATTTTCCTGGGGAGACAGTTGGTACGAAACCCAAGTCCTTTGATCATTTTCTAATTGGATAGTTTGTTTTTTTACTATGGAGTTTTGAGAATTTTATGTAGTCGATACAAGGCATTTGTCCCACATGCGACTTGCAAATATTTTCTCCTTGTCTGCAGCTTGTCTTTTCACATGATCTTTCACAGCACAAAACAAGCGGATATTTTAAATTCCTATGCAGAAAGGTCTGAGCTCTACTTGAGAGTGCTGAACATGGTCTCTCCATTGGTTGCTGCTCATGAGGGCAGATTGTGGGTCTAATTTCCACTTGGATGCCCTTATTCAGATTTACAATAGCTCTCTCCCCCTCCCCCACGGGCTTAAGTCTTCAGTGGCCACAGATCCATGTTTGTCAGGACACCACAAAAAATGAGCTGAGAAAGAGTGGTCCTCTACCGAAGGGCAAGTCCTTAGTGATCCAGAAAGTGAGTCTGTAGCCTCCTCCCCTTCCTAGAGAACTGGAACATGCGCCATCATCAGTACAGAGTGAAAGCCAGCATTCATAATATCAGGAGGCGTTTCACCACAACAGAAAGTGACAAACAGACTTGACTCATCAGGTGAATTTAACCAGCATAGGGAGCCAAAACATACACAGAATTCAGCACCAGAAATACTCTCAAGTTTGAGTCATCCAATGTGCCTGTCTACATTGATTGCATTCACCAGCTCAAAGTCAAATCCAGTCCATGAGCCTCAGCTCAGGTTGAGGGTTGCTGCCTTGGAGACCACAAGGGAGGAGATTTCCTGACATACTATTGGCATGAAAGGAATGGATTACAGCTCCATTTTATGTAAATGTCCATTGGGGGGAAAAGATTAAAAAGAAAATAATCATGGTTTAGTCATTTTCATTTTTGGTAATAAGACCCTTTAATTTCTTATTGGAAAAAGAGGTAACAGCTGTCCTATCACAAATGGTAAGACACTTTGCTTGATATTTTTCGGGAACCCAATCTTTAGCCAGAATTTTGACCTAATGGTTACACTGAGTTATGTTTTTAAAAGAAATATCATTTTTATTTAAACATGTGGCATAAGTCAATTGGCCCAGACATGAAGAATTAATAATGAATTGTACCAACCAGAATTTCTGAATTGGATAGAAATCTTATCCTTCCTGTTTCTCCATGTCCAGACTCAGTGTGTCAGAAGGAGGGTGAACTACTATGTAAAGACTATTTCACAGGCTCGGTAAGTGGACATTGAATGTTTGCTGCTACAGCATTCATTCTCTTTTCATTGTGGCGGCAGCCCTCAACTTTCATGTAAAGAGGCATTTCACCCAGCTCTTAGTCCACATGGTCACTTTAATGAATGACTGCATCTCATTCACATAGCTCTTTGATATATAGGTGGTATCATCATCATTATTGCCATCATCGCCCTTTGTCAATAGGGGAACTTCTCCTCAGGCAAGATAACTTGTTCAAGGTGTCAAACAGGATTGGAACCCAGATGGTCCTGCTCAGTGTGAAGTATGGTAGCAATCATCTCAGGTAGAAATTGCAGTTTTTAACCTCAATTTTAACCCTGCTGTTTGGCTTCTGTAATTATTTGCTTGCTAAAACAATAGAAAAGTTATTTTGATTTTCTGAACTTATGTATGCTATCCCAATCGATTGAATACTCCATTGATGGTGGTTTGAATATCCCATGGATTGTGATCTCACTGGTTATTGAAGCACATTCTTCTGGGAACCAGAACAGCACAATTACCCTAAATTGTCTCAGTAGCTACAGATAATGCATTCCGGTTGACTCAGTGGTCCCAGAATCTGGACAGCACAATTATTCTAAATTGCCTGGGTGGCCCCAGATAATGTGTTTCTGTTGATTCAGTGATCTGTAGACCCAAAACTATACTTAATCTTTATAGATAACTAACTTGCTCAATTTCGCTTCTGTAACTGCTTTGTGCAAACCAGGTTCCTCATTAAAAACCCAAAGATGTAATCAATACCTTTGTGATATTCTGCCAATATAAGCCAGATGCAGCAAGCTTTTCGGGCTGTGAGATCTGGAGCTTTTTTGCCCCTTGTATGCCGCCGGCCTTTAATAAATGACTCCATAAATCGACTTCTTGAGGCGTCCTTTGTGAGATTCGGGGTACAATACAACAAGTGTCCAACCACAATTAGAACCCAGGTGGTCTCACTCCAGAGTCCATATACTCAAGTCTTCCTTCCCTCTGCTTCGGTCAAGTTGAATGTCCATCTTTGGTCTCCACTTGTGGTCCAGAATAATCCCTTCATATTCCCAGAGAAACATTCAAATAGAAGCATGGAGGGTTTTTAGGAGGGTCATCTGCAGCAGTTCATCTTATTTTGGCAATTTTACTGGCAGTTTAGGGTGGGGGAAAATTTATTTTCCCTTGATTTCCTCTAGGTTCTATAAGGAAGGGAAAAAAGATGGTGAGGGGATGAGATAGAAATGACTGCAACCTGTAAGCAGGTTTTCAGCTGTGAAATTTAGCATAATCCCGGGTACCAAATACCCAGCTGCCAGAAATGTCTGGGCACACCTATCTGTGGGACTAGAAAGACCTGGAAATCAAGTGTATGGCTCAGATCCCTGGGAAGGTAGGAGAGCCAGAACTCATGTATCAGAAACATTTAATACGCACGAGAACAGGGATTTTTGTCAGTTTTGTTCACTGCTGAGTCACAAACACTGGACTGGTGCCTGGCCCTGTAGTGGCTCCATAAACATTTGTTGAATGAACAACTGAATGAAAGAATGAATGAATGTAGCAGATGCTGGCAGGGCTTCCTATTTCTGCAGTTACCATGAAGGTGAAGAACACAGAAACAGGGGTATTTAAGACACTCATCAGTAATTTTCGGCTGCCAAGGAGATTAACACAGACACACAACTGGCAGTGCCACCCCCTGGTTAAGGTCCTTGGATGGCTCCACAGCACCTACCCGGGCAGGCAAAGTCAAAAGCCTTCAGGCAGATGATGTAAATGAGGGGAAAAGACCAATAGAAAGGGGCTCAGCTGGAGAGTAAGTGCCCTGCCTCCAGCCATTACATTCAGAATGCAAACACAATGTGTCTACCAAACAGAACACATCTGGAGTCTGGGTTTGACCTCCAGGCTCCACATTTGCAATCCCAAGTTCCTGCATACTGACCTGAAGGTCTTTGTGACTAAGCCCCAACATTTCACAAGACTCACTTCCTGTCATTAAAGGTTCTAGTAATATTAGATTGGTGCCAACATCTTTCACGGTCCTATGCTTTTGCTTAGGTTGTTCCTTTACCTGGAACCTCAGTCCACCCCATCCTTTCTGTCACCATCTGTTTCTGGCTAAATCCTATTTGCTCTTCAATATTTGTCTTGAGGAGGAAACTGGTCTTGCAGAACTTGTTATCTAAATGCAGAGGCCATGGAGCTGTGAACAATGCACTGCCCTGGGCGGGCGGGGGTTGTTATGCTGGTGCCAGGATGGACCATCACCATCCACCATCAGATGTGGCCTGACACCTGGGGGCCTTCCTGCAGGGCCAGGAAGTGGGCAGGGGGCATATCTGCAAGACAAGGATCCCAGTGGGATATATATAGACAGACTCTCTTCATGTTTCTTCACTCTGATTTGGAAATTATTCCCTGAGTCCACTAGTGTTAATAAACGGGGTCCCTCCCTTTCTCTAGGACAGTGGTCGGCAAAAAGCGGCTCGCGAGCCACATGCGGCTCTTTGGCCCCTTGAGTGTGACTCTTCCACAAAATACCACGGCCTGGGTGAGTCTATTTTGAAGAAGTGGCGTTAAAGGAAGTTTAAGTTTAAAAAATTTGGCTCTCAAAAGAAATTTCAATCGTTGTACTGTTGATATTTGGTTCTGTTGACTAATGAGTTTGCTGACCACTGCTCTAGGAAGAGTGCTTGGTATTTTTTTGGTCTTCTGTAACAGTCTCAGGTGTTATCAACTCCAGGGATCCTCCTCTTGATGGGACAGGGGTCCTTCCTATATGTCCAAATAGCTGGTGTGCACTTCTCTGTCATTGCGCCCACCAGGCACACCAGACCCTGTTGATTGCTCACCCATAACCATTCCTTTTCCTGTTGACTTGCTGTCAGAATTTGCCACTTTCAACAAAGGCTGAAAAAACCTGATATTCTCTCTTCATCTAGGATCTGGGGTATGATTAAATCCTGTTCAAAGGGATTGGATGAAAAAGCTACTAAGGGATTCTTGGGAAAGATTTTCCTCCAGGAAAACAGAGCAGTGATGCACAGAAAACCCTTCCTTTTCATTTCTGCCAGTAGACGTAGTTCTGTGAGGAGGGATGTTTGGAGCTGTGGCAGACATCTTGCACCTATGAGGGGAAAACCAAGAGATTCACAGAGAGGGTGAAGCAGGTCCCTGGAGACTCTGAGCTGGAAACTTTCTCCTCCAGCCTTTTTGCTATATGAGAAACAGTAATAATCCTTTGTTGCCTAAGTCACATTTTGGGGGAGTATTCTGTGACTTGCAGGTGAACACATTCAAAATGACTCCACATATTATGGTCACATTGCCCTTGTATTTTTCTCCTCTATTATTCTGCATGTCTTTCTTTTTGTGGGCAGGAATGATCATATACCCATCTTTGTATACCTGGTGTTGAGCACAGAGTAGGAACTCAGTAAGTGGTCACGGAAATAATTTATTTTTTCCATCATTTTTCACTAAGAGTAAATGGTGTGTGTCAGACAATGTATGTCTTATTTAAGAGATAGCCCTAGTGTCATATGTCCCACTCCTCAACACTGGTTTTAGTTCATAAGAAAGAAAGGGAGAATGGCTTTTGGGAGGCAACTAGTTGTTTGAGTAAACTAATGAGAAGCATACATACCAGAAATGCAACACAACATTCACTTATTCATTTACTGAATCATTCAATCACTTGTTGGCTCGTTAATTCAATAAATATTGAGTACTTAGGTGCTGGGGACCCGAAAATGAATAGGGCACTGTTTTTCCCCTCAGAGTGCTCCTTGAGAGGTAAGGACAATAGCCTGCGAGAAGTGAGCTGACAGATGATTCTATGTATAGTGTTAGCCAGAGCAAAAACTGAGCTCTGGTTGGGCTGGGGAGCTTGGCAGACAAGGAGACACGTGAACTGGGACTCAAAGAATGATAGGAATTCTTCAAGTGTGGGTGGGGAAAAGGCAGGCTGGGTGGGAGGGGGTAGGAGGATTGGCAGCATCTACAAGGACCTATTGGTGTGATATAGTATGAAGGACCCATTTGGGAGCTGCACGTACAGCTACAGTAAACTGAAGAGATGGACAATGAAGGCCTCTTGTGTTCTGCTAAAAATCTTAAAAAATATTTATCGATTTTAATCTATTTGGTTCCAAAAAATGATGGAAGGCTGGCTAGGGTATCTGGACTTTATCCTGTAGGTGTGAGGGAGACACAAATGAGTTTGGCCAGTGGAATGTGGGCTGAAGTGACAGTTCTGAGCCTTAGGAGGCACCATTGTTTCTGCTCACCCCTTAGGGAGCTTCCTCCATGGAAAGAACATGGCCAGTTCTTGGGGTTCCTTCAGCCTGGGCTTCACAATGACATGCACGGGGCAGATCTGAACTTGACCCACAGCTTGAAGCAGCAATACCCTGGCTACCTTTCAAAGCTATGAGCAACAAATAAGTGCTGATTTTATTTGACTCACAGATTTGTAAGAAAACATCATTGTGGAAATCTGCTAATATACCTGGCAATTAGATTCCTCTCTACCAGCTCAAACTGTGAGTGTTAGGTGGGGGTGTGGCCAAGCCTACCTGTTTGGTGTACCAGATGACATCAGAGGGAAATGCCACACAAAAGTGGTACTTTACAAAACAGGGGTGTGGGGATCATCAGGATGTACGAAAATACCTGTTGGTTTAGCTCAGGGCTTCTCACCTTCAGCAATACTGACATTTTAGTATGTGTGCATGTGTGCAAGCATGTGTTGTGGGGGCAGGCTGTCCTGTGCATAGAAGTTTAGAAGCATCCCTACTGTCTACCTACTAGGTGCTGGTGGCATCGCACTCCCCAATTTGTGACAACCCCAAACATCCCTAGACATTGCCAAGTATCTCTTGGGTGGCAAAATCTCTCTCAGTTGAGAACCCTTCATTTAGCTGAGCTGGCTTCAGGGTTAGGCTTAAAGATAAGCATAGAAAATGACAACAAATGACACCATTTATGGAGAACTTACTGAGTTCCAGGCATATTGTTAAGCACTTTTAGAAATTAATCTAATTTGGAAAGTGTATTAGCTCGGGCTGCCATCACAAAGTACCACAGACTAGGTGGCTTAAACAATAGAAATTTATTTTTTCATCTTTCTGGAAGCTAGAGATTCTGTCATTGGTTAGGAGATGGCATCTCCTTACATGGTCCTTTCTCTGTGTGTGTCTGTACCCTAACCTCTCCCTTTTATAAGGACTCTGGTCGTATTGGATTAGGCCTGCTCTAATGACCCAATTTTAAACTTAATTACATTTTTAAAAACCAATTCTCTAATTACAGGCACATTCTGAGGTCCTGGGGGTTGAGATCGACTTCACCATATGAATTTTGGGGTCAAAATTCAGCCATACAAAATGTTTATGAATGAGGAAAGTCAAGACACAGAGGAAAAGTAACACTTGCTTTTGTAACACGTTCAGAATGTGGAAGAGCTGAGTCCAACAGCTCTAGAATCTGTGCTTTTGACTTGGTTCATGCTGACTTGTAAGAAATTAGACTTGCAAGCCATTCAGGAAAGTAGGCCCTATATACATGTTATGCAATGAATTCTCTCTCTCTCTCTCTCTCTCTCTCTCTCTCTCTCTCTCTCTCTCTGTGTGTGTGTGTGTGTGTGTGTGTGTGTGTTAGTAGAAAAAAAAAAAGAATGGGCTAGTTAAGGTGTGATGATTACTCCAATTCGGTGTTTCCTAGCTCATCAGAGAGAAGCTACACAGATTGTAGGAAGTTCCCAGCCACTATAAGGCTGGTCTAGACAACTCAATCCCACTCAGTGAAAATACATTTCTAGACCCTGTGCCCTCTTTGATGATAGAAATTAAAAGACTTAAAAATTTCCACCTGTAATCCAGCAATTACACTCCCTGGAATTTATCCTTAGGAAGAAATCAAGTATGTGTACAAATATTTACGCATAGGACATTTGATTTTAACATGACTTGTAAGTGCAAATATTGGATAGATATTGGAAACATAAATTACACATGTCCATATGGTGGGATATTCAACTTGTAGATGAATATTTTCTTTCAAGGGAAATACTTCATGATATATTAGTCTTTGAGAAAAAAGACTATATAGAGCAAATCCCATTTTCTGAAGTTGTGTATATATGACACCATCAGCACAAGGAGGGACTTGTGGGATGCAGTGGGAATGTATGGTATATGTGGTCTCCACTGTCCTATGGAAATTGTTCTGTAGATTTTAGGCTGCTCCTCAGTAAAATTGGGATGAGTCCCAGGACTTCTTTTGCCACTCTTATCTAAGGAAAAGTCATCCAGCCACTTCTTTTTCAAACACCCGGTCTCCATTTAGTAGCTAATATGTCCACTCCAGAGTAAGGACTCAAACCCTCCAATCTTCATTGAAAACGGTGATTTCTTCCCTCTCCCAGTGTGGTGGTGTACTGTTGGCCATTGAGTGAGAAGGGTCTAGGACTGTTGTGTCTCTCTTTCTTTCCCTGGTGGTTCTGTTTTCCTCTCACACTTGCTGGGTGGGCTCTCTCTGCATCCTCCAGAATAGAGAAGGGGGAGAGAGGAGGAAAGGGGCGGGGCGAGACTTACAGGACTGGTGTTGTCCTAGACATCGTTTGGGTTTGACAGTTAGCCCATCGTCTTCTGCAGTCCTTCATGGGTGCTTTGCAGCTGGGCCCTCCCTATTCCCAGGTGGGCACCAGCACCTTGCTCCATGGGAAGCTTGTGTCCCTTTGATGGTTCTTGCATGATTTCTCCCTCACTCCCTGTCTCTGACAGCACACCTCCTAAGCCAATTCTGTGTCACGGGAAACTTTCACACATCCTTTTGCCTGACAACTTGGGCAAAGCAAGCCACCTTCAACGTAACCTCTCCTGCTCCACCCTCAGTGCAACAGTCTCTGGCCCTTTACATTTCCCAGGATGAGTCAGACATCAATATGCTGAGTTCCCCGTGTTCCGGGAACGTTCCCCAAGCCTTCTAAGAGGTCTCCTTGAAGCCCCTTTGTTTTGTTTTGGCTCCAGTTGAGAAGACAGATCCCCCTCCCCCATTGGGAGCATGGTGGTGACTGGACATGACAGCTCTTACCCCAGATCCTTACCTGACACCAACCCTGTCTCTGCCTTTCCAACTTCTTAAAGGTTCTGGATGTGGATTGACTGGTCTCTTAAAACCTGGCTCCTCCCTATGTCTTTATTTAACCCAAGATATCCAATATACTATCGCTTTCACATGTAACCAGTATAAACCATTATGAAAGAGGTATTTTGAAATCTGACACTTATTTTATATTTAGAGCACATCTCAATCTGGATTATAAATTTTCATTGAAAACACTTGATGTGTATTTTGATTTTATGAAATTTAGAGTAAAAAAAAAATAGGTTCACCTGCCCACATTGTTCCTAACATACTTGAAGTTTTTCAATAATTGAATTTAATATATTTTTTTAAAATTTAGATTAATTAAAATAAAATAAAAAATTCAGTCCCTCATCACACTAGTCACATTTTAAGTGCTCAGTTGTCACACGCAGAACTAGAGAGTGGGTGGGAGGTATGGGAAGAGGCAACTGAATCAGAGTACAAAGCCTAATGACTCTAAGGCAGTGGTTCTCAACCTTTCTAATGCTGTGACCCTTTAATACAGTTCCTCATGTTGTGGTGACTCCCAACCATAAAATTATTTTCGTTGCTACTTCATAACTGTAATTTTGCTACTGATAATAAATTGTAATGTAAATATCTGTGTTTTCCGATGGTCTTAGGCTCTACAGCAGCAGTTCTCAACCTGTGGGTCACGACCCACAGGTTAAGAACCACTAGCAGGGTCACGGAAAACACAGATATTTACATTACGATTCATTAACAGTAGCAAAATTACAGTTATGAAGTAGCAACGAAAATAATTTTATGGTTGGGGGTCACCACAACATGAGGAACTGTATTAAAGGGTCGCGGCATTAGGAAGGTTGAGAACCACTGCTCTAAGGGGTGGTGGCAGCTTCACTCATCATTTCTGTGTGCCCAAATACACATTTCACTCATTTTCCTCCAGTCTTCAGGGAACACTGGTGTTGGGGGCGGCTCAGCTAGCTCCCATACAGTCTTCAGTGGGATTTCACTCTGTACACTTTCCCCAGCATCAGAAGTTTTGGGCAGCATTGTCACTGCTTAGGGGACACGGAGGATTGAAACTCTGGGGAGAGGCTCCTAGTTTAGGGACCTGCACCCTCTGCCCGCCCCCTTCCCCCTCCCCCCCGCCCCCCCAATCTCTGGAGGCTGGGGAGGCCCCTGGAGCTGACAGAGGAAATAGCTGCTCCCCCTACTGGGAGCCAGAAGAATAGCAGTCCTGCCTGGCTGGAGTGACCAGGGAGTTACAGGGCTGAGACAGCTCATAGTTTTCTAGAATGAGCAGTGATAGGAGTCTGGTGGATCGCTGTGGGCAGGGGCCAAGGAAAGGCTAGATCCCTTTTGGGTTTCCAAGTCTAGGGACACAGAAGCCCCTGCCTTTGGAAGCGGAGGAATGTTGGTGAAGAAAGGAATCTTAGAAAGTGAGGGTAAGAACTTCATTTAATAAAGTTCCGTGATTTCTAAACCCCAAATGAAAACGATTTGTTTTTCTCTAGTCTTAGCCGGCCAACAAATACTTGTTAGGAATCTGTAATGATCATATTCAGAAAGACCTCACAAGTGAAATATACATTAAAAAAATGAAATCTAATCCCTTCAGTGGTCTCTTCTAATATATTTACAAACTGAAAGCAATAATATACATAATAAAAAAAATTAAATTGTGCTAAGGGTTATACAGTGAAAACTCAAAGTCCTCTCCTCTTCCCTTGAATGTCCTTTCAATTTGCTCAAAGCAACAGGCTTATAGTAGCTGTTCCATACATGTTGGCTTGCTACTGATTATTGAAGGCAGGCCAGAAAGGTAACAGCAAGGAAAACAGTATTATTAAAGCACAAACGAACAGTTACTCAGTCCAGACGCTCTACCAAACATTTAGATAAGATTCTTTGATTGAGGTTCCCTGCAGAGAACACAAGGTGGTGGGACAGACAGACAGGGGCATTGCTTTTCAGGGCTCTTGGAGGACAAGTGGGGTGTAAGCCCTGGTGTTGGGTGTGATAGAGATGTCCCCAGAATGGAGCTTTGAGTCATTTCTCTCCTAGGAAAATGGTTGAGTGACCTTGGGCCAATTCAGTGGATTTTCAGTCTAGTGGATGGGGACTGAAAAGGGACTAAAAGGCCATTTCTATCCGCAAGGAGTTTGCTTCTGGGGAAGACAGTAACTGGTAATGTGACATGGAGCATGCTCCTAGCTGATGGCAAGTTTCCTTAGGGTCCAAATGAGGGGTTATATTTGTCCCACCACTTGCTTTTAAAAAATGTTTTTTATTGATTTTAGAGAGAGGGGAAGAGAGAGAGAGAGAGAGAGAGAGAGAGAGAGAGAGAGAGAAACATCAATTGGCTGCCTCCTGCATGCCCCCTACTAGAGATCAAGCCCACAACCTGTACATGTGCCCTGACCAGGAATTGAATCTGAGACCTCTTGGTGCCTGGGTCCATACTCAACCACTGATCCACTGCGGCTGGGCCCACCACCTACTTTTGTCAATAAAATTGTACTGGCTCCTGGCATGCTCACTTATAAAGTTGAATAGTTGCAAGAGAGACTGGGTTGCCTTCAAAGCCTAAACTATTTACTATCTGGCCTTTTATAGAAAAAGTTTGGCAACCCCTGGTCTAATGGGAGAAACAACTATTTTCAATAGAGAAGGCATTTTGGAGTGGCTTCTGAGAATAAGGAGAAGAAAGGGGGGAATTCTGGGCACTGGCAATGGCCTGAGCAAAGGCATGGAGGCCTGATTCCAGAATGGAGAATGAATGAGCTGAGGTCTGGAAATGCTTTGAGAATAATATGAGAAAGCAGCCATTAATCTAAAGACATTATTTCTATTTTGTTGTTCAGTGAATGATAATTTTCTTTTTTCCTTTCTTCTCAGCCCTGGCTGTCAATTTCCTCCTTCCTATTGTTCTGCTTTGAAAAACAACACAAAACTCCAGGCATACTATCACAAACCACAAACGGGTTTACATCAAGAAATGTATTTTTATTCTTTTTCAAATAGGTTCACAAGATAAAGATAGGTGCAAATAGGCTCACATGGGTTTCATGAGGTCCAAAATGCAAAAGGTTTGAAGAATGTGAGGAAAACACCTCCCTTCCATCCTTCAGCCTGTCTATCACTTGGAGGCAACCAATGGCATCAATTTCTTGTTCTTTATGTCCTTCCTGAGATCTTTTAGGCAGGTACAAATATGTACACGTATATTCCTTTTAATATGAATGATCATCTCATATATATAACATTCTGCACTTGGCTATTTCCCCCTTAGTAATGCCTTCTTGTAAAGTGTTTCATATTCATATAGACAGAGCTTCCACATTCTCTTTCATTGCTGCCCCGTGTCCAATCACGTGGATGTACTATAAGATATTTAAGAAGTTAAGTTTTGATCCCGTATTAAGTGTTGTTGCTCCTCCCTTTCCTGCTATCAACAAGTCCTGGGTAGCATCACTGGGTTCAGGAGACTAGGTAGACATTCATGGTTCTGGTGGATTTAAGGATGGCCCTACCTTAGATCTTCACAGGGAAATGGTGGGAGAGAGGGGAGTTGGATTCCAGGAGTCTGCTGGCAGGGTCCTTCTTAGTGCTGTGGTTGACTGAGAGATTATTCCTGCCCCTGTGATTGCCCTTTCACAGGCTGCTAATAAAACTGAAAATTGAAGGCAAGATTATTCTGATGTAGGTGGTGGTGATGGCATTTGCAGGTGTATTAGTCATGGTTTATTTTTCACTGAAAGTTACAAACACCTACTTCAAGCCAGCTTAAGCAAAAAGGAGGCTTTGTGTAATTATATAGGCAAACAAGACAATTTAGGAGTTGTGGCAGATGCCACCAGTTGCCTTCCCATCTTCTCTATGTGACCAATTAAAAACACTCAGCTCTCCAGACTCCCTTGCAGCTAGGGTGACCACGTGGCTCTTTTCTGAACATCGAGATATAAACAAATATACAGGATGGGAGTTCTGGGAATCCAGACAAAAGGGGACACCTTTGTCCTTTCTGTCTGGAGTGTAGGTATGTCACCTAGAGATGCAGCAATCATTTTAGGAGATGAGGAGAGCCAGGTGATGAAGATGGTGGAGCAAAACAGTAGGAAGAGGCTGGGTCTTTGTTCTCATCATGGAGCCAGCCACCAGATCTCACCTGCCAGTCTTTTGATTCCAAATTTGGGCTCTTTGTTAAACACAGGCCTAGCCCTGATACAGTGCAATTGCATTGGAATTTGCATAATTTCTCTGTCTCTTTCTCTCCAGTGTAATCACTCAGAATCCTAGAAGGGGTAAGGATATGATACCAGCAGTTCTGGAATCCATGCTGACAGCCTCCAATCCAGGGGGAAAGAGGGAGCTATCTCTTTAAGTCCAAATGGAAGGGGAAAAAATAACTCCAGGGAAGAAATTGGATTGATTTGGAGGATACTTGTTTAGACCAATCACTGAGGACAAATGGATGAAGTAATTTGATTGGCCAGGACTGTGCCACCTAAGCCCATTTGGAAAGGGGTGTAGGGAACAGTTTTTAAAGGTGAGAGGGAGGTACTTTTACTAGGAGGGGAAAAAGTGGGCAAGCAGATGAAAACAACAGATCGCTCTCCAGCAGGCACTGATGGTTTAGATGTGTGGAGAGGAGAGAGAAAGATATTTCAGGGGGATTGTCACCTCCTCCAGGAAGTCTTCTCTGATAGCTTGACTTAGCCATTTCTCTCTCCATCCCATCAATTCCCTTGCTCACCCTCACTGTAGTACTTGTCACTGTATTGCTATCTGTCTCCTTATGGTGGCTTCTCAAAGGTGGTTTGGTTGGAATCTTGGGTGTATTATTATAAAAACAGTAAATCCTAAGATTCTTAAGGGGTGGTGTTGAGAGGTAGGTTAGAGATGCACCTTGAATGCATGATCAAAGCTACATGTTCCTGAACCTGGATCCATTTAACCCCTGACTGCTGTCTGTCTGTATTTCCCATTCTCTGGCTTTTCCATGATTCTTCCTGGCCTGGTCCTTCATATATCTTGGCTGCCTTTGGTCCGTGTTACCCACCTCCTTCACCAATCAATCCTGGGCTGATTCTGGCCTTCTTTGTGCAGGTGCAGAGTGGGGAGGACTGGTACCAACTGGGTGTCCTTTTGAGGAAGATTCCACCTGAGCAGCTCTTGCCTGCCCTCTACTGGGCACTGGTGGATATAACTACCTCCTCTTCCAGAACTGGAAATTAACTGACCACAGCCTTGCCTCATGACCTTACTTCTTAGATCTGCCCCCAGTTCTCTCTTAATTACTTAAAACCACATCAGAAGGTTTATTTTTTTTGAGTGACTAACATGCATGCACATTTGTTTGGTGATATGTATAGAAAATGCTTTTGACTTCCCACTGACCTAGATATTTTTCATTGTGGGATCTGAGTGCTCCATAAATGTCAGAACATTAATTTTTGCTACTGTGCATGCCTGTCATATTTATTTGTCTGAACTGAGGTCACTTCAGTTTACTTCATCTACTGAAGAGGCAGTGTGTTTGAACTTTATAAAAATATAAGGCTCACGTATTCATATTCCCCTGGAGAATAGTCTGCCCGATAAATCACACCTTGATGCCTTCATCAAAGATCAGAAGTCCATGAATATATTTTTATTATTCATAATGGAATCAAGGAAGTGCCCCAATTAATGACTTTGCTAAGAGGTCATTGCTGTTTACCAGGAACTTGGGCCTGTAACATGGGTCAGAAACCATCTCTGGGGTTTTTTAATCTCATAAAATGATGGAGACACCTCCCAGCAGAACATCTGACTGATTTCTTGGCCTCACTGTGGGCAAAGGATTTTTTTTTTCCTAAATAAGTAGTTTTCCTTGGGCCAATGCTAAATCGTTGCCTCTGCAGATTAGCAGACTCTCATTCCAATGGCTTGTCTCTAGACCCTACATCTTGGTGCCAAGACCACGTCTTGCTTTTCCTGGATCCAAATTTGGAGTGGCTCCTTCCCCCATCCATTCCAGTGCAGCCCATCTCTCAAGACCTATTTCTAATCCCCTTCCTCTGAGATCTCTTCTCTGGATCATGATTTTTCTTTCTGCTAAACAATAATGCTTCTGTGGTTTGTGGTATTTAACAAAATCATGCATTATCTTGTGGCATCATTTTTTTAAAAAATACTTCTATTGATTTCAGAGAGGAAAGGAGAGGGAGAGATAGATAGAAACATCAATGATGAGAGAGGATCATTGATCGGCTGCCTCCTGCATGCCCCACACTAGGGATCGAGCCCATAATCTGGGCATGTGCCCTGACTGGGAATTGAATCACAACCTCCTGCTTCATAGGTTGACACTCAACCACTGAGCCACACTGGTCGGGCTAACTTTCCTTTTTAATAAAACCTTACTTAAAAATTTGTACTGTCATTTAATTTTACTGAAGTTTATGTCCCATGTGTTTCTTTGAGTAATAAAATCTTTAGTGCCAAAAACGCTATCTTACACTTGGTTGTTTACCCCCCACACAGAATGTTGATTATCTATTGCTATATATTCAATAGATGAGCAGCAAGCTGTTGACGGATGAGTTGGTGTATCATTTGCCTATCCTAGCTCTAATTAGTATACTTTCCTGAGAATTATTTACAAATGACAGATTGGCCCAGGCCATCATTAACACTTTTCCAAAATATTTTCATGCATTTAGATGCTTTGCAAAATGTATTGCCCAAATGGTGCTATGTGTCTATGTGTGCACATGATAAAAGGAAGCCAATTTAAAGCCATCTTTTCAGTTTATTGTGGATGCACAATCACTTTAAAATTTGCTTTTTACTTTCATCAAAATTATGCATGCACATAATTTTAGGGGTTGTTTTAGTCTGTTTGGGCTACCATTACAAAACACCATAGACTGGGTGTCTTAAACAATAGATATTTATTTCTCATAGTTCTGGAGGATGGGAAGTCCAAGATCATGGTGCCAGCAGAGTTGAAAAGTTACTGGTGATGGTCCCTTTCTGGCTTGTCTTCTTGCTGTGTCCTCAAATGGAGAGAGAGAGAGAGAGAGAGAGAGAGAGAGAGAGAGAGAGAGAGAGCCTCAAGATCATCCCAAAGTCTTCCCTCAATTGTTTAAATTTCCTCTCAATCCATTCACTCACATCAGGTATTCCCATAAGGCCACCCTTTTGGTCTTCTTTCCTGTGCCCTTCTGAGCTGTTCAATCTGGACTATTCTCATTCTAGGTTGAGCACACAGCTCTTCCTCTCCTCCTCCTCCTCCTCCTCTTCCTCCTCCTCCTCTTCCTCCTCCTCCTCCTCCTCCTCCTCTTCCTCCTCCTCCTCCTCCTCCTCCTCCTCCTCCTCCTCCTTCTTCTCCTTCTCCTTCTCCTTCTCCTTCTCCTTCTCCTTCTCCTTCTCCTTCTCCTTCTCCTTCTCCTTCTCCTTCTCCTTCTCCTTCTCCTTCTCCTTCTCCTTCTCCTTCTCCTTCTCCTTCTCCTTCTCCTTCTCCTTCTCCTTCTCCTTCTCCTTCTCCTTCTCCTTCTCCTTCTTCTTCTTCTTCTTCTTCTTCTTCTTCTTCTTCTTCTTCTTCTTCTTCTTCTTCGTTAATCCTGATCTGAGGGCATTTTCCCCATTGCTTTTTAAAGACAGTGGAAGGGAGGGAGAGAAAGGGGGAAAGAAAGAGAGGGAGAGAAAGATACATTGATGTGAGAGAGACACATCTATTGCCTCTAGTCTATGCCCTGACTGAGACCGGGATTCGATGTGCAACCCAGGTATGTGCCCTTGACCGGGAATTGAACATGTGATCCTTCAGTGTGTGGGGCCAACACTCTAACCCCTGAGCAACACTGGCCAGGGCCAGGTTTGGATGAGACCTACCGACATTGGGGAGGACAATCTGCTTCACTTAGTCTATTGAGTAAAGGTGAAGACTGAGAGAAAGCAGAGTTAGAATACTTTAGGGTTTTGGTCTGAACACCATATGAATGGTGGTGTATTTTGAGTTGAAAGACTAAAAGTGGGGCAGGTTTAAGGGAAACAGTTTGGAGTTCCATTTTGGACACGTTGGGTTTGAGATTTTGAATAATGGAAATGTTGGATTTGAAGATAAAATGTGGGAGTGATTAGTATGTAGGCTGCCTTTGAAGCCATGGGATTGGATGAGATAACACAGGGAAACAAGAAACCTGGGTTTGAGCTGTGGGGCATGCCAGCATACAATATCAGGAAGAAGAGGAGGACCCAGCAGAGGAGAGAGGGCAGAGCCAGACTTGGAGGAGGGAAACAAAGCATGTGGGGTGGTGGCCCAGAAAGCAAAGCAAAAGGTGTTTCATGAAAAGATGGATCGACAGTGTCAGCTGCTGTGGAGATGTTGAATAAGATGAGAATTAAAATGCATTGTTGGATTTGGAAAGATGGAAGAACTGGTGACTTCGACAAGCCATTGGTGACCTGGGGTGAAAGTCTTATTAGAATGAGAAGAGCTCACCTGTCCTTCTGATTCAAAATCCAGTGCCTTCTTGGTTGGCTGCACTGCATGGAAAGTTCTCATGCACAGAATGGAGTTGCTGTGAGAGTTATGGAGCCAAAGGATTTGTACCTTATTCTTGGAGTCACTCAGCCTGGACGAGCAACCCTGTGAAAACTTGAATACAACCATTGGAGTATAACTGGCTCACTGCCTTCTCTTCTGTGAGTGCGTGGGATAAAATGTGTGCAGAAATCTCTGTATTCCTTCATCCAGGCTCTAGTCTCCATAAATGATGGGTGCATGTTAGAAATTTCTTAGCCCCTTAACTGTGGGAATATCTGAGGAGGCAGGGAAGTAGGATTGGGAAGAATAGAAGCACCTTTTTTACTGTCCAGAATTCAGTATGGGAAAGAAAACCTGCTTCCAAGAGCAGTATATTGAATTAAGTGAGGTGATTTTCCTCCTAAGTAATACTCCAAGGGGTATTGCAAAGTAATAAACCCAATAGCAAAAACCATGAAATAAAGTGAGAAGAAGTTGGGAAACAGAAAAGGAAAGGAAATGTGTACCTATTACTGTGCGTGTTTTTTGTTTGGCCTGTGGGACATGCCTGCAGACAAATGTTTCTGGTTGTGCGTAAGATTCACCAAGGAGATGTGGGAGGACCGGATGTTGCTCTGAGCTTTGGCCTCAGGTACTGATACATCCAAAGCAAGTCAGGTTGGTAATGCCAGGAAGGCAAAGATGAGAGGTTTTATGCTATAAACTTGAGACATTCCCAACATTTTCCAAAGATGGTTGTAGCTCTTGCCTTTTATAATTGTGTGTTCCCAGTCAAGGGCAGTATTCCAAGTATTTAATAACTAGTAAAGAATAAGCTGTGACTAATTGGAACAGACACCGGACCAATCAGAATTGAGGCTGTCTTCATCCAACCTTTTAGCTGAATACTAGGCTTGTTCTCCATGTCTAGTGAAAAGAATAAATGCCTGGTTTAATCTTGGCTGTCTCTTAGATTCCCTTATAACTCTGTGTCTTTGAGCATGTTAAAGCTTTGCTGAGCATCATTTTCCTCATATGTAAAAAATAGAGAGAATAATACTTACTGTGGGATTATTTGAAAAATTAAATGAAATATGTTTCTGTTGTCTATTGTTATATAACCAATCATTCAGAAACTCAGTGGCTTAAAGCAACACTGATTTATTATTTTCCATGATCCAGTGGCTCAAGAATCCAGGCAGGGCTCAGCTGGGCAGTTCTTCTGCTCTATGTGATGTGTGCTGGGAGTCGCTTAGTCAGCTGCATTCATCTGATGCTGCTCCTCCATATGGACTCTTTCTCCCCACATCATATCTCATCAGTCAAGAATATGAATTTCTTTATAGCATGGTGGCTGGTTTCTCAGAGCCAGAGAAGAAGCTGCCTAGTATCCTTAAATTTAACCCCAGAATGGGCAAATCATCACTTCTGTCACAGTCTATAGGACAAGGCAAATCATAATAAGGTCAGGCAAGATTCAAGGGTAGTCAGAGACTACTCTTGGTGGGTTGAATATCATATATATACAGAAAGGCAGGGAATTACTGCTGACCATTGTTGGAGGGTCTCAACCTCAAAATGAATTATGTGAAAGGACCTAGGGCAGCGTTTAGAGCACCCTGCTTGAAATCTTCATGGCTCCAAATGTTTTCAGGCTATTCCTTGTCATGCTATTCAAGGTCTTTGATGACCCCCCGCCCCATCTCTCCAATCTCATTTCTCAGTACCCCCTTCCTTGTAGTTTCTACTGTAGTTGTACAAACCTCTTGCCATACTTCATCTTACTTTAGTGTCTTTGTATAGGCTACTCTCTAAATAAAACCTATTTATTTATTTATTTATTTATTTATTTATTTATATTCATTTTTTTAGAGGCAGAGGAAGGGAGAGGGAGAGAGAGAGAGAGAGAGGGAGAAACATCAATATGAGAGTGAACCATTGATTGGCTGCCTCCTGCACACCCCCTACTGGGGATCGAGCCCACAACCCAGGCATGTGCCCTGACCAGGAATTGAACCAGCAACCAGCAACTTTTCAGTGCATGGGATGATGCCCAACCAACTGAGCCACACTGGTCAGGGCAGAACCCCTTTCTTCACATATTGCTGTCGAACTCTTGCTTATACTTCAAAACTGCTCAGTGGTGCCTCCTCTGGATCAGTCTCACGTCTGTGGTCCCACTGTCATTGGCCTTCACTTACATGGACAAATGCAGAGAAATACTTCATCTCTCCATATAGTAAACATCTGTCTGCTTCTCCCACCAGGCTCATTAGGGCTAGACCAAGTCATTATTGTATCAGTGCCTGGCACATAGTAAGTTCCACATCTGGTAGTTGAGTGAATGACAGAATAGACAAGCAGACACTGTTAGCTTATGTGGCTTGACATGACTTGCCATAGGAATGTATTAATTTCTTTCATGTGAATGGGCAGCTAGGGTGGAGTGGAAGATGGCTGAAGTTAAGGAGTCAAGGAAGTGAAAGACCAACACGTTGAACGCGTCATTTATGAGATCTTACACTCACCAGGAATGATAGAGAGGAATTGTGAAGAGGGAGACACGCAAGCAGGCTCTGAAGTCATCAATGAATTATGAAGAAGGGCTGGAGGTCCTGAGAAAATAGCAACAGAAGAGTAAGTCATGATAAAGCTGGGCAATTAAACTTCCAAGGTGAGAGGTGTTTTTTACGTATTTTATTTTATTATTTTTTTTAATGGAGCAAGAAGGAGAAATTGTTTGGAAGAAGCTATGGGACCTGAAGAGGATACCTGCCCCACCCTGTAAGTTGTAAGGATTTTGAGAGAAAAAAAATTCATCTCTGCTAGAGAGGACTGTCTCTAGGGATTGGCTAAATTTTAGTTAGTAAATGAAGGTGGCAGGAATGCTCAGAGAAGAGTTTGAGGGTGAAGGGGAGTTTGCCTGAGTTCCAGAGGTCTCTGGAAAGGTTTCAGGAGGGGTTGAGGGCTGGGAGATCGTTTAATTAGAAGGCATACAGGCAGTGTGAAAAGAGGTGCCATGTGCTGATGGGACTTCCAATGGTGCCTGAGATGACAGATGTGAAGCATAATGGACTTGATTCTGAATGGCTCCTAGAAGAGGAAGGATAATCAGCTAAGAATATAGGGCCAGTATTCAGCGGGCAACTGCGCACTCCTGTGGCTCATAGGGCCAGGATGAGGAGCAGAATTAGGAGCTCAGGAATTGTGGGTGGGACTTGCCGACGGCAAGATAGAAGTGTTGGGGCAGCTGGGAGCTGTGGCAAGGTGAAGACTGCACCCCAGCAAGTTTTTCCTTCGGTGGAAAGGAGTGCATCCACTCAAGTGGTTAGATTAAAGGTCTGTGTCTCTTTCATCGTTGGAATGTGGCGTGGAAGCGGTCAGAACAGGAGCATTGCCTAAAGCCGTGGTCGGCAAACTGCGGCTCGCAAGCCACATGCGGCTCTTTGGCCCCGTGAGTGTGGCTCTCCCACAAAATACCACGGCCTGGGCGAGTCTATTTTGAAGAAGTGACATTAGAAGAAGTTTAAGTTTAAAAAATTTGGCTCTCAAAAGAAATTTCAATCGTTGTACTGTTGATATTTGGCTCTGTTGACTAATGAGTTTGCTGACCACTGGCCTAAAGCCACGGAGTTTAGACGCAGGTTTTCTGAATTTGAGTGCATTTCACTCTCTACTACCTTCCTCTCAGGGGAGTGAGATGGGCCGAACGTGGAGAAGCAAGGTGGCAGAAGGACAGAGGCACAGGCAGTGGGAGGGTTTGCTAGAAACGCCTGACGAGTGTTAAAGCATCTCACAGCAGACGCAACTTTGGTCCAGGCATCCCAGGATGTGACCCGTGAGACCACAAGCCCAAGAATCTGAGCCTCTTGGTAGGGTGGAGGCTGGTTTCGCAGAGCCCAAGAGGAAGCTGCCTGGGCCAGCCTCATAATGCCACGTGGAGGTGGGTGGGAAACAGCTGAGGGAGGTGTCTTAACAGATGAGAGAAGGCGACACTCCGGGTTCTCTGTGGCCTGTGAATGTGGTAAGGAGAGTAAAAGACTTACCAGTTGCCAGGTAGCCCTTGGAAAGTGTATTGGATTGAATGTGACCCCCAAAAGTTGTGCCAAGTCCTACCCCTGTACCTGTGGATGGGACCTAGAGAGTAGACCATACTGGATTTAGGTGGGCCCTGTGTCTTTGTAAGAGAGAACAGAAGGAGATTTGAGACTTGAAGACCAAGGTCATGAGAAGATGAGGAGGGATTCTTCCCTCCAGCCTAGAGCTTTGGGAGGAATGTGGTCCTGCTGACATCTTGATTTTGGACTTCTGGCTTCCAGAGCTGTGAGAGAATACATTTCCGTTGTTCTGGGTCAGCTGGTGTGAGGTGACTTGCTCTGGCAGCCCTAGGAATCTAATGCAGCAGGGGAGGTGGGGAACCTGAAATTACTGCAGAAGCAGCAGAGGTTTGGGCTCCAGGCCAGTTATCTGGAGACTTCTCACCTGGAGGCATACGGCCATGATTTCAGGTGGTGGCTGCAATGCCTCAAAGGATGGGAAGGGCTGCCCTGTGCCCGAGGAGACATCCATGCTGGGCTCCTAGGGTCCAGCCAAGCCCTGGAGAGAAGACTCACCATGCTCCTCCCCAGGCACCCTGAGAGGACAGCTGTCCTCTGCACGGGGCAGGGGAGAAAACCTGGAAGAATGAGCCTTTCCCTCCCAGAGACTCTGCTGGGAAAGATGCTGTTTTATACTGAAAGGGACGAAGAAGCCTTCAATTGGTGAGTTCTTGCTTTCCCATGGTTTGGGGCTCATGAATAAGTTTAGATAATGTATAGAAAATAAAATAATGACCATTTGGGGGCACTATATATATATATATATATATATATATATATATATATATAAATTTATTAGTATATGTATAATTTATATATTGTGATATAATAATGTGTATATATGGCGATATATCTATATCTATATCTATATCTATATCTATATCTATATCTATATCTATATCTATATATCTATCTATATCTATATCTATATATCTATAGCTATATCATCTATCCTTCCATCCATCTACCTCACCATGTCAGACTCCTTAATATGGTAATGAGAAGCAAAAGGAATTTTGTTTCAGAGCCATGCTGCAGTCTCCCAGCACGTGAAGAAAGCATCCTCAGTCGCCACAAGGTTGCATGTGGGCTTAGTTGCTAGGCTGTGGGATTACTCTCCTGAGCTTGCCAGGAACAAGGGTGAAAGGGAAGAAGTGAGTGAGCAGAGTCATGTGGCATTTCTGTGCTGGCACTTGGGCAAATTATGTAACTGCCCTTTGCTCTACTTCCACCTGGTATTTTGCTGAGGGGACAAGTGGGATTCCAAAGCTCAGTGTGCTGGCGTCTGCAAAAATGCTAATCAGCTTTGCAGCCAGCAAACTGGCAGAGAGGGCTGCCCCTCTGGAGAAGAGAGAAGGTGAGGAGCCCCAAGCTGGGAGCCAGAGGAGTCCGGCTGACTCAGGGAGCCCTGCCAAATGCACTTCCCTCCTCGTTCATTTCTGCTGTGACCTCTTCTCCCCGGGCAAGGGGAGGACACCAAACAACTGTGTTCTTGCGTGGGTTTTTTATGTTTGTTTGTTTGTTTGTTTTCCACCAAGAAAGATGATGTGGGAAGGTCACTAACAATAGGATGGAGGGTTTGGCTATGAGATGGCATGTGGATGGCATGTGGCAGATGCTAATTTTGGAAAATGCTTCCATTTATCTATAGATGTGCCATTCTGAGCCCTAGTTAGATTTGAAAAATACTTTGAAGATGGTCTAACCACCCCAACCCTTGATCAGGGCTTTTCCAATCAGGTGCATTCTCTTGGGTCTCTCAGAAAATGCCCACAGCTGTAATCCTCTTACTAATGCACCCTTTAATGGTGTTCTTTCCTTTATTGGGTCTCCTTCCTTTATGTCTTAGATTTGGTTCCCAGAAACAGACTCTGAGGCAGAGATCTATTTCTATGTAAGGGAAAGAGACCCAATAAAGAAGGAAAGAGACCAGAAAGGGAAGAACACCAGGAGGTTTGTTAGAGACTACACATTGGAATAACACCTGTAAGAAAGTAAGAAAGCAGGGCTGGGCAGAGGGCAAAGTTCAACTTGGATGAAGTGGCCAAAAAACACTACACACAACAAAAAAACAAACAAACAAAACCCCTCAACCAATCTGTAGGAAGTTCAGGAGCTAAGAAGGCTTTTCAGATGCAATAGGGCCTGGTGTTTGGACCTATATAACAGTCCTTGAATGTGGGCTGCCCCTTTGTAGAGGGCATAACCTTGAGCTGGGCAACTCCCTTAGGCTGAAGGCAAGTCACGCAGAAGGATATAGCTAGGAACCAGCAGCAGCCAGCTCTCTGGAATCTGGGGAGTACCTTGGAGTACCTAGCGAGTTTCTGGACACTGCATCCCAGTATCCACTAAAGTTCACCTCTTGCTCAGCTAAGACCCACTCGATTTTTGTAAGTTCACAACAAGAGTGTATCACTGGGAGTGATTATAAGTGTGGCCACTCCCACATGTTGGTTCCTGGGCCCATATATTCTATTTATTGGGCAACAGAGCATCATAAAATGGTAATTGATTTAGGGGTGTGCCCCCTCCTGAAGGATGGCACTCCATCCCCACAGTATATCACCTCTATAGGACACCTCCCCCTTACTCGGAGAGGCTGGCTGTTTCTGGGTTGTGCAGTATGAATTAGAATATGTGCATTCAATAGTTGTCTGCCTGTTGCTGAACCTCTGTTGCTGGGAAGTGGAGTGGAGTTCCTTGCACTGAAACAATGGGCTGCAGGATTCATTTTGGTGACTCTAACACTCGGAAAGCACTTGGGTGGTAGTGCTGGCCATGACCTTGATAGCTACAATGGCAAATCTGCACCTGGGGTGTGTGTTGATTTCATTCAGTGTGAATTCCTTGCCTCTTCCACTGTGGAAGGGGATCCAGTGCTAACAGGTGGGTATTTGGGAGCCTCGAAGGATGGTTCTATTCTGGGAGCTCAGCTTTGCTCTCTGCTGCTGGCAGGTTGGTTATATGGCAGTGGCTGTATCTAAATCAGCTCAAGGTACAGGAGCCCATACTGCTAAGTCCAAGCACAGTCTCCATTCCTGCCACCAAGACCACTCTGTTTGTGACTCCATTGGGCCAGCACAAGGAGGAATGGGCTACTTCTCCAGGCCCAGAGGGTTTGGGAGGATCTGATGGCTCAAGGTTTCTAGTGCAGTGATCCAGTTGTCCCCACTCAAGTATCAGGGTTCCCTTATTCCTTCCCAATAACAGCTGTAACCTGGACATAGCAGCCTCGCTACAGTTGGGTTTCTAACCTTCTCTGGGGCTCTGCTACCTTCTAATGAAGCTTAATACTCAGTTTTTCTACCCTGTGGCTGCAGGAGATGAGATTCTCTTTACTTCCTACCAAGGAAGCCCTCTGACTTTCACTCTTTACCTTTTAATGATGATGAATCACCTCAGCCTTTCCCTGTCTCTCTAGTGCACCCAGCAGCAGCCACCTGAGTCCATTGTTCTTATACTTCTCTTGCCCTATGTCTCTCAAATGCTTTATATATTCACCAGCCAGTGCATTCCCTTCCTGAGGTATCCCATCCAGTTCAGAATAAGGGAAAGTTTTAGCAATTGGAATTCCAACACACCGGGGCTCTCAGTATTCCACCTACCACCAGTGATGGGGTATTTATTGCCAGTAAACTGGTGGGGATCCAGCTCCAACTCTCCAATTTAGAATCCGCTTCCTAGGACACCTCCTGACAATAGTTCTTAATTTGAGTTCCCCAGAAACAGACTCTGAGGTGGAGATTTGTATGCAGAAGTTTTCTTGGGGAATGTGCTTGGGAACAGCACCTGTCAAGAAGTGAGGGAAGCAGAGCTGCGCAGAAGGAGAAAGTGAACCATGATGCAGTTGTAGTAGGGGAGTTGCTTTTCTGGAGTTGGGATGGCCTTCTATGGTTTGGGGAATGGGAGTCAGGCATTTGTGCCTGTACTGACCAGTCACTAGATATGGGCTGCCCCTGGGGAGGGGGAATACCTTAGGGTGAGACAGTTCTCTTTGGCCAAGAGAGATTTCTAGAGGGAGGTGACTCTGTGATCAGCATCCAACACTCTAGTTGCTGGGGTAATGAATCCTGGGTGTACCTGGGCCCCATGCCATACCAGTGGTTCTCAAAAGGGGGTTATTTTTGTCTCTCAGGGGACATTTGGAAGTGTCTGAAGATATTTTTTGGTTATCATAACTTGAGGTTGCTACTGGCATCCAGTGAGTACAAGCTAGGGATGCTGCTAAACATTGTACAGTGCTGAACACTGCCCCCCACAACAAGCAATGATCTGGTCCACAATGTCAATAGTGCCAAAATTGAGTAACCCAGGCTATGTCATGCCTCCTTGGATCAGCTCCCAAATAAATTTCTTACACTAGAATCCTTGTCTTAGCATCTTTGTTTGGAGGATCCCAAACTAGGACAATGGGGGATATGAAAGCTCCAAGAGACAAAATAATTTGCTAGGGTTTGCATAGCTTGCTTGTTGGAGAACATTGGACTTTCTGTTTCCTGAGCCCACATTCTTGTCTATATACCATGCTGGTGGGTGGACCAGTCTCCAGATCTCATAACACGTGTAGGACCTGTGATGGGGAGCCCTAGCATATTCCTGGGCATTTCAACAAATTCTGGTTCATTGACAAGTGTGTTGGCTGTTTAGTAATCATACAGCCTTTCTCAAGTGGATGACAGAACATAGATAATGATTTGAGTGACTACTTCTCAATTCTCCCAGAGTTGGTAGGTAACTAGTACCAGAATAGGCGAATAGAATTCATTATGTACAATTGATGCCTTTGAGATTAAAGTTTAATTTTCTTGCAGAAACATGATTGAGAATGGCTGTATGGCAAGTTACTGAGCTTCCACTTATTAATGTATTCATTCATTCAGTCATGCTTCTCTCACCTATTCATGACCTCATTTAACAAGTAGTGATGCTCAGCAATAGACACTCTCATATTGTAGGCATAATATTTTAGAAGAGAAAGAGTCTTGAGCTATCATAGTCAGATGATCCTAAAAATGATGGAAATAAGAAATCCAGAGAGGCTGAGCAATATACCCAAAGGTTTGAGAGCTAATTCAAGACAGAGTTAGGGTTAGAACCAGGTTCTAGAAGGTGACTGGTATGCTGAGGGAAGACAACAATACAGTCTTTTTTTTAAAAAAATTATTTATTTCAGAGAAGAAGAGAGAGGGAGAGAAAGATAGAAACCTCAATGATGAGAGAGAATCATTGATCGGCTGCCTCCTGAACGCCCCCTACTGGGAATCGAGCCCGCAACCCAGGCATGTGCCCTGAGTGGGAATCAAACCGTGACCTCCTGGTGCATAGGTCGATGCTCAACCCCTGAACTACACTGACCAGGCAACAGTACAGTCTTTTACTGCAAGGATAGGGATATGTGACTCATATTAATTTGAATTTTATTGAATGCATCACATAGGAATGATCTCTGCCATTGCTCAAAGGTGCAGGTTGTAGCCTTTCTTATGTCTACAATTCTCTAGAAAGCTGTGCACCAATGGGAGCTTTTGAAATAGTGGGTCTCATTGTCCTGGCTTTGACTTAATTTGAGCCAAGGGAGCTGTTTAGTTCTTAGACGTTCCTCTTTCAGCTGTTATTCAAAGTTCAGGAATGTTAATGCTCCCAAATGTCTGGGAAATGAAAGCTCCAGCTTGCCATTGAAGCGAACAATCTGGGAAACTACCTGCTTTCCCTGAGCATTATAAAGCCAACTTTAATTTTTGCCATCCTTCATTGTGAGCAGAGAAGCCATTGTCAAGAGCCCATAAATTGGCATTCAGAGTGGTGCTTCCCCATTCTGCCCTAGTCCCTGTGTGAACGTAATTGTCACATTCTTCTGGGACTGAATGATGCACCTTTTGTTGCCTGACAAGTGCTGGGGAGAAATCGGATTTTGTTTCTCCTGACACAGAGACCAAATTCATTCTGCTTCATTCAGATTTGATTGCTGCCAATTTCCAATCTTATAATCCCATCCGGAATATTATACTACTAGTAGCCCGTTTGCACGAAGATTCGTGCAATAGACCTTCATTCACCTGGCTGCCTGCACCAGTTTTCTGCCGGCACCAGGGACCCAGGCCTTGGCTGTGGCCACCGCCTTCTGCCTTTTTCAGGGTCGGGGCTTGGCCCCGGGCGGTGGCCTTGGGCTCGGCGGCACCCAACATCCTTGCTAAGGATCGCAGGAGCCGACCCCCAGTGGTTTCCTGTGATCCGTGCAGGCTGCCCACTGATGCCCAAGGCCCGGAAAGCCTCGGCCCCTGGGACCCCCGGGAGCGGCGGGAGGGGCCGGGCCACGCCCCCCCGGGAGCGGTGGCATGGGCCCGGCCACGCCCCCCGGGGTGCCGATCGCCCCAGGCACCCCCGGGAGCGGCGGCATGGGTCCGGCCACGCCCCCCTTGGGTGCCGATGGGCCCAGCCACGCCCCTCCGGGGTGCCCATTGCCCCAGGCACCCCGGGGAGCAGCGGCATGGGCCCGGCCACGCCCCCCCGGGGTGCCGATCGCCCCAGGCACCCCTGGGAGCAGCGGCATGGGCCCGGCCACTGGGCACCGCCATCTTGATCTTCTCAACGGTGGATATGCCACCCGGAGTCCCGCCCCCAGCCTCCCGCCGGCCCAATCTTGGGCATAGCGGAGGTGCGGTCAATTTGCATGTTTCTCTATTATAAGGTAAGATTAGTACCACAGCGGTGCTTTCCCTGGCATTGGGCTGCTGGCCTCATGCCAGAGAGTCACATGGGTCACAAGGAAACGGTTTCTAGTACCCAGTACAGGAAGTTAGAGGAGAGCAGTTTCCATGGTAACCATACATGTTGGGCCAGTCACTGACTCTGAGTTCCCTACCAGTGGACTTAAGCCTGGATTAATTACACTGTGAATCTCTATTACTATGTTTAATTTTTAAAAATTTCTCATCCTTACATCAGGTAAGACCTCAAGGTTGCGGTGAACTAGCATTTGCTCCCCAGCAAGGTGGTTTATTGACTCAGGCACATGGAAGGGTCATGGATGAAACTGGCCTTGGTGATATCTGGAATCAGGGGCTAGAAAGCTCTCTGTATTTGGTGTGGTCAGTACATATTTATTAGAGGGAAATTTTCCTCAATCCTGGTGCACCCTTGTTTATGGAGGTGGTGCCACGGGGCTAACACTCTGGCCTCCCCCCATCCCTTCTCTTTGCAGAGGAGGGTGTCTTATCTTGGGTCATAAATTGTGGGAGAACAGACTGGGTACATTCTCAGCTCAGCTTTCTCACCTATTAGCATCTCGGTGAAGATCACTCTTCTTGCTCCTCCTGTGGTTTTCTAATACTCCCAGGACTAGGCGGGAAAGTCTGCCTAACCCTGTAGTTCCCTATTACTAATTCCCTACTTCCTATATGTTCCCACAAACATAACCCATATTCTCCAGCAGGACCTGTTGTTAGTAATAAAGGTTATATTTTGGCCTCTGTTGATCTGATTCTGTTGACTTTTCAAAAGATTTTGAACCTGCGTGGAGAAAGAAGTGTAATTAACTAGGCTCTCTTCAATTCCTTCATTAGTCATTCGTTCAGCAACTGCTTATTGCCTGATCCTTGTGCACCAGGTGCAGGACCCATAGAGGCAGACTGAAAAGAGGTGCTTCTTACCCTTGACAGGCTCACAGTCTAGTGAGTGCTGTCCACCGGGCAGTGCCAGGTACAAAGGCCTGCCCCATGTTTTCTAGTAGGTCAGCTCTGAATGGCCAGCTCAGATCCAGAGCCCCCATAGGTTGGACTGAAGCTCTTATGTGACTGTATCACCATTCATCTTTTCCCTCTGCCCAATCCTGCTCCCTGCATTCCTTCAGATGTTGATCCTGAGAGCATCCCCAATATACTTCCTGTGTGTGAATTGCCTTCTCAAAGTCTGTTTCCAAGAGCCTGATCAAGATATAAGTGCAAACTATTGTGGGATCACAGGGGAGAAGCTATCTGGTCAACCCTGAGCTTTTGCAGAAGTAGAGACAGTACTAGGATTAGAAGAGAGGATGGGAAGTTTGGGCAAAGGATGGCAGGGGAGTTGCTAGAGAAAGGAGGGAAGGGTGTGGTTTTGGAGGAGAGGTAGCTGGTGGGGGTGTGCAGCTTCTGGGACAAGATTCTTCCCACTTGCTGGTGCTCTCAGTTTACATTGCCCTTTCCAGGGAAGCTGCCTGGCTCACAAAGTTGGGAGACAGATGTCTTGACCTTGGGTTGCAGCGGTGGTGGGGTTTACCCATGGCAGTGGGAAGATCAAGTGTACAGTCAGGGATCTGAAGACACTGGAGAGGGCAGCGTGGTATGTGAGTGGGGATTCCTGGGTAGAGAAGACCAGAAAGTGTCTGAATGTCATGATTGACTCTTTGGAAGGTGGGTTGGATCTGACTGACTTGGGAAGGCTTTGCTTTAGCTCCTGGGGTTCCCTGATATAACACCTGGACTTGCACAGGTGGCTGGAAGATGAGAGAGGACCAGGGTGCCTGCTGTGGCCAAGTGGGGTTAGCCAAGATGAGCACCTGCTCCTTCTCTGGCAGATGCCAGGGCAGAGGGATGAAGCAGCAGCGAGGAGCATGCTGCACAGAGGGCAAGGGAGACAAGGAAGAGGGGAGAGCCAGGCAGATGCAAAAGCCTGTGACGTCATTTTCTTGATTATTGTTATAAAACCCAGTCTTCCCCACCCCCACACTCCCAAGTTGTAAAAAGAAACGCAAGCAGCTTTAGCTTTCTAGATGGCTAAAGGTTTTGATCACGTTCATCGCTTCTATCCAACATAAGACTTGTGAAATTAGAATCCAATCCAAATAACACTGCATATCAAATATATGCCAGGAGTTGTGCTAAGCAGACTGGCTTCCTTTGCTAATGATTATAATCAAAGAAGCAGCTCCTAAAATATTTATCTTTAACGAGAGAAAGATAAACAGAAACACCATTTACCATTCGGTTGATTGTTCTTACCATGGATGTTAGCTAGGTCGGCTCTTTAGCACTGAATACCTATTCATCTCATAAATTTATGAACAGTATGTTACTGAATGTCTTTGAGGCGACAGACACTGTTCCATGTGCTGGAAATACATGTTCCCAGTGTAACCGAAAGCAAGGGGATGAGAAACTCAACACCCAAGGACAAAGTAATTTGGTTTTGGATATCAGTTCCTTTAGATTTGAAGTTTTGGGAGGATTTAACGTTTGACTGTGTATTTTATTCTAAGCATTTGATAATAGGGCATCTCTAGGTTGTAATTATTCTATTCTATTATGTAAATTATTCTATTCTTCACACAGTTCATTATTAAAATATTATGATGTTGTCATTTCATGTCATTGCTGAGCCTTGGATGTGCTCTGTTGGACAGTGTGACTGCACATGTTGTGATTTGGGAAATGGAACAGGGAGTGAATTTTTAGCCTTGGTTCTGGAGTCATCCTGGCATCAACTGAATTTTGGTTCTGTCCTGACACATTTCACGGCCTTCTGGAAGCAATGTCTAAGTCACCTATCAGGGTCCCACGAATGGCATGCGGTTCTGGAGGTCCAGCCTCATAATCTGGTGATCTCCTGAGAGGACCATGGCCACACTGTGGTTGACCATGGACTTAACAGTGAAGCTGATTGAGTTGAGAGCAAAAAGCTAGAGAATGGTAGGGAAGAACATTTCTTCCCCACTTTGGAAGTTTCTTTCTGTTAAAGATACTCAGTTTGATTTCTGGCCTCTCTCAGCTCCAGCAGAGTAGAGTGACTTATCTTATTGGGAGCTTCAGGAAGAACAAACGGGGTATATTCCTCTTGGGAATGAGCTGCCCTCAGGAAGCAGAGTTTCCTCCTGGTTCTTTGAGGGGAAGGCTTGCCCCATCCATCCCAGCTGCCCTATCAGGATGGGTAAACCCCTTAGGCCACTTTGTCTACCTACGTTTTGCTCTAACCTGTTTCAGATTCTTCTGGAAGCAAAATCTCAACCACCCACCAGCGGTCTCAGGGGATGCCAAAGAAGCAGAGTCTGGGAGCAGGTCCACGTGGCTCTATGGGAAGCATAATCTTCCCTTCTTTTTAGTAATGGAGATAAATATTCTGAACTCCCACCTGGAACTCCAATTTTCCAATTTGAAATTCAAATGTGGAAAAATAAAGTATTTTTATTGCTCTCTCAAAATCCCAATGATGGGATATGAAAGTAAAAGAAATTGGTGGGTATATGGAACAAAAATTCAGGCTCTGCACCTATGTGTTTACTATTCAGAAGGCGGAGGCAAATGAAATCAACTTTACATCCTTCATGGTTCACTCAGCCCAGTGCCATGCCTTAGCGCCCCCTGAAGTCCCCTTCCCCAACATCAGGCTGGCTGCCCTTTGACTTACACCTTTGGAAAGACCCCAAAGCAAAATAAAGGTTCCAGAGTCTATCATTCAAAGGATAACAGAAGCTAGCATTAGTGAGCTTTTCTCCTGTGCCAGGCCTAAGTGCCCAGGTCATTTTTATTGTTATTTAGTTATTGTTAGTCCTTACCCTATGATATTTTTTCCATTGATTTCTAGAGAGAGTGGAAGGGATGGCGGAAGAGAGAGAGAGAGAGAGAGAGAGAGAGAGAGAGAGAGAGAGAGAGAGAGAGACATTGATTGGTTGTCTCATGCATGCTCCCCTGACTGGGGCCATGGATCAAACCTGCAACCCAGGTCCGTGCTCTTGACCGGGAATCGAACCTGAAACCCTTCGATGTGTGGGTTGATGCTCTAACCATTTAACCACACTGGCCAGGGCAGTGCTAAGGTTATTTTATTTAAACTTACAATATTATGGATGGGTGCTTTAAACACCCTCCCCGCCAAGAAGAATGTAAGGTCTACAGGGTTGTTTTCCTTTCTGTGTGTGTGTGGGGGGGGGGGGGGGTGGAGAGGAAGAGGGAGGTTAATTTTTTGGGATCTATTTTGCTTTATCACTAGTGCCTAGATCAGTGCTTAGTTTATCAGGTGCTCAGCACATACTTGTTGAATGGAAACGCTCAAGGCCACTGAGCTATGAGCAGAGGAGCCAGCACAGGAGCCCTGGCAGTCTAATTTCAAGGCTCTCCCTCTGACTGTTACATCATAGCATGGCCTCCGGTACTCGTCTGACACTTACTAGCTATGGCCTATGTGTTTGCTAGTCATCACATGCTTATTAGCCCTGCTGCCCCCTCCCCCAAACTATGAACACCGTGAGAGAAAGGCAGAGTCCTCCTGCACCTCCATTGCTGCATAAAGAGTAGGAGTGAATTGCATGTTGGCTGGTCGCTTGGCTGCACAGGCAGCCTCTACCCCAGGCGGGTGGTGGGCAAGGCAGCTATAAGTCCTTGGCCTCTGCTTTGAACTTGCCCTGGCAGTTCTGTCTCCCCACAGGCCTCCTTCTGCAGACTGAGCCAGTGCAATGTCGCTGCGCCACTAGGGGGACCCAAACGCAAAGGAAAAACCTTTCCTGCCCTCAGAAGGTCCTGGGTTCCCTACCACAGCTCTGAGGCACCTGCTCCATCCACCTCAGCATCCGCCCCTGCTCAGCTCTGGTTCTGCTTCCTCCTGTGTGATGGCAGCGTTTACAATCAGGCCTTTGGGAGTGAATCCCACCCGTGTGGGGCCAGGGCTGCTCCGGTCCACCCCTGCTGCTCTGCCTGGGCTGATACATGGATTTGTCTCAGGAACAGAGAAGATGGGTTTTGAAGGCTGCCAGTCTGGGGATGAGGCTGCTCTGGCTTCTCGTGGGAAGCCCCGAAATTCAGACCCAGTGAATGAAAGGTACTTCCTCTGCAGCTTTCTTCTCTTTCTCTCTAAACGCAGGGGGCCTTCACCGCTTTGATATTTCAGTGTGAGGCCATTCCAAATGTAGTGCTTCCCTCCCTACAGCAACAAGAACTGAAGATGTGCCCTGGGTGGTGTGGCTCACTTGGTTGGAGCATCATCCCGTGCACCAAAAGGTCGCTGGTTCAATTCCCAGTCAGGGCACATGTCTGGGTTGTGGGCTTGATCCCCAGTAGGGGGCATGCAGGAGGCAGCAGATCGGTGGTTCTCTCTCATTGATGTTTCTCTTTCTCTCTCCTTCTCCCTTCCTCTCTCTCTCTCTCTCTCTCTCTCTCTCTCTCTCTCTCTCTCTCGCTCAAATCAATAAAAACATATTTTTAAAAAAACAACAACTGAAAACGTGGTTCTCGCTAGGGCAACCTGATTTGTTGAGACAGATAGAATGATCTGTTTTGACAATGAACCTTACAGTGATGGACATACTTGTGAAATGTTGGACAGTTTCATTTTATTATTATTATTTTAATGCGGTGCTGTTGAGCTGTGGAATAACATTGCTTCTGTTTTTGAGCAGCTTGCAAGCATGCTGCAGGCATTTGGGAAAATTCTCAGTGATATGTTTTCTGCAGTAAAATCTGGCAGCAGGTTCCTTTCTGTGCTCTCTAATTAAATCATTTGATTTAATTTTTGTTGTAGCGGTTTTATTTCGTTTAAGATCTAATCTTTTCCTTAAGGAGAATTGCCTAGATGTTCTCAATGAGATATAGCATTTGGGGCTTTAAAGAAGTTTTAGAAGTAGTGGCACAGATCCAAAATGGCATGGGTAGTGAAGGGGTTCATGGTCTCTTGCCATTAAAAACGGGGTGCAGAAGACTGAGGGGCATTAAAGCCAGGTGGGGCAAACCTTTTCCTTGACTAAGCTCTAGGGATCCTTAGAGACTTTCTTATTCAAAACTCGCTTTACACAGAAGAGAAAACCGAGGTCCAGGAGGGCCAATGTCTTGGTTATTTTATTTAAACTTAAAATAGCAGAGCCCTGGAGGTTATGATGCTTTTTATTATCCCACAGGTTTTAGGTGCACATTGAGGGTGAAAGTATTTTCCCCCATAGCTTTTTATTTTACATTATTATGCCAAGGAAGAGTCTAGAATAATGGAAGCAAAGCAGAGGAGAAAAGAGACAGAGGACTTGGACCCTGTGGGATCACCATGTTCTGGTGACTCAGTGCCCTGTGACCTGCAGCGATGCGAAGGGGAAGTGGTGAGGAGCTCTTGCCAGGAGAACAAAAGGCCACAGGACCTCTGGAAGCTTGTGTCCGAGAACAGAAGGCACGCTCAGCAGCCGTGGCTCCATCGTCATTTAGTGAGACAGGTAATAGATGCTGTGAAATGTTTTGGAAAACACCACCTTGCATTTTATGCATCCTTTCCATTCTCTAAGCACTTTCCACACATCTCTTCCCAGGATGCTTCCTGTATCAGCCAGGGTCCTGGTGACTGGCTCACCTGAGCATTGAGAGGCCTTTCTGGAAAGATGCGGGTGGGTCACTCAATGACAGGACCCAGAGCTGCACCGGGGACGAGGGAGCAGGAACGAAGGACAGTCTCTCCAGGGCTGTGCCTTTGCCCTGCCTGGTCTCTGATCATTTTCATTTTGTGTGTTATTCTGCCCAGGGTCCCTGTTCCAGGGTGAGGGGTCCGAATGGCTCAGCCTGGCGCACAGGTGCACTCCTTGACCAGGGGAACATTCAGGCTTCTTGATGTGCAGCTTTTCCAAGGCTGATTCCCAAGCAAAATCTGAGTGCTTTTGATGAAGAAAGGGGAATAGAATAACAAACAACTGCCCCCTCTAAGTCCTGTGAGGTGGGATGAAATGATCGCCTCCATGGAATAAATGAGAAATGTGAGGCTTAGAGAGGTGAAGTGACTTGCCCAAGGTCACACAGCTATAGATAGCAGAGACATGTGATATCTCCAGACCCTGTACTTTCTACCAAAAGAACTGCTGCATCTCCTGCTTCCTACACCTCTTCCACAAGAGCCCCCTCACCCTATCACCTGCCATCTTTGGACCATGCTTCTCCTCTACTCCACTCCTGGATCCTCACATTTTCCGGTGCCAATGTAATAAACTGAGGAGTATGTCGCACTGTGTGTTCATGGAAAGAATCGCTCCCAGGCTGGTTCTCCAGACTCTATGAAAGGCCTCTTTCACTTCTTACTCCACTGGTTAACTTAGTGTTGGGGATGGGCCTTGTGGGGGGAAGACAGGGAACCCAGGAAGTTGTCGCAGGTTTGTTTGAGATGAGGTCTGCCCACAAGTGGGGCCTGGCCACAGATTCACAGCCTCACCACAATATCACTATTTAGAAATGAATGAATTTCTAGGGACAATAGTTCAAAATATATGGTTCTCCAAGATCTATATTCCTTTGCTTAGCTCTATCATGGGCCACTTCTGATGTCTGGGGTGCTGGTTATAAAAGAATTCTGAGCCAGGCCAATGTGTTCAGTGGTTAAGCATCAACCTGTGAACCAGGAGGTCACAGTTCAATTCCCAGTCAGGGCTCATGCCCAGGTTGCAGGCTCGATCCCCAGTGTGGGATGTGCAGGAGGCAGCTGATCGATGATTCTCTCACCATTGATGTTTCTATCTCTCTCTCCCTCTCTCTTCCTCTCTGAAATCAATAAAAATGTATTTTAGAAAAAGAATCCTGAGTCTCAGGGAAGAGTGGGAAAGAATTGCATGTTCTACCAGTGATGTCTGCTGGGGGCGTAGCATGGGAGGGATGGTGTGTGTGTGCTGTGGATTTGATGTTCGCAATGAAAGCTTGCTGTTCTCTTCTCCCAACGTACCATTCTTGCTGCATCTCGGCTTCCTCCTCTGTACTTTCTCTACCCTTTGGTAGTATGGTTTGAAAAATTAGACTGAACTGAACTGTCTCTTCAAATGAAATTACATGTAGAAGACCCAAGTAGAAAATAAATTAAAAACCGAGATGAAGTGGGAGGGGGCTTCACATTCTCCTGTGGCCTTAAGGGTCTGTCCTGGAATCTCCTGGAACCACTTCTTACACAAAAATCTACTTCTGGCTCTTCTTTGAACAGACTTCATCTGCCCCCTCCTCTTTGCTTGTCCTTTCCATGCTCCCTTATCCTGGAATGACATCCTGCCAATCTTTCAAGATCTCAGAAGTGAGCTCTTCCCTAAAACCTCTGATGCTCTCCAGCTGGACAGAGTCTCTCTGAGAACCACAGCATTTTTCTTGAACTTCTCCGATGGCTTTTATAGTTGCTCATTTGAGTACCGTACATCCTGACATGTTATAGACATCTCTGGCTAGGTCCCTGTGTGATGCGGTCAATTCTGGTTAAAATGCTGACATTTTAATGCATGATATTGCTTATTTTGTTTTACAGCTTTTGCACACTCTTTGTAGTTTTCTACCTCCTACCTCCATCTATACTTAACCTTTCTGAATATCTTTGCTTTTTGTAAAATTGGAGTGGTATTTAGTATTGACTCCCTAGAGATTCTGAGATGCGTTCTCTTTATTTATGCCAAGTGCTTATAACAGCTCCATGTGCTCAATCAATGTTAGTTATCACTCTTATTGTAATTATTACTATTACCTCAACACCATTAAGATAACAACACTTCTCACCCTTGACTTCATGCCCAGGCTCCTGCCCAAGGGGGTGCCTGCGTTTGCTTTACACTGAGATGCGGGAAGAGTGAACCTTCTGACTCTCAGCTTGGCTCCTGGGTGTATGAAGTGAGACCTAGTCATGGCCTCGTTCACACTCTGCGAACATTTTACACCTGTGGCACCAGCTCGGAGAAGCTTCCATTCACCTAGTGAATTTTGCTTCCATTCACCCCAGCCTGCGCTCTGGGGAAGAGCTGACTTTAAAAGTCTTGCAAAGGCATCCTAACAATGGCTCGGTGACTTCATTCAGGAACTGGCCCTCCTGGGCAGGCAAGTGACAGAAGCTCTGCCATCAAAAGGCAGGGAAAGCTGCAGCCATGCTTTCTCAGGCGGGTTCTCTTAGGGTCCCTGGTCTGACCTGTTCCCAGTATGTGCCTTTAACTCCAAGCTGCAAGGGGGTCTTCTTGCTAAGAGACCAAGAACCTCTCAGGAAAATGCTCCCTAGAGGGGCCATCTTGGGTGTCAGGTGGCCCAGCACTCTGCTAAGTCCTTCACAAGCATGAGCTCATTCAATCTTTACCACTACCCCCTGAAGTGGAGACTTTATTGCCATGCTATCACATTGACACCAGAATCAGCCCTATCTACTCTTCTCAGAGGGTTATCAAAGCCCCCTATTGCCAGAAAGGGGGTCAAGTAAAAACAATCAGCCCAAAATTTGCCTACCTTTTGTAACAAGCAGACCTTTTCCTTTTTCTTTTTAAAGAGAAGCATATAGATCACCTGAGACCAGTGATGCTAATTAGACTTGGCTGCCTCAGCAGGATAAAATAAATTGACCAATCGACTCTTGGGAAGCCGAAGGTGGGAAAGAGGCTACTTCTGAGCTCACTGCACACCAAGAGACAGAGCCTTAATTCCTATCAATTGTCTGTGAAAGTTCCTCTAGACAACACTGGAGGCAAATCTGGCACAATTCCTAGAGCTGGAGAAAGATGTTTGAAAATCCTTTCAGAAATTGTAACTCATTCCTTGTCGCAGAGGATTCTCAGTGCACTGGAAGACTCCAGAATGATTCTCATGCCGAGTAAGAAGTATTGCTGTTTTTCACAATGGACAATTCAAAACCTCATGGACCCTTTTCTGATTAGATTCTCAGGGGCTGAGAGCCCTGTGATAAGAAGTGTAATGAGACATGCTTATATTAATGGCTGTCCCTGTTCAGTCTTCCTTCAAGGGAATCTCTGTGTCCTATGAAAGCATAAAGCTTCATCCAGCGCAGTCAGGAAGGGAAGGACCAAGTGCAATGGAACTCTTTTTTTTTTTTTTTTAAATCAAAAGGATATCCTTTCAGAAATTGTAACTCATTCCTTGTCGCAGAGGATTCTCAGTGCACTGGAAGACTCCAGAATGATACTCATGCCGAGTAACAATTCTCAGTGCACTGGAAGACTCCAGAATGATAGATCATGCCGATGATGAGGCTGTTCATAAATACTTTGATTCCATTCTTTGCCATGGTAGAATTGCATTTACCAAACCCCATTGAAATAAGGCATGGCCTTGTGGCAGGCTATGGGCAATGAAATGTGAGTGACAGTGATGTCAGAAATTATAACTCATTCCCTGTCACATGGAATCCCCAATGCACTGTAAGACTCCAGAATGATATTCATGCCTATTAGGAAGTATTGCTGCTTCTTACAATGGACAATTCAAATCCTTCTGGAGGCTCCTCACATTTCTGCTAACCATTCATTGCATTAGTCTCATGGACACATGTAACGGGAAGGGGGAGGTCAGGAAATTGGGAATTTTAGCTGAGTGCATTTCTTCCCCCAATGAAATTGGGGTGTTGTTTCTAATGAGGAAGGGGAAATGGTTATTATAGACAAGTGACAGCCTCTACCACATGGGCCTTTTGCATATCTCTTTTTTCTTATTTCTTTCTATGTTTTTGGCATGTCTTTATAGGACTCTTTTTCATTGGACTTACCCTTCTCAAAAAGCAGCTAGCAGGCACAGGTGATTGTGCTGGGCATATAGTTACTGCTCAGTACTTGCCAACTGGGTTACTGAATTAGAATGTTTGTTAAACCATTACACTGATGGAAGGGCCGGGGAAAATATGAGTTCCTCCTTTTGAAGACTTGGTGGTCAGAGCCAGAATAAACATTCTCCGTAATGTCAACCTGGCTTGCAGAAAGCCCAACCGTTCCAAAAACTCAGCATGGGTCAGAACTTGATCTTGCCTTTGTTGCTGCTTCAAATGACAGTTCTTCATCAGGACATTGTATATGGTGGCTACTGGTGCCATAAGGAAGAGGTTTGTGATTCATGAAAATTGCTTCTTAGCCAGAAACATATTAAGCTAAAGTAATGAGGCAATGACATCTTTTTCACGTATATTCCAAGGCAGTGATTGCTCAAGAAAACTTGGCCTTGACATAGCATACCAGTATATATTGAATACTGCAAACTTTTTAGGGTCACCCAATAAATGGGAAAGCCAGACCATATGTGTGAGTCAGATCATTAGAAGTTCAGCTTTGTTGGTTTGTGCTTTGAAGTGTCAATCATTAACAGTATAAAAAATATTGAGTATATACTCTGATATAATTTTGAGGGGGCAGCTACAAAGAGAAATGATACTTGGTTTTTGCTTTTAGAGAGAGACCTTACCATTTAGCATAGGCGATAAGATGCAGATGGCAGCATTAAACAAGGTACAATATGAGGAGGACTGTAATAGAGAAGCAGTGGGAGGCAGAAAGAGAGAGAGGCTCAGATTGGGGCTGGGAGGAGGGCTCCAGGGGAGACTGCATGAAAGAAGTGATGAGCGAAATCTTCAAGGATGGGGACATTTTGGACCCACAGGAGAGGAGTTGAGAGGATGGAGGAGCTTTCCCCAGAAGGGAGCTGCATGAGCAAAGACCTGGAGAGAAGGCAGCTCAGGTATCTTCAGAGGCTGCTCAGAACTCAAGCTGGGTTTGCAGATGTATATGTACTCAGGGAAAAGGGCTCCATAAGCATATCTTTTGGGGGACATGGAGATTTTAATTATTAGCATACTGAAGGCTCTGAGAAGGCTCTTTTCTTGAAGGAAAATTTACAGCTACAGTAAGTGCTCACTGAACATCGCGGATAGGTTTTTGAATGTCTAAGAAAACCAATTTTACCATAGATTAATAGGTATAAACAAGAATTAAGTTCCTATGGCATCTCATCAGTGTTGTAAGGAAAGAATGTTGGATCCAATGACATTAAGAAATGGTGTTATTTGAGGACCTGTTGTATTTAACTTTGTTAAAATTAAACAAATTTATATGAGCAGGAAAGACTTTTATTATTGAGATGCAGAGTGTTGGAAATGTGGTTTCTTTTAGCTCTATTTCTGGGAAGAAGAAATGGGTTTGTGAGGCATCTGGTGGTTTGCTTATAAACACACTCCTCAGACTGACCTATTGGCCCAATAGCAGGACAGAGCTCCCAGGCCATAGTTATTCCTTCTTTACCACCTAGTCCACTGCTCACCCCCAAAGAGAAGTAAAAAGCAATGGTCTTCAAAGGTTTTTGCTCCTTTATGCCCTCAAAGTATTTAAAAAACTATGTACCCCCTTACCTCTTTCTTAGTTAACCTGTAAGTTTTTCATCATAAATTTAAATAATTGAAAAGGATAAAACTTCAAATATATTATAATTATTGAAAATTTTGAAATAAAATTAATACATCACTCTTTTAAATTAACCCAGTGGCATAAAGATTCCATAGTCTTTTGACACCCACTATTATCTAACTTAACAAACAAACAAACATGAACAGGCTTTTACTTAATAGCAAACATTTCTGAGACAGTGTAGGGACTTGGGCTCAGGAATGAAGAATATTGGGTGTTCAAGAGGCCAAGGTAAGGGTAGATGGTCAGAAGGGACACCAGATAAGCTGACCTCAGAAAGATCACCACTTCTTCTCCCCCTACTAAAAAACGCGGAGGTAGCTGATTTTAACTGTGGATGTTGAAACTACTGACCCTCATGCAATTTGATCAAAGTCTGACCCTTATGAGAAGTCTGCCATCTTGCCACATAGTGAAGGTGTGAACATAGTTACCAGGCAACCCAGCTGGAAAGGGCAAGTAAATCCATCCTAACATGGAAAATTCCACTCCTGAACCCCTCACAAGCCTTTTCACATAAGCCCACCCTGTTCCCGGCTTAGAAAAGAAGCCAAATACAGCCAGCCCCTGAACCGGTTTAGAGGATTTTCTTTTCCTCTGTGCTGCCTCCCTTGTGCTCAAGCATAAGCTTAATAAAATCTGTCTGGGAATTTCTCTGGCATTTTCTCTCCATTTCTATCTTGGGGAATCCAAGAACCCCAATGCTGGTAACAATTCTGTATCACATCTTTTCACCTTAAAAAAAAATCCACATTTTTATTTTTCCCACATCACAGAATTTTCTCTTATTGTAACATATTTTCATGTTTGAAGATCTTTTATTGATCAACCTATAAAACTTTTCGGCCACTAAAATAGTTTCCACATTGAAAAACAATGATTTTTTATAACTCTGAGGCTCCAAGTTGCAAAACAAATTTTGTTTAGATTGTGTCATCATTATAATTATTAGTAGTTTACAATTGATCCAAATAACATATATGTATATGCTATACACTCTAATAAAGACTAAACTATTATTGTAAATGCTTCTCTAAATGATAAATATGAGGTGAAGCTATATTTTTCTATTAGTGGCTCTATAGATAACAAAATTTTAAATTGTTCTTTTGTTTGGTGCCTTGGGTACTATGCTTTGTATGGCTGTAAAGTGTGTCTTGTAGGTGTTTTTTTTTTTTTTTTTCAGAATGGGAGAAAAATGGGGAAGGGGACTGGGAAAGGAGAATTGGCTTGCTACCTCAAGATGCTTTCTTATACAGATCAATCATGTACAAGAAGACACATTTGATAATTGTGGACCTGAAAGTTGTTTCCTCTAAATTAATTTTATTTGTGCCTGTATATGCTTTGGGAGGTCTTCATATGAATATAGCCCAGTTTGAAGATTGCTGATGTATAGAAAAGAAAAATGGCCCTACTGTCAGGATATAGAGTCATTTTGCTCATAATTGGCTACACTTCCCTAAATAAATTACTTAACCTCAAAGGAGTAAGTCTCCTCCTGTTTCAAAGAACTTCAAGGCCCTTATGGTACCCACATTCGGATTCCCAGGCACTCTTCTGGGGGTGGAAGTGATGATATCACTGAGGCTGCATGTATTACTGAATATCTCCATCAAATCATCTTTTCCAAGCACTTAGATTCTGTAGCAATCTCATATCCACAAATCAAACAGATTTATGAAATTAATCTTTGACCTTTGCAACAACTAGAAAGGAACTTAGATGAAGGGAACAGAGCTTTGGGGCACTTCTTTTCTTTTTTTTGATCAGATATTCGGTTTCCAGAGCTTGCATGACTGATTCTGTGCTTCAATGACTCTCTTATAACCTTAGCATGTAAAAATGGAAAAATTCCCCTGACATTTTCAGGAAACATTTATTACAGATGATTTTATACGTCTGGTGAGAATGGGCTAAATGATTTTTCACAAGAGCAGGATTTGGCAGAAAGCCTGTCCTCCTTTGGTTCCCCTCTTGCCAAAAATCACTCCAGAGCCGACCTGGAGGCCACTTGATTTCCCTCCCCTATGAGGTCAGATTGAGAAAAGGCTTAGGTGGGAGTAACCCTTTCATTTACAGTGAGACACAAGGTCCTTGTATTGGTGGAGGACCTCTCCAGATCCATGTTTCTGGGAAATGCCGGGCAAAACTCAGTGCCTTTATCTTCCTGGAAAGAACATGATGTCCCAACTTGTCACATAAAGTCAACCATACAGTGGATGTGCATTACCAGTGGGTGTGGCCTGGATTGTTTTACTCCTGCCCCTGCCCCACGCCATTCATCCACTTATCTTCCTGACACTGGGAGGTATTTGAGTTTGTGATCTTTATTCTAGCAAACCTCTTCATAATTATGTACAAGATTTCATCATCGGGTGCTACATGATAAAGTAGACTTACTGGGCAAAAATGCCCACTCTCTCTACTGGTGGCAAATGTACCTTCTATTATCATGAACTGGCTGGAGGACAAATGTATAGCATGTTGGGGTCTTTGACTTGGATGGATGTGCTGTAACTCATGTGAGTTCACCTACAGAGCATGTTGGGATTGTAACAGCGTAGGCCCGGTGCTGGACAGAAAGTGGGACATAGCATGTGGGTGCTGGGAAAACCAATGAGCAGGAGAAGCTGGCCCAGGGGGAAGCCTGGGAATCTGACCCTCAGTGTCTACTGGATGTGGCAAGTTTTGTATTTTTTTAAAATTGTGACAAGTCATGATTTTGCTATTGAGGTCACATGCTATGTTTTGACTTATATTTCTTGTAAAGGATGTGAGGACACCTGCTGGGGCACTGCAAAAAATATAGAACACTTCATGAATTTGCATGTCATTCTTGTGCAGGGCCATGCTAATTGTCTCTGTATCATTCCAATTTTAGTATATGTGCTGCTGAAGTGAGGAGTGGATGTGGCAAGTTCTTATGTGTTTGTGCAGGTGTGTATTTGGACAGGGAGGTTTAATCTGAAAGTGAGGTTTCTCCTCACCACACCTCCATGGCAGGAGGTCCCAGGAGGTTGGCAGTACTCTAGGAGTCTGGGCAGTAGGGCCTGAGCAGGAAGGAGAGCAGCATGAGGTACTTTGGGTGTGGGTTTTCATTCAGAAAGCTCAGGTTCAGGGAGGGATTGAACGGAATTAGGACACGGGCCTAGGAAATGACCAGAGCAAACTGCAGGGGCTGGAGTTAAGGATTCTGTGGTTTGGAGGCCATGGGGTGAGCCCAGGTTCATCCTAGCACAGTCTAAGCGACTACAACAGGGAGATTCATCTCAGACCTCGCCTGTTGTTGCTGCTAAGGCTTCTGTCCTTACAGACAAGAGAATGAGGGGATTAAAACAAATGACAGATATGGACGTCATCATTGACTGTAACATGCAGGCAACAGGGCCAACAAATCTACGCGTGTGTGGGTAAGTGTGTGTCGATGATCGTGGTGCCCTTGCTCTCCCAGTGTTGGCCTCACCCATGTCCTTGGATGAGGCCAGGAATGGAAGGACATACTGATGAGGTTGTGATTGACAATTGATGTCTCCATGAGATGGTGCTCATAGCTTGCCTTTGTGTGTGCCTCTGGGTGTTTTTTTTTTTTTCTTTCTTTGATAAATCCATCCTGTAAATTATACTCTGTTTCAGAATTCGCAGAAATATGACTTCTCTTCTAATCTAAAAAGAAGATTCATATACTTTTATGATTCTTAGGAAATTATATTTGTGATAGTTAACTTTTTTTTTCCTTCTGGGATGTGGTGACAGAGGGAGGTGAGGAGCATGTTATAATCTCCTTATCCCCAAACTCCAGAACCCCAACCCCTCCTCAAGGAACTCACAGCCTGGCTAGAATTGAAGGTCCATCTGTTCCTCTGGTCGACTTGGAGATACGCTGGAGGTAAAAACAAAATGGCATCACTGGGAAGAAGAGATTAATTCTGTCTGGAAGCTTCTTGAGGGAATATCGAGACATCAATGGAGCCTGAAGGAGAGATATTTACAGTAGAAATTACTTTTTCTGAAGTAGAAGAATCACAAACAACCCAGTGACAATGTTGCCCAGGGCAGACCTTTTCCTAGGAGCTGTTTGAGACAGAGACCTTGTATGTGAGTCTGAACTTAAATAGGCAAAGGTGAGAAGAAGGGTCAGAACTTTACAAAACTCAGGAAGTGCTCCCAACTTCTAGAGAGAAAGAGGGTCAGGTAAACACTGAAGCAGGCAAGTAGGAGCAAATGTTCTCCTTTGAAGTTATTTCAGGCAAGAGTTATTAGCAAGAGGTGAAGTAAAAAGTGCACAGCTTGGAACTCCATAAATAATTAATCGCACATTTGTATTGTACTTTATGGTTTAGCAAGCAGGGTCACAGTGTAGGAATTTTTGATGTTTCTGTTTAACAGATGAGGATGCAGAGACTTGGCGAAGTTAAGTCAATTACTTAAGATCTCATAAGTAGTAAGTGGCCAAATCCTATTGAGACAATGAGTTCTGGGACATTTCTTGATCTATATTTAGCAGATTATGAAACTAATCTCTCTTCAGTAAACATTTATCGAGCATCTACATGTAGTTAAGGGGTATCTGATGGTTTTGGATACAGTTCCGTCCATCTGGGAGCTCACAGTATAATGAATGGTTCTCCACTGAGGTGATTTTGCACGCCCCCCCCCCCCAGGAGCCATATGGCAATGTTTGGAGACATTTTTGGTTGTCTTGACTCGGGGAGATGGGTGCCACTGGCCTCCAGGGGGTACAGAGGTCAGTGATGCTGTGACATATCTTACAATACCATGGAATAGCCCTCTACAACAAAGAGCTGTTTGGCCTACACTGTCAATAGTGTTGACGTTGAGAAACCCTAGACTAGTACATCATTCATGCATGCATTCATTTTATCACTTATTCTATTAACTTTCTGGTACCTACAATGGACCAGGTACTCTTCTGTGCGTAGATGATATGACGGGGGCAAGGCAGAAGAAGGCCCTGTTCTCATGTCCCATTCTGGGTGTGGAGTAGAGGATAGCAGGGAGGGAGAGTCAGACATTAACAAGTAAATGAATTAGTAACAAGGAAAGTATCAGGTGGGGATATGTGCCAGGGAGAAAGTTCGGATGTGTCGGTTTCATTATGTACAACTTGGAGTTGCTTTTGGTTGGCTGATCACAGATGGCCTCAATTTGAATGGCAAGAAGCTACCTGAGGAAAGGGCATCTTGTTCCAAGAGGACAGCAAGTGCAAAGGTCTGGAGATGAGAAGACAGTAGGAATGTGGTTTCAAGGAACAGAAGAAAGACTGGCTGTTTAGGATGTGGAGAGAGGGGGAGAGAGTGATGGAGATGGTACTGCAGAGGGTGGCAGGTGCTACATCCTATTAGAGCTTTGTTAGCCAAGTTAAGGAATTTGGGTTGTCTTCTAAAGCCTTTCATGTGACCATTCTCATGGTGAGAAATGACAAGGGTTATGAAGGAAAGGAAATAGAGTCTTGGCAACAAAGTATCTGAGGAATATGACATTGAATTTGATGGCCAGAGAAGGTCTCTCAGAGACCTAGACGTTGAGAAGAATCCAGTTGTGAGAAGGCCTGGGAACCAGTAATATCCCTGGGGTTATGGATCAAATTGGGCCCTCCCTCCAATTCATACGTTGAAGCCCAAACCCCTGATACCTGAATATGACTATATTTGGAAATAGGATCTCCAAAAAGGCAGTTAAGTTAAAATGAGAACAGTAGAGCCATCTGATTGGTGTCCTTAGAAGAAGAAGACATTTAGACAAAGAGATATCAGGGTTGTGTGCACAAAGGAAAGACCATGTGAGGACACAGAGAGAAGGTGACTAACCAAGGAAAGAGGCCTCAGAAGAAACGACGCCTCCTCACACCTTGATCTTGGATGGTCAGCCTCCAGGGCTGTGAGAAATAAATTACATTGTTTAAGCTACCGGTCTGTGGTGTGCTATTATTGCTGCTTCAGCAGGCTAATCCATCTGGGGTTTCAGTTTTCTCATCTGTTGAATAAAGGGCTGTTGTGCATTTTTAAACTAAGGTTCTTTCCATTTCTAAGAGTCTTTGATTCTAAGAAATTCATGAGCTCCTTCTCAGGGCTGCCTGAACTCTAGCCCAAGCTTAGTTCCTTCATCCGAGAATGAGAGAACAGTTTGTGGGGGGAGTAGAGAAGCCCTAGGGAGGAATTCGGAATTAGATGTGGAGTTCCCATCAATTTCAAAGAGCGCCTGAGCTGGGAGAATTGCCCAGTCACTCTTCTCCCACATAAAGGGGATTTGAAACCCGAGATGGGGATCTACACGATCGCTGTGGCACGTATGTCATCCGTGGGGACAGGCAGAATTCATGCCAGAGTTTCCAGAGGGGAGATGGAACTTCAGGAATTTTCCCCTTGGAAAGATTTCCCTAAAGACTGTGGGGACTTTCACTAGAGACCGCGGAGGACTTTTGGCTCCCCTGGTACTGGCCGCACGCACGGTTCCAGGCATCGTAGGACCCTGCCTTTGTGTGAAGGAGCCTCTTGGACTCATCCTGTCCATTTTGGCTCTCATCTTGACTCTGATAGTGAAAGATGGAGGACGATATTGGCTCCAGGATCAGGAACTAGGTGGGTGAAGCTTCTGCAGAGTTCATGGGTGTCTGCTTGCTGAAGAAAAACTCCAACCTAGCAAGAAGTGCCATTGTCCTCTAAGCAAGAGCCCTTGAAAAATGGTGGATACTGTTTGAGCAATTACTTTTGGGTGTAACTTTTTTTCTTACGATTTGAGATACATCAGAACATACTGAAGGGGAAGACTGTGCCTTGATGCCCAGCCTTTCATGCTAGCCATCTGTCCAAATATTATAATTCAACAAATATTTACTAGGCAAGTCACATTGCTTACTATTCTGGGGGAGAAAAGGGATGGGGAGGAAACACAGACACTAAACCAGCATTTGATGTGTGTGTGTGTGTGTGTGTGTGTGTGTGTGTGTGTGTGAAGTGTTTGAATAAAGTGGCTGGCAGGAAGTAGTTGCTCATTAAATGGGTAATGAAGGAAGGAACATATGAGTCAATTGGACATTTTATACTTTAGGTTCCATTTCTATTTCTGCCTCTCTGTTTTAGTATGAAACCCCAGTAGAATGTAAATCCCTCTGTCCCCCAGACAGCAGGGGCTTTTGTAATATTAAATAATGTTGCACCCCCAACATCCAGAATAATAATTAGTACATATTATTTACATGTGGTCAACGAATACTTATTAGATGAAGGAGTGAATGGCCTTAGAGATAAATGAATCTCTCTAGGTCTCTCTCATTCATTTATTTAGCACATGGGTACTGGGTCTATGTTAGGTTCTGAGGATGCAAAGGTGACCAACCGTAAGGCCCTGTCCTCCACGAGTGGTTGAAGAGGGAAACAAGTGAGCGTACAAATCAGTACATTTTGATGATTTCTATGATGGAGGAGAGCAGAGGGATGTTGAGAGCACAGAGGAGCCAGAGCTGTCACTTAGGAGGAAGTGAGCCTGGTAGGATGGGGTGAGGAAATATGATGAGCGAAGGCACAGTGGTCATAGGTTGGAGAAGTCTGGGCTGCAGTGTGATCAGTATGGCTGGACTCTGGGCACTTTCATGGGGGAGTGACAGGAAACGTGGAGGAAGGGATAAGTAAGGCAGAATCATGGAGGGTGTTCATGCTCAGAGGGGTGAACTATACTTGAACATTGTGAGGAGCCATTTAGACGGGGAGGTATCAAGATGAGACATATTTTAGAAAGATCCCTCTGATGGTGGAGTGTAAAAGGATGTATTCTTGGAACAAGAAGTGAAAGACCCCTGAGGAAATTACTCCAGTAATCCATGTAAGGGATGATTGCTCATGGCAAGCAGAGGACGTAGAGGGATATTTAAGCAGAAAAACCATACATGGTAACTAATTGACTGTGGGGGTGAAGAGAAGACAGTCTAGGGCATCATTAAGGATTCTGCATCCAGCTGAACAGGATGTCAGTAACAAAGACAGGGAGGAGGTGGGGAAGACCACTGACCAGTGACAAATAGACATCTGGATCTTAAGAGGGAAGCAGTGTCGCTCATATAGACTTAGACTTGGTGGCATAAGGCGCTAGTTGGAGCCTGAGAAGATGAGCAGAAGCCTGAAGATAGAATCTTGGGGGAACAGTAACATCTAAATGGGGAGGAACATTGGGCATTGGGAGGAAATTAAGAAAGAGGTGCCTCCTAAAATCAGATGGTGTCCCCTCACTAGCGGGCCCTACAGGTAAGACCTAATTATTAACATGCAAACTGGGACACATTGAAAGCTGCCAGCCTCAAATATATCTCTTTCTGTTTCTTCCTTCCTAATCAAATCCTGGTTTGCTCAGCTCTTCACCCCTCCTCAGGCAGGCTGGTCTCCTCTGGAGCTGCAGGATAGGTCCTAGCTACTCTTCCCCAATCTACACAGGACAGTCGTCCCTGGTGCCTGTCAGTTATCCAGGGACCTAAAATGACCTAAAATGGCCCTATCAGGCCCCCCAAAAAACTTCTACTCCATGCTGGAGGTGAACAAGGAAGACTGGAGCCCCCAATTCCACTGGAAGCCTCAGAGGGAATCGAATTTTCTGGTGATGGTATTTCTTGTATCATCATCATCATCATCATCATCATCATCATCATGATGATTACTTTTAATAGTCCTTTGTTACCACACTGCTTTTGTCATACTGACTTTGGCTTTGGCTCTCACCCATGGCTGTGAATAGATGCACTATTTGCCTTTCTGAGCAGGAGCTTTATGTGTGATTGTGTGGGGTGACTGAAACTCTCTGACTTCTGTTGTCCATCATGAGAACATGGCCCACATAGAGGTTACTCCTGCACCCTGGGCTCCAGAATCAGACACAAATGCTGAACAGAGCTGAGTGTAGCCGAGCAGTATCCAGCCTGGCGGATGGAGTCCAGCAGAGCCCAGTTGAGCCCAACTAACAATATCATGAGCAAGGAATAAGTACATGCTAGTTATTAAGCCATGACATTTTTTTTTAACAACTAATAGTCAGTTTGTTGAAAAGGTTGAGTTAAGCATCTGCACTGGTGACTTACACCTGGACTTCTGGTTCAGCAATGATGTTTTAAAGTTGTTTTCTTAAACCTCATCACCTACTGAAAGCAGATGAAAACAAGAGGCCACTGAACAACTGAACTCATCAGCTCAGGGTGTGTGCGCTTCTAGATAATCAATAAGAATATCCTTATCACCTAAACCATTGTGAGTTAGAATTTTCTGTTACTTGCAGCCAAAATCATCTGCCCCATATATCAAGCTATTCATGACGCAGTGTTCCCAGTCTCATCTTCCTAAACAGTTTGTGCCTTTGTTAATGCGGTTACCTCTGCTTCCACTGACAAACTTCTATTCATCCTGCGCAATCCAGATCAACACGGTCTTCTTTGTGAAATCTTCTTCTACTTTGGAAAACATTAGTTATTCCCATAGCACTTCCATCTTTCTCGTATTATGACCTTTATCACATTGCATTGTACTTATTTGCAAATCTATGACCATGAGCATGGTCCTTGCCTTATGCATTTTTGCATCTGTTGCATCAGCACATATTTGGTATATAGTAGGTGCTCAGAAAAATGTTGCTGAACAGGTTAGTAATATTTTAAATGCATAGTTATAAGGCGTTATTGGGAGAAGATTCAGCATTTGTTTTCTGTATTCCCCCTGATTACTAATGGAACTAGACCACATAGAAGCATCAGTCTTCCAGATTTGAATAGAAAAGAGGGACATATTGAAAATCCAAGACTGCCTAATTATCTGACCAACACATTCCGACAGGTCAGTAGGCTCTGGGATTTGGCAGCAATTTTGTGCATTCAGAGACTCAAAGAATTTATCAACCCCCTGAGAACCATTTTTGCAAAGACCATGAGACTTATAGGTCATCTTGTCTGACTCATTTGGCCACAGATGAGTCTTGAAGAAGATTATGTCAATACACCCTATTTAAGTTTGATTTTTGTTATCTGGCCATACTGTTTAAACTAATATATATTAGCCCCTACCATGTTATAGATGCTGTGCCAGGCATTTCAAATAAAAAGTCTCTCCTAATACCAGATACCCATTTTCAAGACACAAAAACTGAGGTTAAGAGAGGCCAAAGAACAAACTCAAGGTCACACAACTTGTAGAGCACATCTGGGGTTTGACTTCAGATTCTCTGACTCCAACTCCAATTTTTGTTTGTTTTCTGGACTACAGAATAGAGATAATATTGTAAATTTTTGTATTTAGATAGCATTAAAATCACTGATACTTAGCTAGAATTTGTTTTCAATGCCTTTACCTGAAGCACTGAAAACATGGGGGTTTCTAGCTTCTTAGGATGCTAGGGGGAAAATATATTTGGTGGGGAGGATGAAGCTGCCCAACCCCCTCTCATAGTCCATCATGGAGGAAGGTTTGTTTAACCCACCATGTTCTGGGCATGTACTACCCAGTGTCCTCACTGCTAAAAATCGAATGGAAAGAATGGCTACCCTTTGGTAAATGTCCACAAGTCTAATGCTTTGCCCATATTATTTTTAACCCTGCAATAAAATGGGCTTTATGATTTTCTTTTCACCAGAGAAGACAGTGAAGTTCAGAGAGATTAAGTTACTTGTCCACGGGTGATGAGGGACAAAGTCAGCTCTCCAACTCAAGTGTATCTGATTCAAAAGAGCAAGATTCCTTGGTTCAGAAGATGATTTAACTGCGTGGAGGGCACACAGTACAATATAGAGATCTTGTAACATAGAAATCCACACCTGAAACCTATATGATCCCATTAACCAATGTGACCCTAATAGATTTAATAAAAACATTTTTTAAAAAGTATATATAAAGAGCAAATAACCTGACCTGGTCATTATTCTCTACTCTAATAGTTTATGCATGTGGTTCTTGGTAACTCTTTTCCCTGGTGTATTATCGTGACTTAGGATCTTTCAAAAATCAGTGTCCTCCCTTAGGTGAAAACTCTGTAGTTTGACAATCAGTTGATATACATTTTAAAATGCAGTGCCAGCCAGTGTGGATCAGAAATGGAATTTAATTCTGTGTGTGTTGGCTGTTTGCACTTATACTTTGAACATGGATTGAACAAAAACATTGAATGATTTGGGAATTCAATTGATGACAAGTCATTGCTTCTCACCCTGCTCTGCTTTGATCAAAGCAAGCACAGTAAGTTAGACATTTAAACATTACAAAGGCAGATGGACCTTGGGTGGAGTTGCTGAGGACATGGGCCAGGGCTTGGCAAGCTGTGGCCCGCAGGACCAGTCAAGCCCACTGCCTGTTCTTGTGTGGCCCTCAAGAGCTAAAGTGGCTTTTACATTTTTTAATGGTTGGAAAAAATTATGGAAATTTGTTTTCTTCTTGTTATGAACATACCCCCATAATATCTTGATTTTGCTTGTGGGCCTATTAAACCTAAAATACTATCTGTCCTCTTACAGTAAAAGTTTGCGGACTTCTGAGGGAGGCCTTTACCTCCCTGAGGTGAAGAAGGAAAGGAGCAGCATCTCCTTTATTTTGGGAGCATTTTCTGTGGTTTTTATTTTTTTTAAAATTTTCTTTCAGTTCAGTGTAACAGACATTCCTGAGTGGGTTTTGTGCAGACACTGAAGGAAGATGGAAGTGGATCAGGCCAGCGTCTTGCTGGGCCCTTGGACGCTATGGCATTTTCTGTTTCAGAGGAAGAGGGTTTGTTCTGGAAGGAAAAGAAAATATTTCAGGGAAACCATTCTGCAGTGGGCAGAATGGACTCATCTTCGAGTCTCTGGCTTCTAATCACAGCTCGTTAGGAGCTTCGCCTGAGCTGGCCTCCCTTGTTGCACAGATGCCTGGAGAAACTTTCAGTTTTTGTTGGGGAAAGAAAGACTTCCTCTTTTCTATGGGGAAGAGAAATTAATGGGGACAGTCTGAGAGAAGCTCTCCTTTCTACATCAAGAATGAAAGGGAGTCTGTTGTTTGAACAGGCTTCAGGCAAGAATCGGCTCTAATCCAGCGGTTGGCTGGACAGCTGGGCTTTGTGGCTTCTTAGTCTATTAAAGCTTCCCCAGCTGATTCCTCCTGGCAGTCTGTCTTCTGAAGGCCCAGATTTCTGATGCTGAACAGTGGGATGAGAGCTCAAAGGGACATGTCTAGAGCATGCGCTCCTTCAGATCTGGGTTTCTTGTGAAGTCAGCTGCTGAGAGCCTGATCATGAGCCCACAGAGCAATGCCTGGCTTCCTCTCGGACCCTGTGCTTCGTGGCATTGGCATCCACAACCCCACAGGCCATCTGCTCCCTTGTCATTATTACAGATATAAAGTTGAATGTCTTCAGAGCAGTTTTGGAAAACCAAGTGCATCTAGGCCCTTGCTCTTCAAGGTCAAGGTCGAAGCATTCTAGGTCCTTTGCCATGTCTCCAGGATTCCTCCCTCATGCAGCTACCTTCCTGGTTCTGCCATGTCCTTTCTGACCCAGTGCCTCTCTGTGTCCTTCCTCAGCCACTGCAATGGACTCCTGGCACTTAAACATGAAACATTCCAGGCAACACAGGGAGATGGGGTGGGGTGGGGTATATTCTTTTCTTTATTCCCAGTCATGGAATTCACATGACAACAAATTTGCTCCCAGGAATGCCCTTTTAACACTCCTAGGAGTAAATAGCCATAAGATCATGTTCTGGGCTACTCCAACCTGAGCGTACAAAAACCAAGTCACAGTAACAGCAGGGACTTTTTTCCGGCTTTGACCTCCTTGTTCGAATGGAGCCTCCAGGTACCCTCAGAATTGCCCCCACTCTCTGGGGAGCTGCATCACTCCTGTGTGGTGAGGAGTCCAGGCCTGCTGCCACACTGTCTGTGCCACCTGCCCTTGTCCTGGTCTCCTGCTCTGGTTTGGGCTCTGAATTCCTGGATGGTGTCCCTAGCCTAGTTCTCAGAGGCTAAATCACTTCACCACCAAGGCTAGTGCTGGGCTGGCCGAAGCTGCCAGCCTGCGTCCTCGGGGCCATAGCTCAAGTGCACAAGCCTTGCCATGATCCCCAGTAGAGTGAGGAGACCTCCTCTTCTCTACCCTCCCGTTGTCTCCGCTCACTCTGTCTCAACATAGGGCAGCCTTGGGTTGTGTCTCAGGGAGACTAGTTGTGGAGATGGCCCTTTTGTTTCTTAAAGCCCCTCTCCCAAAGGCTCAGGTGCAAGTTCCCAGGGGCTTTGGTGAGAGCCCAATTGAGAGAAGGCTCCTAGGTAGCCTCAGACTCTCCTCTGACCCTGGGCATTTATGTTGGACCAACTTGTATGCCTGGCTCTCTTGCTGTAGATGGCGAATCCCCTTCCAGGAGATTTCTCTGTCACTCGTGAAATACTCATGGCTGCCACTCCTCTGCTCCCATCCTCCAGGTATATCGATCTATGAGAAGAGAACAGCTAAGACTCAACATAGGAACCCTGCTACACCAAGAGTCTTGTCTTTTTACTTGCTGTGTGAAGTGGGCTGCCAGACCCTTCTTTGCAAATTCCCAGTATGATGGCCATAGTCAGCAAGTTCAATGCATTCTCCTAATGTAAACAAACACAATGCACATGTCAGTGATAACCACTGTGTCTCCAAGACCAAAGTTTTCCAGAGAAGGAGAACCAGTAGGATATGTGAATATATTGAAAGAGGATTAAAATAAAGAATTGGCTCACATGACTATGGAGGCTGGTGAATCCAAGGTCTATATTGTGCACTCTAGAGACCCAGGAGAGCTGATCTGAAGATCTGGTCTAAAGACCATCAGGGTAGATAATCCCCTCTTGCTCCAGGAGGCCAGTCTTTTTGTTCTATTCAGGCTTTTAACGGATTGGATGAGACTCAAAGTTCATGGACTTAATTGTTAATCTCATCCCACAAATCCTCCATATTGATACATAAAATTAACCATAGCAACCAGCTAAGGCACATGTTTTCAGAATGCTCCCTGCAAAGCAGTTACTTCTTCTGGGATTAGACTAATGAGGAAAAGGATCAAAATATTAGAATTGGAAGGGACCAGAGAAGTCCTCTAGTTTTGACTCCTGATTATATGATGAGACCAGGAGGGCTAAGTTAACACAATTAATTGATTCATTGATCTCTTTATTTATTCAGCAAACATTTATTCAATGCTTACTACATGACAGGTACTGTGTTTGTACTGGGGCTGTAGTGGTAAGGGTTTAGTCCAGACTGGTATGTGTAATTATATCATCCTTTAGGACTTACAAAGGACATTCACAAATATCACCTCATTTTAGTTTCACACAGATTTTCTTAACTTAGACTCATTTTGATGAACATTTAGAGATGAGTAAATGGAGGCCTATAGAAATAAAGTAAGTTCCCCATGTTATATAGCAAATACATAGCAGAACAAGGATTTGAATGCTATTTATTTATTTATTTATTTATTTATTTATTTATTTATTTTCATTTGAACTCTCAAGCCTTTGGGTCACACACACAATTAATAAGTTAGGAAAAGCAAATACAATTTAGGATTTGATATATTCCTTATTAAGTTGCATTGTAATTCACACAACATTATAATTTTTTCTTATATCTGTCTTTCACTCTCTAGACTATCAGCAGAGACTGGGTCTTATTGATGTTTAAATCCTCAGAGACAGGCAGATGCCTAGTGCATAGTAGGTGCTCAGTACACACTTGCTGAATAAGTATTACTGAGGGTCCTTTGTGAGCCAGATGCATTCTGATTTTAATTATGAGTGGAAAACCAGCTCAGGAGGGAAGTTTGAGAGTCCAGGTGGAAGCTGTCAGACAGAGAGGCAGCATAGAGGGTGAGGTGAGGTGCAGGCTGGAGGGCTGGGGATGCCTCCTGGTGAGCTTTGATATTCAATAATCCAGGTTGATTTCCATGCATAAGGTTCAATTGCTGCCTTTGTGTACAGATTCATCAGAAGGAGGGGAGGCTGTTCCAAGTCGGTTTTCTAATGAAATCTGTACGGTGAGGACAGAAGTTGAGTCTACAGTTCCGGTTCCCTTTCTTGGACAAATTTCAGAGGAGATCCATGCAGAAGTTGGGGGTCACTGGAGCAGAAACATGCCTGTGATTACTGGTGCCAGTCTGGAAGCTGGGAGGATGCTTGCTGGCAAGGGTCGGGCTGGGGAATGGTGGTGGTTCTTTCCTTTGATTTCCTTCCAGATCTTGTCAATGTAGTCCATGGACATGAGCCTAGTGACAGGGAGACTGTAGGAGTGGGGTGGGGAGGAAAAGGTACTCACTTTCCTGCTAGAAAAGCATCTATGACTGGCAGATACCTGGCAGAACCATAAAAAAAACAAAACAGGACAAACCTAGCTTCACAAATTGAGAAAGTTAAGCCATTGCTTCTGCTGCTTTGTGACAATGTAAAGTTGTAAATTGTCTTCCACATAGAAAAAGAGAAGAAAATAATTACGAGCACCATGTTATGGAGACTATAAGCCACACGTGCTACATATTCAAGAAACTGGGATGCCTGTCCTCCACCTCTCCCTTCTATGCCCACCTTCATCATCTTAGACATGTTCTGCCAGTCACTACAATAACTTAAGGATAGAGGTCATTGCCTCTTTATCTTGAACACAGCGTCTCTTCTAGGACTGCTCAAGTGCACTCTGTGGACCCAGAAAACTGAGGCTAATCAGAATTTTAGCCCTTCACACTTGGCCACTATCAGGTTAATTTATCATTGTACACAACCAAGGCCAATCTTGTTGGAGAGCTTATTCAGAATCGCCACACGATCAACTAGAGAAGATAACGGCAGGAACACTTGAAAGAGGTTCAAGTCATACACGTGTTATTAGTTAGACATGTGACTTTGAACAATAAATATATCATGCTGGACATGTATTTCTCCATATTGAAAAGGAGAGTGTTGGAGGAAGACCATAAAGAGAAAAGCTGAAAGGTTGATGAACATCTGACTTTTTCTAAGTTATGCTCATCTCTTGAAGCTCATTTGCATCCAGAAGCTGAGGTTATGAGCCTACTCATGAATTGGCTCTGTTAAATATAATGGTGATCCAAACAGTTTGTTATCTCAGAAGATGAACATGACACATGGGCACATCATGTCACAAAACAAGTGGTTAAGGGATGTGTCTGCCTTGCAGATTGGATTATGATGAAATGCACAGTCATACACATGGCCATGTCCAGGAGATGGGAGTGGTTACAGATGCAGAACATTCCAAGGTTGAAGTACAATGTCATCAGAGAAGAGGGAGTGGAAATTGGCCCCCTCATATATCCCCAGGGCCAGTGAAAATTGGTACAATCCTTGTGGAAAGCAATTTGGCATCACATAGAGCCATCGAAGTGCTCATAACCACTGGCTCATTCTCACTTCTGGGAGTTTATCCCAAGATAATAATAAAAAAGAGAATAAGTTACTCGTGAAGGTGTCATGGGAGTATTATTTTTTAATGGTGAAAAATTGGAACTATCTAAATCAGGCTGGTAAGCTTTCCCTGTAAAGGGCTGGGTGGTAATATTTTAAGCTTGTGAGCTATGCAGTATCTGTCTCTAATACTCACCTTTGCCATTGTAGTATTGAAGAAGCTATAAACAAAACATGAGTAGATGGGTGTGGCTGGGTTCCAATAAAGCTTTATATACGGAAACTTGAATTCAAATTTTATATACTTTCTACATGTTATAAAATATTCTTTTGATTTCTTTTTCAATCATTAAAAAATGTAAAAAATATTTTTATCTTGTGGGCCTTTTAAGAACAGGAATGAATGAGATTTGACTCATGGACTATAGTTTGCTGGCCCTGGGTCTAAACAATAGAATAGTTTATTAGATTATTACATAACCATGTAATAGAATGTTGTCTAACTAGTAATATGATAATTGAGAGAAGCATGGAATAACATAAGTTGCACTAATACTATGTGAAAAATTTAGGGCATGAATGATAAATACATCCCAAACTATAAGAAATGAAAATAGTTGTGGTTAGGATGGAAAGACTATGAATGTTTTCCTTTTCATCCAATTTTCTTCAATATTTTTATGTTGTCTTTTTTTTTTCATCTGGAATTCTGATTAGATAGTTGTTGGATGTTCTCAATCTATTCTTCATGTTTCTCAACCCCTAGTTTTACTCTGAAAAAAAATGGTTTGATAGAATAATAAAAATAATAGCCTCAACGTTTAATATGATTGAAAGGCCTACCCTGTGCAAAGGGCTTTATATTTATTATCTCACTTAACTTTTATAATAATCCAATAAATAAACTAAGGTTCAGAGAGTACTAAAATTTGCCCAAGTGATAGATCATGGACTCACTGCTCAGGGACTCAATTTACTAAACTGATCATCTCTCTTGATTAATTGAAGTCATTGACAGCTAAAAGAGGTTCTGAGTTAATGCCTTTCTAACTCAAGTCCATGGGCTAATAATAGTTTTTAGTGGCCCTTTCCAGCTCTATTCCAACTTTATGCATCTTATGCATTTAACCACTGATCATTTATTGAGTATCAGTGTCATAACAATGCACATGAGCTAGTTCTGGTTTTATATGTAAAACTATATAAAAGTACTTATTTATATTAATAAACCCCACACTAAGAGTTAAACTTAATAGTAGACTTACACATTAGTCATAGGGGTGCCCAAGTTGAGTGCTCAAGGAAACCCTATGAAAGAGAAAGAGACCCATGAGCTGGAAGGGCAGTCAATCAGAGGGAACAGCATGTGTAAAGGCATGGAAATGTGAAGCAGCTTTGTTCATTTGGTGAACAAGTATTTTGGCAGGGCTGGAACACAGCTGCATGCAAATAATGTTGGGCAAAGAGGACGGAGAGATGTATACAGTTAGAATATGAAGCTCTTTCATGCTCCACTGAGGTTGGACATGATACTGTAAAATCAATTACTGTTACCACAAATATGCTGCATTACAACCCCACACAACCTCAGAGGCATACGACAGTTACTGCTCACATGTTTGGGTTGGCTAGGTGGCTCCTGCTGATACTGATGGGGCTCATTGCCATGTCTGGGGCTTGGCTGGATATCAGCTAATCTAGCATGGCCTCGGCTGGGGTGACTGGCGTGGCTCAGCTCTGCTCTGTCTTTCATCCTCTGGCAGGTTAGTTCTCATGGGGATGCCAGAGTACAGGAGGGAGAAAGCCCAATCACTCCAGGGCTTTTTCAGCCTCTGCTTATGCAGAGTTTGTTCATATCCTATTGACCAAAGCTAGTTACAGGTTCTTTGAGGTTCAAGGAGTGGAAAAATAAACTGTACCCCTTTCGTGGGAGGAACCCCCTAGTGATGTTGCAAAGGTGTGCATCTGGGGAGGGGCAAAGAATTAGGGCCTTTGGTACAATCAGTTTCCAGCTGACCATATGCTTTAGAATGATCGGGAGTGATTGTCAATATTACAGATGCTGGAGCCCAATAATGTTTGGCCCAAGTAGAAAACGCAGATCTTGAATCAGAATGGGAGGGGTCTTGCTGGGCGCTTGCACTTTTTACATGGTGGGTGACTGATTCCTCTATTTACAAAGTGTGAGAACTGCTGCTGTAGGCATTTAAACAGGAGAGACATAGTTGGATTTACTTTTAGAAAAGTCACCCTAGTTCCAGTGTGAATTTACACTGGGGTGGAGTTGGAGAGGCAAAACTGAAGACAAGAAGGCCAGTGAGAGGCCATTACCTTACTTGGCAGGTCAGGGTTGTGTGAAGGCACCTGGGATGGAACGGTGCATGGGTCAGCTATTTGCAAGCTCTGTGGCCTTGGTAGGTTATGTAAACTCGGTCAGGTTTTCCATCTCTACAATGAGAATGAGAATAATTATCCTCACCAAATTGGCACATAGGCTTTCACCAGCAAGGGATGAGATGGTGAGCGTAGGGTGCAAACATAAATAGAATTCTTGCTAGGCAAGGCAGCCCCAAGCTCTCACACTGCCCCTAGGATGCCACGCAAAAGAGGGACTGACCACAGGCCATTTCCCAATAGCTCATGATTAAAAACATATCTTAAAAAATTAAAAAATCGTAGACTGTTATTAAAAAAGAAGAAGAAGAGAATGAAAGGCAGATCCTTTTAGGGTAGTTTTGAGTCCCCAGCCAAATACTAATCAAACCCAGGCCTACTACTAAGAGTTCTCTATTCTTCCCGAACCATCCAATTCCTGGTTACAGGGTTTTCTTGAAGGTTCTAGGTAGGGTCTAGTTTGGTGGGAGATGTAGGAGGGCTAGGTGGAGGACCTTGAATTTATGTGACAAAAGTTTAGACTTTGATGGTCCTTCCACGCAGTCCCTTGGGCAGGGATGGAAGAAAGCATCTTCATAGAACTTTAAACCCACCACCTCACTTAAGTAATTCTTCATTTTTCAATATCCTTCAAAACAGGGCACTACCGGGGCCTCCTTTGACTTCTAATAGGGCCAGGGTTTGGATGTGCATGCCTCGAGAGTTTCTAGGTGGCATTCACCTAGGCCACACCTAGGCAGCTAATGGGGCCGGCCACTTGGGAAGGCACGTCTGTGCCTAATCCCAGCCTATGAATGTTTAAGTGACATTGTCCATCATACTTGCTTGAGTAGGCCTTGAAGGAAAACATGAATTATCTAGCAGGACCAGAGAGAAGTTCTGGGGATCTAAGCGGGAGGGATTTTTTTCCTTAGGGCTTCAGAGCTGTGTTGAGAGCAGGCTTATGGATGTCACCAGCCTGGCACCGCTGACACAGAGGTGGTGGCAGCTGGAGGAAGGGGAAGATCTCCAGGCTGTCGCTGTGCCATCTGTTGGGAAGCGTGCACTCCTTATGACCCAAGTGCTGGAAGTGCTGCAAGCAGGCAGGCTGATTAATTATTTCCCTGGGGTCTCCCTAACAGGGGATAGAAACCGATGCTTGGTGGGCGTGAAAGAGAGGCCAAACCTTTCAACTAGTAGGGAATTTGTTTCCTGGCTTAACGGCAGCCACATGTGATGGTATAGAAAACATATGTGTCTCTGATAAAAGATCACATTTAAAGTAAAGACTAGAAAGAAACCAGCACAACAGTGTCCTGTTTCTCATCAAACACTGAGCACCACGTTTTCAAACGTTTTGTGTTAGGAGGGGATGTTTAGAAGCATTCCAACAGGGCTGGGCTCCGTTTCCATTAGCACCTTTGGTGTGTTTCTACTGTCGCTATCTAGTGAAATCAATCATTTATCGCAGTGGTTCCCAAGCCTGTAGCCTCTCTGGTCCACTGAATAAGAATCCATGGAAGTAGCCACCAGAAGCCGGACTTTTTAATAAGCTCCTCTGGCTGATTTGTATGTAGGAGGCCTTGAACTTCTCTGTGAATTGAGAGAAGGACAGCTACAGGTTTAGAGAGAATATGCATGAATAAAGGTCTGTGCTGAGTTGCTGGCTGCAGAGAGAATTTCACAAATTATATATCCATATCTATCTATGTCATGTCTATATCTCTATCTCTATTGCTATCTCTATCTATCTCTTTCTCTATCTTTATCTCTACCTCTCTCTCTCTATCTCTATCTCTGTCTCTGTCTCTGTCTCTATCTCTCTCATCTATATGAGTTTTCCCCTACACACATGTAAAGAAAGGGATGGGGAAGTGAACAGATGATGGCAGGGAGGAATCAGATAGGCATTCATAAGAGCTGAGGGTCATTATAGGAGCAATAAACACCAAGAGCAGCAAAGTGTTGAAATGACAAGCTACCAGTAGATGCCTATCTCTATTAATGAAATCATCACCCATTTAGTTTCCCAAGCTAGAAACCTTACCAATATCTGCATATCCTTTTTTGCTTCTCTTCTCTCCTTCTATCTCAAATAATCACCAAATCTTGTTCATGAATGATATTTATACAGCTGGTTGCTTAGCTCACAGCCAGTCCTTCCTCCTCCCTTATTAATAGACCTTAAGGTTTGCTTGGGAATTAGAAAGCAATGTATTTCACTGGACTATTTCAGTAGCTTCTTCAGTGGTCTTTTTTTGTCAACAGACTATCTCTTCTTTCATTCATCTTCTACCATGACTTGTGAGTGAATGTCCTTTAAAAAGTCCTAATAAGTTATTTCTCTGCATAGGGAAAAAAATTCATTCTTTAAAATTGCAAACAGGATAAAATATAAACTCTCAGGATGGTTCTCAATTTGGTACTAAATTTCTTCCCCCCAACCCAAATAATCTCTGTAGCAAATTATGAATGGAGGCAATCCATTGGCACTTCTTCTATGGAGAGGTGGGGTCTTTGTGACCAACTCTTGTTTCTGGGTGAGCTTAGTGAGAATTTTTACCAATATAATATGGTAGAGGGTTAACATGTTGTCTATTTCTGGCTTAGGCCCTAAGAAACTATCAGCTTTCATTTCCTGTACCTTGGAACCTTTTATTGCTTCCTCTGGGTGTTCTGAGAGACTATGTGACAAATTAAACTACCCTGAGAGGCTGGGTATAGATGCTCTGTTGACTGTTCATCCATCTTGACTGTTCATCCATCCTTCCCAGAATGCCAGACACATGAGCAAATCCATTTGGACTCTACAAGCAAGACCATACGCTAGCTGAATATCAATGAGTAACCTTGATTGATGCCATTTTGAAGCATAAGAATCTCCCAGCTGAGCCCTGCCCAAATTCCCTATTCACAGTATGGCCAGATATAGTAAAATAATTACTGTGTTAAGCATATTATGTTTGGGGATAATTTCTTATGTATCAGTAAATAATTAAAATGCTTTCCTACCAGTCTTCCCAAGCATCCCACACCCCAGTTAGTTATATGGAATGGTTATCAGTTTCCTAAACACATTAGGCTCTCATGCTAGAAATGCCCTTCCTCACTTTCTTTACTTGGCAAACTCTACTCATCCTTCAGATGTAGCTCAGAATTTGGCTCCTCTCTGAAGTCATTGTTGAATAAATGAATTAAATTCTTCCCACTTCATCCTACATTGCTATGGGTTCTTGGCAAGTACCTCTTTTAAAGCAATGTGGCATTGTGACCATTTAAGTATGTATCTTCTTTAATAGTGTGACTATTCCTGGAGGGTAGGAATTGTGTTCTGCTCATCTTGGCACATCCAGTGCTAAACATGGTGCCTGGTCTGTGGTGGGTACACAATACATGTTTGTTAAATGAAGGGAGGACACAATAAACAAATAATGAACAAGAAAAGCATTTGATCTCTATATTTTTTGAAGGTCCAATCATGCCTTACTGGCTAATTCCAGTTAGAAGCACACATAAAATAAAATTTAAAAAAGCTATAGGTTCTAATTCTCCAAGTGATGGTGGAACCCCCATGATGAGATTAGTGTCCTCATAAGGAATGAAAAAGACACCAGAGCTTCCTCTCTCTGCCATGTGAGGATACAGCAACAAGGCGGCCATCTGTAAGCCAGGAAGAGAGCCTTCATCAAGAACCAATAGCCAGCATCTAGATCTTGAATTTCCCAGCCTCCGGACTGTGAGAAATAAATTTATATCATTTAAGCCACCCAGGCTACAGTATTTTGTTATAGCAGCCAAGCTGCCTATGACATATAGTACACAACAAGTAGTACCCATTGATTGATAGCTTCTTCTTCCTTGACTAGTCACTTTCCCTTCTTTGACTAGTTATTTGCTCTTGGACTTGCCATCCATTTGCCTTTCCTGGAGCATCAACAGGGAGACCCCTCTGAAGCCAGGTGGGCCAACAGAAGCCAATGAACTATGTATGACCCTTCATGTCCTTCTTGGGTCTTCCTTTGTCAATTGTTTTTTCCCATGGCAGAGAAATAACCATCAACTGAACTGCCAACCCCTGTGGATTGAGATCTCTCAGTGAGCTGAATCTTGTGCTTGGCACTAGCACTACTTTGTTTATTTAAGCCTCACAAGTTCTCCAAGAGGAAGGGTTATTGTCACCGGGACTCAGGAAAGTGAGTGAGTTTCTCAGAGCTTGCAGTTAGTAAGTGACAGAGCTGGAATTCAAACCCAAGGCAGCCTCCATACAAATGTGGTGTTCTTGGTTTGCTTCCTGGCCTGGGAATAGAGCCTGACCCTTCTGCCTGGACCTGCTAGGGGTTGAAAGAAAATACTCTTTTCATTTTGGAATGTCTTAGACCCAAAGTTGTTACTGTGTCCCGTATGGGAGGCCGTTTTTAATTTTTTCTTTTAAATTTGGGAGGCGTTTCCCCATACAAGCAACAATAAAGTTTGGATTTAAATGTCAATTAATGCACTGAGACAAGAAACCCAATGTCCAGCTGGAGAGTGGGAAAGCTTGCCAGGCGAGGCACTCGTCTTGGAAGTAATCACGTATTTTGCTTGGCTTTGGCTTTGGCTTTCTGGAATGAGATATTTGAAAAAGAGCTTTTTAATTTTACATCACTTTCAATCCAGTGGTGTGGACTAGGTCTTTGCATGAGCCGTAGTGGGGACATTTATCTCAATAGAGAATGGAGAGTTGATGAGCCATAAATTCTCCCACTCAGCACCCTGTGTTGGATTTTCCTTTCTCTCAATTCAGATGGGAGTCTTTCCCTTTAACTAGTACTGAGACAGGCTGCAGCTGGCAGGAGCCTTGGGGAGGCTGTGGGAGACAGTGAGCCAGGCCTGGAGGCGGCACCAGCTCTTCTTACTTGGAAAATGTCGTAAACTTCCTGCTCTTTCGGATACTGCCTTCTGTCCCGCAGTGGCCAAGTTCCCTAAAGGGTCCTCTACTCTCTGGAGGCCACATCACATGGCAGACCTATGAAGCTGCGAGGGGCATTCTGTCTCCCCTGAAGTTGTGCACACATTCTGGACCCAATGACTTCCACCCAAAGTTTGGGACCAGCTCTGTGCCAACTTGTATGGTCATCAAAATGAGCTTCCAGTAGCTGCTTCTTGGAGTTTTTATATTTTGTCCTGGAATATTCCCTCCCCTTCTCCTCCCCGCTCCCAGCCCCGCACTGCTTTTAGGTATCCAGCATATTCTGCTGGTCCTCCTACTAGCTCATATATCATGCTTATATTTGCTCTCTCCTTATCAAAATACTCTGCCAAAAATTCTTCATTCAACTTGAAATGCATCAAGTTCAAACCAAATTTGCCAAAAAATTTTGTAATCTGGGCCCTACTTAACCCTTTGGCTTTGGCCTTGGTACTACACCACATCATACTCTGACCAGCTTGAATTGAACCCTGAGTGAGTTCAATTCTTTTGACCCTCTTACCTCAGGGTCTTTGCACATGTGGCTTCCTCCGCATAAAACCATTTTTCTAGCTCTCCTTCACTTTTGCCTGGCTGTCAGCAGGGATGTCTCTTCCACAGGGAAAATTTTCTCTGACTGCCAAGACTGGGTTGGGTACTTACTGCACTTGGCTCCTCCCACTAGACATTTTCTGTTTTCTTATAAATCTTTCTCACTAAACTGTGAGCTCCTCAGGAAGAGTGATTATACCCTTTGATCTAGCATGCTTAACCATTAAATATTTTTAAATGAATGAATAATGAATGATGTGCAAGTGATCACTATTTTTATTTCTTTCACAAATCTTCACTTCAACAGGCTTAACTCTAAGGTGATTTTGAGTTGATATAAAGGAAATCCAATTTTCTCAAGTTTGCATTCAATTCTTTTCTATGTGTCCCACTCCTTTGGAGAGGTGGTGGCTTCAGGGAAGAGGTCCCAGCAAAGGAGCACTGCAGGACCCTTAGATACCAGAATGCATTTTGCTTCAAAAAGGTCAAGGTTGATATGATTAATCAGATCAAGAAAATTAATGCAAAACTTTGTGGTGGAGAGTGGTGAGCAGTAAAGAAGTTTTGAAGGATAGGCTGAATGCAAATAGAACTTTCTCTCCTGCATTTGCCACCACACATGGACACTGGACGCCAGGACCCCCAAGTCAGTGGCCACAGGAAAACCCAATGTTGCCAGTATTGTGTGTGTCACAGGAGCTTTGTGACTCTGCTTCTTGATGACACTTTAGGCCTCTCATGTATTTGAGGGTGGGTTTGCTTGAGAGAAGCTGGGGCGCATAGGAAGTCCTAATCACAAGAGGGTGTGGGAAATGAATCCATTAGCTTCCTAGTTGAGTGTACAAAAGGTACCCTACATGGTGTCTGGAGGACTGAGTGATCCAGTTTGTAATGTCTGTCCTAATATGACATGAGAAGTCTAGCTGGGGATGATAAATTTGGTATAGTTACCTTTAAGCTAGATCTGACTTCATATTTACAAAACAGTAGTTATTATTCAATGGAATTCCATTTTAATCAGAGAGAAAACAAAAGACTACACATGTGCACCTATGTTTGCATAAATACCAATAGAAGTGTAGATGTCGAAGTATCAGTTCTAGGCTAGATCATGAAGGAAGGTGGCCTGAGTTTTTAACATTGATGAAAAGAATTGATTGATTTGGTAGGGTTCCTTTCACTTCATTCTACCTCATGGACAGCAGGCTAATGATCCAAAAGATGTACTTGAGATCCAAGGCATATGATAGTGTAAGAGAACGTGACTTCCAAGGACCCTCTTAGTTCCCCAAGCAGAGCAAGGGACTCTGGTCAGAGGAACCTAAAACTACTTCACTGCCCCATCCTTTAAAGAGAGGGAGAAGATTGAGGACAGACCGTCCCATGTTATCTGGACCTAATGTTCCAGGTTCATAATTTCTTGCAACATCACAATTACATAACCAAAAGGTTCTGCCCTTTATTTCTTGCTCTTGCTGTACTTTTGGGCCTCCTTCACTTTTTTAAAAAAAATTATATTTTTATTGATTTCAGAGAGGAAGGGAGAGGGAGAGATAGATAGAAACATCAATGATAAGAGAGAATAATTGATGGACTGCCTCCTGTCTTGTGATTGCATACACAAGACAGCTTGATCACCCAGCACGTGGCTTTCACATACCAACTCTATTGGCTTCCTATTGCTATCCAGAATGTGGCTTTCACATACCAACTCTATTGGCTTCCTACTGGGATCAAGCCTACAACCTGGGTATGTGCCTTTGACTGGAATCGAACCTGGGACCCTTTAGTCCACAGGCCGATGCTCTATCTACTGAGCCAAACCAGCCAGGGCCTCCTTCACTTTCAAGGGCAGCAGATCTGATCATAACTTTTCACTAAAAACACTGATGTTCTCAAATAGATGGGAATGAAGGGAGGAGGGAGAGGCCCTTATTATCCAGTTGGACATTACAGATAATCTTATCAAACTAGTTACATAGTATTTATATGATTATAAAACTTTCATGTTTAGCTTTCTCCTATTATATATTTTTAACTAACCAGTGGTAGAAAATTTCAACAGAATAAAAATCCACTGGACCATTAAAAATGTTCTAAGGTAAATGGGTAGAGCTCAGATATTAGAATCACTAGATTTTGATAGGGTGTGGGATAGAGGAGAAAATATAAGGCTATTGAATACATGAAATGCTACATTCTCTCATGGAAATGACAAGTGATGACAAGAGCTGGTCTTGGGCAGCTCATTTTGACTACTTCTCTTTTAAGGCCATGTGGTATGGTGGCTAAGAGCATGAGTTCTGGGGCTGAGCTAGTGGGCTTCAATTCCTGCCTTCATCACTCAATATCTTTAACACCTTGGAAAACTTACCTAACCTCTCTGTGCCTCAGTTTTCTCATTTTTAGAGTAAGATTATAATAATAGTGTTTGCTTCAAAGGGCCATGATGAAGATTAGATAAGATAATTTAGTCTATATGTGCTTGTCCAAAACCTGGTACATAGTAAATATTTCATTAATGCTGGATGGCTTTGGAGGCCCTTGGCATTGGAAGAACCTTTGTGGCTGAGTACAGGGGCGTAGGACAAATGTCTGGTCTTTGGTACCATGGCTCTTTAAAGAGACATATGAGATACAGAAAGGGAGACAACAGAGACCTAAAACTTATAAGACCAAATTACAGAAACATACAAAAAAATCAGCCATTAATTATGATGTCTGAAGAAGATACTCCAAGGATCATCTTTTTTGGAGGAACTTAATCATTCAAACAATCATCTTTTCCAAATAGATTCTAGGCATCTTAAAATAGAGAATGTTTGCCCTATACATTTGATAAAATGGAAATCTGACATTAAGACAAAGGAAAGGAGGAAAGACCTAAGTGACTAACTGAAATAGCTATAATTGAATGCTCAGGTTATATCAGAAAATGTCAGAAGACAAACGGTATGCCTTACCTATTTTCAGTTGAGTTTTTATGGATCCGGGGTGCAGGGGAGAAGGGGTTAGAAGGCTGCTAGGACAGAAGACTGCTCCGCCATTGCTAAAGGAAGCAGGGAAAGCTTGTAAGGCAAGGGGTAGTAGAAGAGGTACGGGTCATATTAGTAAATCTGGTGATGCTAGTGTGAAAGTGGCTTTACATTTATGATTTTAACTAAATATTTTGTAAGACTGACATCAGTGATGAAGGCTTCTCATCCTACCCACTTGTCCTAGCTGCACCCTACCTCCTGACAAACATTTATCTTCCTTATTGTAGACTCATATCTATCTCTGTATCTCTGTATCTCTGTGTCTGTCTACCTACCTACCTACCTATCCATCTATCTATACTTTTAGTCTCCAAGTAAAATAGAGAATTCACAGAAGGATTAGATGACATACATGTCAAAACCAGCATATGGTTCCTTGCTAGGCCATTGGGAGCCACCCCTTCTGAAGTCAGGAGATAAACTTCGCTGTGAATCTGTTGTTTTCCACTTTAATAAGCAACGCTTTCTGCCTTCAGCTCCTTCCTATAATAGGCATGATTAACAAAAGTTTGCTGGCTGATGAAATAAATACATTTGGTTGAACAATGAACATGTATGGGATTCATCCCTTCCAGACCTTCCCCTCAGACTCTATACAATCGCCTACCTTGGCACTGCTTGCTGAAACTCATCCTTTGAAGTCATCTTCAAACAGTCTGTTGGTTGGATCTGATGGTTTCTGGGCTGTCAGATGTCTTTTTTTTTTTTCATGGTCTGTTTCAATTTGAGGATCAGCCAGAAGTCAGGAGGTGACAACTTAGGTGAAACTGAGAGTTACAGTATGACATGAACATATTTACTTGCCAGAAATTGTAGGATGATGAATGATATGCTCAAATTTTATGCTGTTAAAAACTGTTCTTAACATAAATAAAGCTATTGATAGATTGGAGTCAATCAGTCAAGAGATGACATAGTCTTGAGGGAATTTTCCTGAAATAAGACCCATCCGTTGAGGTTCTTCTTTTATACTGTGATCATTAATCATGGGCTAATTTATTAAACTTTTCAGTAGCAACAATGAAGGAGTCATCAATGTAGATCAGCCTGGGCCAAACCCTACTGCCATATTGTTTATTTCTTAAGCATATACTTCTGTATATGTACATCTTTCTAGAATTGACCTGGGTCCTTGACCTTGTTCCTCTTTCTGTGAGTGGAGTGTTGCCACATAAAACCTAGATGTCATTTAGGACCATGTTACCCCTTGGAGATTTAGTTGAAATTCATCAAAATTCCTCTTTGATGGCCAGTGGCAGTCTGAAGCCTTCACAATTTCTGTGACTTCCTGGATCTTACTTTATCTACTTTTCTTTGTCTTCAATGTCCTGCTTTTGTTTGCATTGGTCATTTTTTTTCTTGTCTTGCTCTTTGTCAGGAGGAAAACTCTGCCCTACTCCCTCTGGTACCCCTGGAATGATGGTGATTACATACACAAGACAGCTTGGTCACCCAGCACGTGGCTTTCACATACCAACTCTATTGGCTTCCTATTGTTACTATAACACATTATCACAAACCTCATAACTTAATACAACACACATTTGTTGTCTTATAGTCCTAATGGTCAGAGGCCCAACGTAAGTCTGATGGGGGTAATGTAAGGGTGTTGGTAAAGCCGAGCTTCTTCTAGAGGCTCTGAGGCGGAATCCATTTTCTTGTATTTTCCAATTTATAAAGGCACCTGCATTCTCTGGTGTGTGACACCTTCCTCCATGCTCAAAACCAGCAGCAGTGCATTTTCATATCTTTCTTTGACTCTCCTGCCTCCTTCATTCACTTATAAGGGCCCTGTAATTGATTATATTGGGCTGACCTGGATAACCTGGATAATTCAGGCTACTTGCCCTCTCTTAAGATCCTTCACTGAATCATACCTGCAAATTCCCTTTTGCCATGTGAGGTACTGTATTCAATGGCTCTGGGGATAGGGATGTAGACATCTTGGGGATGTGCATTATTCTGTCTACCACCACAGCCCAGGATTTCCTGTTTCTTCCTGGGTTTCTATTATGGAATAAACCTCAGCAGAGAGAACCTAAGAGGCATTAACTCTGGGAGACACCATGTAAAGTTGGGGACATTTGGCTTTTGTGTCCTGCTCTATTAAGTCTGTGATCTTTGCCCTGGCCTCAAGCCTTTGATTTTACCTATTTATAGATTCATCAATTTTTCTTGTTGAGGGGGGGACCTCCAATTTTAAAGGTGTTGAGAAGATGAACAAAGTTTCCAACATGGGGAGCAAGACAGAAGATGGTGAGCATTTGATAGATGTGGCAACGGAGGTTTCCAAAGATTGAATAATTTGTCTAGTCTAGGGAGTGGTCAACTGTCTCTTATTAACCTGGGAGTTCACTTTTCAGGAAGGAAGGAAGAATTGCTATTTAAGCAGAAACTAAAGGTCTAATCTTCTATCAGATTATTAAAAATGGTGAAGACATAGTTAGAAAGACCTTTAAACTGATTGGCTAATAGAAACTTTTGAACAATCATTTTTCACTTATAAATCAAACAGATTTAACTGTGAAATTAAGTATCAAACATATTTAAAATTTCTGGAGGAAAAGACATAAGGTAATATTTCTCTACTATACCAGTGTTTTTAAAATTTCAACTCCTCTTTTGATGGGCATAAACATGTTACATTCCACAATTCTGATATATTTCCTCTGTTCCAACAATTGAGAGGATACTGTCCTATTTTATATATTTCTCTTCTGTACTTTATGTTATAAAAAACACTTTTTCCAACTGTGAAATTCCACTGTAATTATTAGGTAGGTTTTTGTACACTACTTAGTAGAGAATCCCTGACCTCCCTTGGCTGAGATGTGTGTTTCTGCACAATGCAATGACGGTATAGTGTAGAGGTTCTGTGTTTGGCTCAAGTGTAAATATTTTGAGGTTTGAGATCTTTTGCTCTCAGGAAAATATAATTTACTGCGTCAGGAGTAAAAACAAAATTAATAAATGATATAGCACGCAAGCCTGGCTTGGCCTTGCACTGCTTAGCAGTGTTTAAGTGAGTTACATTTGAATGGATGAGAAACATATGGATGCGATGTCCCTTGTGGCTACTCCTGGACCCAGAGATGGAAGGGGGAGGGTGTGCTTAACCAAATGCACCATATTATTATGAACACCGTGTTTGAGAACATATTTGGACCTATTCCTTGGAGACTCGTCAGAAGGAGACTTGTCTTCGTCCTCTGTCCCTAAAAGTGCATGGTGGCAAGGCTGATGAAAGCTCTCCTGTGTCTGAGTCTTTGGTGAGGGAGCATGGCAGGGGGATATGGAGACTAGAATTGGGCCTTAAGGGGATTCTCAAGGCAGGATAGCAGTGAGTTTTGAGTTAGAATTGGTCTTTATTTCTTCCTTTGGTATAAAATAGTACTCAAGGAACTGTTCTGAGAAAGTCGATCTCCAATAAGCCAGTGTGGCAGATGGACCTCCTCAGAATCAGGAAACAATAAGGGAGTATCTGTAAGTGTGGGTCTCATCAGGTAGATTGGTTGACCAGTTGATTCTGCCAAAAATTGGGAATCTGGGTTCTGGGCCCTTGGAACCTTAATAAGCTTAGTGATAGAGGAAGGCCCCAGACTTTCTTCTCTTCAGAGGTAGATATCAAAGCTACCTTTCACATAATTCTCAATCCTTGACACCTCACAGCAAGCTACTCCATGCAGGTGCTGCCACCTGACTCCAACAGGTAAAAAAATTGCAACTCAGGAGAAAAATGTTCTTCTCAGTGTTGCTTTGCTAGTCAGTTTCAGAGCTAGGCCCCCAAATTATTTCTTCTGAGCCCCATTCCCACGATCTTTGTCCTAAACCAGGCAAACAGTCACACAGGTGCCCCCCCCCTTCCCATTCAAAATGCTATGACTAAACCAACAGGAAGCAGCCCTGTTTTCATCTCTGTCTCCCCTGAGCTCAGGGAGCAGGGATTTCTGCTCCTTAAACAGTCACACTGGTCTGTTTCTTCCTCTCCTCTCTCTTTCTTGCCTGTTGAGTCACCCAAATAATTACAGTCTCAATGAATAGCTCAGTGTTTATACCAGCTTTATCCCAGCTGGACTGATTTCAGGGTGAAAATTCCATGTAAACAGGTGAACATAGGTAGCTGGCCTAGACGAAGATTCCTGTTGGAATTTGGTTCCTAGCTGTTTTTCCTCCAGCTGGCCAGCACTCCCCTTCCGTCCCTGAATGGTCTGTCTCCCCTGAGCTCAGACCTTTTTACCTGTTGGGAAACATTCTGTGGGGTGAGGATGTGACTCTTCAGTTTCAGGTTAAAAGTACCCAGTGGGACCCACAGCTGTTTACTTGCTACTCTGACTGAGTTTATGGCCAGAACCTGCAGACTTTTCCTCTGAATTAATGCACCCCAGTAGGGCCTTGGCCCATTGGTCTCTTAGTTTTGTGACATTCATTCTACTCTCTTGTTTGCTTTCTGTGACTCTTGCTTTTGCTTTTATTCTGGCGTCTCTAGGACCTGTTAGTGAGCCTCAGTTCTCTCTTCTCTTAGGTTGTATCACACCCCCTGGCCTTCCATTAGGTCTAGTCACCTCTGCAATGAGGTGGGCTTGGGTGTCTCAGTTTCTTCATCTGTCAGTGGGCCTAGCCTACAGTATTGTGGGAACAAAGTGAGCCAACATTTAAAGTATCTGTCACTTAGTCATCATTTGAACAATAAATATAATATTCCCCCCTTTTGCCATAAAAAAAAGTTGAAGTTAAGAAGTTGAGTAACTGGCACGTGATGTGATAGATCAGTGGTTCTCAACCAGGGGCAAATTTGCCTCCCCACCCCCACCCTGGAGACCTTTGGCAATGTCTGGAGACATTTTTGGTTGTCACCACTGGAGGGGGTGCTACTGACATCTAGTGGGTGGAGCCCAGGAGGCTGCTACACATCCTACAACACACAGGACAACCCACCCTCATGATAAAGAATCATCTAGACCCAAATGTCAATAGTGCGGACATTGAGATTCCCTACCATAGATGATAGACTGCATATTTTGGGTTCAAAGACATAGATGAGTACTGCTTTGACCTTGGTGATATTAATATCAATACATATGAATATATACCAATAGTATCAATGAATATCAGTAATAAATACATATTAATATCAGTATTAAGGTAATAAAATTTTTATTAAACACTTGCTATACACCAAGCAAATATATTTACAGATTTCATCATCATAGTAACACTTTTAAAGAGTTACTTTTATCATCCTTATTTTACATATGATGAAAACAAGGCTGGATGCAATTAGATTCTAGGTCACATTTACTAGAATATATACTCCACAGCCCCCTCCCCTGACACACACGCACAATGCAAGGCCCTTAAACATGACTCGGTTCCACCTCTCATTCTATTACATTGCCTCTCAATTCTTGATGTGAGTAGAAAGTGGGACAAAGTGGGTCAGCAGGAGGCAGTCTAGGACTTGTGAGGAGCTGTTAGAAGTTCCGGCTGCTCATGAGCTGAAGAATCAGGGTAATCAAGCCTGTCTCTTACTCCCTGGGGAATTCTGACCTCTTTTACTAGATTTCCCCCCTCCCAAGGGCTGGTAGGGACTCTCCCATGGGGGGTGAGGGTGGGGGTGGGGTGAGTTGGAGATCCCCAGTTGCTCTATTCAACAAGAGGGTGTCTCTACTGACTGCTACTGTCAGGGGGCAAGACCGAGTGGAGGTAGGCTAGAAACAACGTGAGATAGTAAAAAGCCTGTCGTTAAAAGATTCGCTGGTTCTTGGAGGCTCTTCAGAGTCGTGTCTGCGGTGGTGGTGAGCACAGAGGGCTGTGGTGCACAGATAGCTTCTGGGGTCTTGGATTGCTTTCCCTCTAGAAGGTGTTGACTCTCTAACGAGCCATGTACAAGGAAGAAAAGCTGCTTGAGTGTATTTTTGCATGGGAGGACTTCCTGTGGCCAAAGGGGTCACACATGTATCAGCAACCTCTGTTCATTGTGCTCTGGCCATCTGGACCACCCAGGGGCCATGTTTTCCTAAGGAGGGCAGGATGAAGGAGAGGGATTGACACCGCAGCCCCAAGGTAGTTACCAGATGGCAAAGTACTTGTTTTCACTGGATGATTCAGAACAACCGCGTCGCCCCAGGAAGGGCGATCTGATTTCGTCTTCAGCACCGAGCTTTTCCCCTTTCCTTGTCAGGGGGCAGTGCGGGCTGCCTCTAAAAGGCTGAACGACAACTGTCCGATTCTGAGGTGCTGACAGTGTTGCTCAGCATTGCTCCCTTCTCTGGTGTGGCCAGAGGAGGTCCAATGGGCCTGGTCCGAGGACTGGCGTAAGGCAGCTCATAGAGGGAAGCCCAGCTTTGCCACTGTGGTGGAGGCAGAAACTGTCCTCTATCCTTGAGGTCCTCTCTGCTGGTCCAATAATCACGTAGACATGAGACAGATTAGCAAGAAAAAATAACAAAATTTAATTACATACGTATGTATGGGAACCCTGTGTATATGAGAGGGTTAAAGACCCCACATATGAGAGAGGTTCAGAGCTAGAAAGGGAAACTGAGGTACATAAGACATTCTGAGCTAGGGATGAGGTAATGTACATTGGGACTTTGGAAGGCCCGTGGAGAGAGAGCACACGTTCAGTAATTAGTAGCTTGTCCTGCCATATTGGTATGTAAAAAGTCATTTCTGATGATAACTCTATTGTGGGCCAGGCTCCTATTTATTTATTTATTTATTTATTTATTTATTTATTTATCTATTTATTTGTTTGGTTTGATTGCTTTCAGAGAGGAAGTGAGAGGGAGAGAGAAATAGAAGCATCAATGATGAGAGAGAATCATTGATCAGCTGCCTCCTGCACTCTCCACACGGGGATCGAACCTGCAACCTGGGCACGTGCCCTAACCTGGAATTGAACTGTGACCTCCTGGTTCACAGGTTGATGCTCAACCACTGAGCCATGCCAGCAGGGCAATTAGGCCAGCGGGGCAACTATTTAAATTCTTCTAAATAGTTAAAGGGGGAACTGAAGTTTCTCTTGAGCCCACAGGGTCTCAGTTGCTTTTAGCTCAAAAGAATCTGCATACCACTCTGGCACATCCTGAACCCCTACACCACACACCAGCTGTGTGGCTATGGGCAAGTTACCTAACTTTTCAGAACTTTTGCAAAATGGGAATTATAATTCCTATCTTATAGGGTTAAACAAAATATACATGAAGTGCTTGCCCCAGGCTCCACTGACAATAGACATTAATGCCTTTTCCATTATGATGCTCCATTGTCCTTAACAACCATCAAACACTTCCCTGATGTGCATTTTCAAACCTAAAGGGAATTAGAAGGCAGTACCAGAATAGGTGTGTAAGCATGCGTGCGGGGGCAATGACCATTCACTCTTTCTACATTCCAGTGACCTTCAGCTTTAAATCTGCCTTGTAGCCCACTACCATTCTTCGTGCACCACTATGTTGCTAGTCTAAATTGGATTAAATGAGGAAAATGGATTTGACAATGCCCTGCACAGTTAGCTCACAGGAATGTCTGAGTTAAACAGGTTATTTTTCATTTTGAATATGCTTTCCTTAAAGTTTTTTCTCCTCAGCCTTGGGATGCCTGCTATTCCTACTTCTCTGTGAAAATAGGGCACAGACCTAGGTATTAGAGAGATTTTATTGCAAAGGACAGATTGACTCTGGTTCACTCTCCTTCCCTGCCCCCACGCAGACATGCATTCCCAGCAGCTGAGTTCTTGACCAGCAGAGGGCGCCAAAGCACAAGCGCAGTGATGCTGGAGCTTCGGATAGGGAGAGAAGCCTTAGTGCTTTGTTATTTAGCTTCAGAAGGTCAATAGCAGCCTAAGGCTACAGGACACCTGCAATCATTCACCTCTCTTCATCCCATCACAAAGGCATTGTACTATCTCGCATCAGCACAGGAAGAAGGAAGATGAGTTTGATACAATAAGATATTTTGAAAGAGAGAGGGAGAGAGAGACCACATTCATATAACTTTCATTATAGTATATCTCATAATTGTCCTATTTTATTGCTAGTTATAATTGTTAATCTCAATGATCAGTTAAACTTTATCATAAATTAAAAATTTATAAATTAAACTTTATCATAGGTATGTATGTACAGGAAAAACAGTATATATAGAGTTCTTTACTATTGGGGGTTTCAGGTAGCCATTGGGGGTCTTGGAATATATCCCCTGTGGATGGGCAGGGTATGACTGTACCCAGAAATGCAATATTGTGGTAATCATTTCATGATGTATACGTATATAAAAACATCACATTGTATATACCTAAATATATACATATTTTATTTGTCAATCACACCTCAATAAAGCTAGGGGGAAGGAGAGATGAGAAAGTATGGGATGATGACTCTGATGAGGCTCTTGTAGGATAAGCATGTGAAGCCACCCTTGAGGCCGGAGTGGATGGAGGGAGAAGCCTGGAGAAGAAAATAATGTCTGAGCTGAGTCTCAGAGAATGGGAGGGAGTGAACTGATTTTAGCCAATTATTCTTGAAAATGAGTGGAAAAATAATGTTAGAAGTATTGCCTACAGTCCATCAAACCCTTCACGCTTATTTAAAAAATATGATAACATCATTAAAGAAAGAAATTAGCTCCCATAATTCCACTTCTCTGATTGTAAGCTATATTATCATTTTTGTGTGTGCTACTGTTGCTTGTCATGCAACTTCATATAAATCTCAACCTAATTGCAAGCACAAGGCTCACTGCATTTTGCATTTTAGACATTTACTATTTCAGCACGTTGAATGAAAGCCTAGTGAGGAAGGTCACGGACTCGGAATCAGTCTGCTCCGCTGAGTGTCTTGACTCTGCCCCTCACAGACTCACTGAACTTGACTTCATTACCTAACTTCTCTGTGCTTCAGTTTCCCTACCAGTAAACTAGAGCAAATAATAGTAACGACTTTAGAGCGTTGTTGTAAAAAATATAATACTATTTGTAGAGCAGTGGCTGTCAATCTCTGGGAACAGTGATTTTGCCTCCTAGGGGACAGCTGGCAATGTCAGGAGATATTTTGAGTTATCACTACAGGCATCTAGTGGGCAGAGGCCAGGGATGTTGCTAAATTTCCTACAGAGCACAGGACAGCCCTCACAACGAAGAATCTCCTGGCCCCAAATGCCAGTAGTGCCAAGGTTGAGGAATCCTGTGGTAAATTGTGAGAACAGCGTCTGGCGCGTAGGAAGCACTAACTAGCTTTTAATGAGTATTTCCTAAACCTTCCAATGTTGGAAACCTGACAATCAAGGATAAGTGTGATTACAGCCAACATTTCTACATTTCTCCCAGTTCTCCCTTGCATACACCGGAAACACTAGCCAGACAGTCCTCTTGCGGTCCCCTGACTGTGTCGTGCCCATTCCTGAGCCAGGGCCTCAGTCCCTCTACCTGGACCTTCTCTCTCCTCACCATGGCAGTTCCTATACCTCCTTCCAGACCTGTCTTTTCTGTGAAAGCCGCATGGCAATTTCTCTAGGAACCCAGACAGCACTTTGTGCAAACCACGCCGATGATGGTCTTGTACCTTTCCTTCTGCATGCACGTTATGTTCCCCCATGAAGTCCTGGACCATCGGAAGGAGCCTGCTCTGAGCTGAACCCTGTGCAAGGGCCCGAGCACATGACATTGAACAGGTACCGTCCTGTCTGCAGGGAGTGTGCACTGTGGCTCCCTTGCTGTTGTATTCTGTGGGGGCTCATTCAGCACCTGGTGGAGGCTATGCGTTTTGGAGTCTGGCCCACTTGGGAGAGAATGAATCTAGACTCTGATCTGAATGGCTATGTGACCCTGTTCGAATGACTGACGGTTAGAGTCTCACCTTTGTAATGGGGGGGATGAGAGGTATTTAGGGTGGGGGCCATGCTTCAAAGTGCTCACGCCTTTCCACCCCTGTTGACTGGTTTGCTTTACAACTACCCATCTGTCTTCTTGTCCACGGGCCTTGCTGTACACCCCTCACCACTTCCATGAGTCACTCTCCAGGGTCCAGCTTCGTTCTAGTAAACACTCACCCCCTGACTCAGGCTGCTGCTGCGTCATTCTGTTTAGGTTGCACGCCCAGGGTGCTGAGCCAGGGCCACGGCTCTTAAGTGGAATTCCAGGAAAAGTGAGCCCTCAGTGGAGCTGCACTTGGCCGAGTCTGCGTGTTCTCTGCCCCTTCTCTTCTGTGTATCCAAAGCATAATCTGATTCTGAGGAGATTCCTTGTGGGTTGTTTCCACACAGTTGGGGGTAGAGAGAGCATCCCCGATTGGGGAGCTTCTTAATGTGTAGTACAGATGACACATGTTTTAACTTACAGCATGTGTTGTCTGCTTTGCTGAGTCAAACAACATGCAAATGGTTTTGGTTAAGCTGTTCATTAGGCTTTGCATTTGCAAGGCATGGAGCTCAGTGGGAGAGGACTGGAAGGAACAATATGGTGACAAGCCAGAGGTGACGATGCTTTTATATCTGATTGTCACATGGATGTTTACTGGGTGGCTCTGGGCAACCCACGTACCCTCTCTGGGCCTCTGAGAGGCAGGTTAGGATAGAATTTGGAATTCCACTGACCTGTATCTGCTGCGTGACCCTGGGCATGTTACTTAACCTCTCTGAGCCTCAATTCCCTCCTTTGTAAAATGCAGATAGTTTCAATATGGACAATAACAATGGAATTGTGGTGAAGATTAATTGAGCTAAAACTCAGAGAATTCTTCGCACAGTGTAGTAGACACTGTGGTGGTCCTGTCCACCTCCCCCCTCTCACCTGGAGTTGCCTGCACACTGACAGATACATTTCTATTTTTTCCTGAGGGTGGTCTCTGGTCTTGGGAGGGCGCTCAGTTCATATGTGGCAGCACGGCAGGCTGGGAATGCCAAGGATTTAATGCTCTGGGACTGACTCCAACCAGGGTGGGGCAGAAGTTGGTGGATAAATACCCCAGCGTCCTTATGCCTCAGTGGAACAATCCTAAAATGCACTTCACACAGCCTCTCAAAGGTCCCCTGGGGGTTGGGCCTCAGTTGCCCACAGTGGTAATCTGGTCATTAACATGTTCTTTATTGGTTTGCCTCTATTTCCTGTCTCCAGCTCCCACTCCCTTGCAATGTTCCCTGAGACCGCATCCCAAAGGAACTATGCATCCAAATCCTTGTCTCAGGGAAACCACAGGCCAGGGATGCCTATGCCTGTACATGCCTATTGCTGGCGTTAAAATGCGAAAGCACTTGGGAAATAACAGTTTCCACAGGTAAGTGCAAATTCCTTTTCTACAAAGCAATACGCTGCTGTAATTATCCAGCCAATGACTCGTGTAGAGAAAGTCCTATGTGAACTGCCGTGGGCTGGTTGCAGCAGTTGTCATTGTAACACAGGCCCCTATTGGAGTCCTGGACAGCCAGGGACATTGCAGATGGAGATCATGGCTGAGCCCCAAGAAGATTTGAGATACATTACCTTTTTTGATTAAAAATCCTCCTAGGATAGTATATAAAGTTGGCTTTGTTATATGGAGGGTAAAAAAAAGTTATGTTAAGAGTACTAGGAAAGAAGAGGGTGGGAACAAGGGTTATTCATGCAGAATATGGCTGATTGGAAATGGTCACAAATTCTCCCACTGAGAGGTGAGGTCTAATCCCCCTCCCCCTGGATTTATACTGGCATTTCTGAATCATAACCAGCGAACTGTGCAGAAGTGGCGCGGAGTGACAGCAGAGGCGACGTTAGAAGGGGGTGTGCAGCTTCCAAAGGGGTCTGTTGGAACCCAGCTCCCGTGTTGGGAGAACCTCAAGGCACATGGAGCGGCCACATGGGGATGCTCTGATTGACGGTCTTTGCTGAGTCCTCAGCCTACTTCCAGCATCAACTGCCATTCACAGGGGTGAGATATTTTAGGCATTGGTCCTATGGAACCCTCTGACAACTATGCCCCAGTTAAATTCTGACTGCAGTATAGGAGAAATCCCCAGCCAGAACCCCTAGATGGGCTCTTTCTGAATTCCAGGTTCACAAAATCATGAACACGGTAAAACGGTTGTTTTGAGCCTTTGAGTTTTGGGACAAATTGTCATGCAATGGTGATAGCCAGATAGGAAAGGATGGAGTTACAGAGTAGAGAAACATCATAAGGATATTTGATTTAATGTAAATTAGAGCATATATCTTTGGCAATGTGCAGAGAGAGAGAGAGAGAGAGAGAGAGAGAGAGAGAGAAGTATAAAGAGTATGGACAATTCCACTTTCATTCTATCAATCAATGAGCATATGAATGACATGGAGTGAGAGTGACATGGGTGATATGAATTTTCTTTTTTAGTGAATTGAGCTCCCATCTTGCCATACTGGGTGTGTTTCTGTCATTCAAAATCTTATATTTTCACACATCACGGTCCCTAAAAACAACTTGGCTCTTTCATCTGGTGCTCAAACCAGGACAAAATAATTTCTTAAATTAGAGAAAATACAGCGGTGCCATGTTTCCTGGGAAATGGTAGGCTAGTTTGGAGGACATGATACCTACAAAGGGAATTCTAATATGAGATTTAAACCTCATGATCTGAGTTGAGAAGTAGCCCGTGGCTTAAATGTGACTCAACTGGATTATATTTCTTTGTATCCATTAGAGTACCAAAATAGTGTCTTCATAAAGGAGATGTTTGAAAAATATTATTTGATAAATAGTGGGTGACTTTTGGATTCTAGGAAGAACCTATTTAGCATTTCCATAGTGACAGTGTTGGCTCATTGCCAATATTCCCACCATTGTCGATTGCTATAGGGGATTTGAAGTTTCCTCCATTCTAATGACTTTCACTTGAACTAGGATTTTTCTCTGCTAGATAAAACTTTGACCACTGCCAGGAGTATCTTCCAAGGGTAGGGAAGTACCATGAGGGGTAGGATGTGTAGAATTCAACTAAGATATTTATTGTAATCTTCTAAGTAAGGATAGAGGCTGCAGGCATCATCTAGCCTCTTATGGAGTTAGCAGTTTAGTTAGGAAGGCAGACAGTGAGGGAGGATTTCAGATGGAGTCTTATCCAAAGTGGTATCATGGGAGGAAAGAGTAAGGGATTTAACTTTATCTAGTTGGTAAGGGAAAGCTGCTCTAGAGAAGTGGCCCTGAAGGCTGAGAAGATACTGACTCGGTGAAGGGAGACAGGGAAATGTGTTTTAGACAGGGAACAGCACATTCTGCAAAGGGCCAGATAACAAGTATTTTAGGCTTCGTGGGCCATATGGTCTTTATCGTAACTACCCTGCCATTGTAGCGTGAAACAAGCCATAGAAAACGTGTAAACAAATGGATGAGGCTGTGTTCCAATAAAATTTTATTTACAGAAACAAGTGGTAGGTCAGATTTGGCCCGAGGGCCACAGTTAACCAACCCCCTGATAAAACCCTATGAAGCAAGTAATGCCATTCCATTTACTAGATGAGGGAATGGAAGACTAATAGCACAAAACTTGTATACCACAGACCAGAAATTCTAGTCCAGTTGCCTCCCAAACCTGTGTTCTTTCCATCATACTAGGTATATCCCTTCTCAAGTATCTTTTCAAAGGTTTCATCAGAGTTATGTAAATGCTTGGTTCACTGTGCTCTGTTCTGACAGAGTAGCTTGGTAGGATGAGCTAAGTGGTCTGTGTTAAGTACTTTTCACCTCTACAGATCATTCAATGTGTACCATTTGCCCTGCAATGCATATTGTTTCCACTCATTGGTAGTGACTACTTTTCACTCTATTGTGGTTTGCTGTTCTATCACTAAGTCACACAATCCTGCCATTACCCCAAGAGTTCTGAGAGTCGAGTGTGTCCTCTGGCACAGCTCTTTATCTGATGTTAGCACTATAATGAAAACACTTTTGAGAGTCTTGCTATAGATGTCTGGGAAGATCAGACTGTACCGTGCTGGCATTGTGTTGCATTAATAGTCTACTTGGATGATGTTCTCTAAGGAGTTTTAAGCATTTTAACTCATATGGCTAAGGTTACTCAGTTTTTTCGTTTTTAAAAATGTATTTTTATTGATTTCAAAGAGAAAGGGAGAGGGATGGAGAGATAGGAACATCAATGATGAGAGAGAATCATTGATTAGTTGCCTCCTGCATGCCCCCACTGGAGATTGAGCCTGCAACCCAGGCATGTGCCCAGACTGAGAACTGAACCTTGACTTCCTGGTTCATAGGTCCATGTTTAACCACTGAGCCACCTGACTGGGCAGTTACTCAGTTCATAGCATTTCAAAGTTGTTTTTTATTCATATTTGGAAAGCTCTCCTTAGGCGTACCCAGCACTTTGGAGATGAAGTTATAAATGTTTCAACATGCATTTCCGGGGTGAATGAATGGGGGCCATTCAGATAGGAGTTGGCAATGCTGTGCTAGAGTGGATCAAGTAACCAATATTATCCCAGGGCCAGGATGGTGGTGAGGACAGTTTACAGGTGTTCTAGACACTTCTCTAACTCCCTGAATCCCTTCATTCATTCAACAAATATTTATTGAACACATGTGTGACTGGCACTGTGCAAGGTTCTTGAGCAAGAAGACAGGTCCTTGTCTTTATGGAACTTACAGTCTAATGGGGAGACTGATGTCAATCACATCCATGAATGGATACTTGCAAACCGAGATAAGTCTTTTGAAATAAAGGAACACGGTACTGGTAAACAGCCTGTCTCAGGCTGGGTGGTCGGTGAAGTTTCCCTGGGGAGGAGCTGTTTAGACTGGGATCTAATGGTTGAATAAGAGGTAAAAGTTTGGTTTTCTTTTTTTAAGTGGGTCCAGATGAGTTACTCTCCCTATTGCTATCCCACTTTTATACCTGAGCTGGTTTCCTTGTCCACCCTCTCCCTTCTCCCTTTCTTTCCCTTCCTTGTTTTATTCTCGCCTCCTCCTTTTTTGTACAGCACTTATTAGACGTGAATCCGTAAGACACTGTGCTTGTCACTTTGAGGATGGACAGAAAAGAACAATATACAATCCCTGCCCTCAAAGAGCCTGAGCTTCCCCAGGAAAAAGAGCAGCAACAGCAGCATTAATAAAAGTAACAAAAAAGGTAATAGATGCTAATATTAATTGAGCACCTTGTGTTGCATTAATAATCACTGTGCTAAGTCTTTAGATGCATGCATTCATTTGAACTTAACCACAATCCTATGAGGTAGGGACTAATATTTCCCCACTTTACAGATGAGGAATTTGAGACAAAGAAAGGCTAAGAAACTTTCCCAAGATGAGTGTCACCCAGAAAGGAAGTGGTGGCACAAAGGAAGTGGTGTACATGAAAGGATGAGAGAAGGAAGGGTAGAGTCTATATCTGTGCACATTGTGGGGCCACCCTGCACATTGGTAGGTGGACTCTCTCCAGTCTTCAAGCAGATGCAACCTCAACTGAGATCGAGAGAGAGAGAGAGAGAGAGAGAGAGAGAGAGAATATGACACTCCAGAGAGACTCAGCAGGGTCCCAGCCTTGTGGAGAGACCTTAAAGTGATTTTTTGCAGGGTAGGATTTGGGAATTATAGCTGGTGATGTCTGGTGATGGACTCTGAGAAGGGATAGTGAATTAGTTAAGGAATCTGCTCCTGTGGGTTGGTGGCAAGTTTATGGAGGCTTTCCTAGGACAGAAGTCACCATACCTATGACTCAGATAGTTTTGCAGGATGCAGGGTCCCTCCTGGAACCCTGATGCATGTCCTCAGGCAGGGCCCATGGACATCATGCTAACACAGCCACTGCCCCTTCCAGGAGTCCTTCCAGCTTCTCATGGCTCATCCCCAGCTTTGAGCGATGGTGCAGAAACGCCTCTGTGCTTTCCCTCCAGCCCTGCCCAGCTCTGCCACTCTGAGAAGTTGCTTTGGAAATGGAAGGCATACAATATCCTTTTCCATTAGAGGAAGGCTGTTTATCCATGAGCCAAAAATGCACATCTTGGGGCTTTGTAGGATTAAATGTGTTTTGGCAAATACTCTAGACACAAAGAGAGGTTGGAATAAAGGCAGCCTATCAGGATTTTAGGTTTTTAGCCTGATCCCTTCCTGCAGAATGAGTGATCAATTCAAGATGTGTCATTTTGCTCCGTTCATCTTTAATGAAACAAAGATCATTACTATTCACAAGCAAGCAGAATGAGAACAACCATTATAATCAAGACAAACACGTACATATTGAGAAATACCCTTTTCCTCTTCCTTTCTTTTCTTTGCTCTATGCTCAGAGGCCATAATGACGGCTGTTCCTGGTCTTCATTCATTGTACACAAATAGGGTTAACACATTTTGGCATCTGTACCCTGTTTACAACCAAACATTCTTGTCTGGCCCTTTAACACCGCTGTGTGGTTTCTGCTGGGCTGCCTTCAAGTGATGAAAACAGGAGGTATCATGGGGGGTGGATGGATGAATGGGGAGGGAGGGGATTGTTTTGTTTGCTTGGGTGGTGCCTCTCTTAGGGCAATTTGTCAGAAAGCCATTCTCTTCAAGTTCACATAGCAAGATTTAAACTGATAAACAGCCCTTCCCATTATTTGAGACGTGATGAATGAGCTCAGTGAATGAGTGGCCAGTGGCTGGGGTGGGGCTGTCCAGGCCGAGAGGTCATAAAAGATTCAGTTTAGTGCAGTCACCCTGCCCAGGGAACCCCACCGGGAGATCAGGTGAAGTGTCCAAGACCAGAAAGACTAGTGTCACAAGAGAAGGACTCAGAAGTTGTGGACAATTGTCTTTTTTTTTTTTTTTTTTAATGATAGTAACTCTCTCCTCTGTGTTACACTTTTCTTTGCTACTGGATCTTTCTCATAAGCACTGAAACATGCTCAGATTTCTCTCTTCTTTAAAAATGTAAACCTCCTGCCTGATCAGCATGGCTCAGTAGTTGATCATCGACCTATGAACCAGGAGGTCACGGTTTGATTCCCAGTCAGGGCACATTCCCAGGTTGCAGGCTCGAACCCTAGTAGGGGCGTGCAGGAGGCAGCCAATCAATGATTCCGTCTCATCGTTGATGTTTCTATCTCTCTCTCCCACTCCCTTTCTCTCTGAAATTAATAAAAATCCTACCTAATAAAATGGTAATATGTAAATTATCATCACTCCGCTACTCCCACGATTGGGCCAGCGGGAGGCACAGGGGGCGGAACTCGGGGTGGCCGGGGTAGCCAATTGGGCCAGTGGGACGCTGAGCCATGGCTGTGCTGCGGAACAGAAGGGGCCTCTGGGGCAGCGAGCTCATGTCCCGCCACGGACCATCAAAAGCGGGGGAGCTGGGTGCCTGTCCGCTCGGGCACCAGGCCTTTCAGAAGCCTTCTGCTTGGCAGAGGCTTCTGAAAGGCCTGGTGCACCAGCAGACAGGCACCCAGCTCCCCCGCGATCGAAAGCGAAAGCGTGTAGGGGACCCTAACGTGCATGATTCAATCATGCACTGGGCCTCTAGTATATTTATAAAACAAAAACAAACAAACAAAAAAACCGTAAGCCTCCTTCCATCCTCCATTTTCCTCTAGCCAGGCTACCTCTCTTTCCCTTCACAGCCAAACTTGTTGAAATAGTTCTGTAACTGGCTTTTTTTATTTTCATTTTTTTAATTAAGGTATTATATGTGTACATATCTTACCATTGCCCCCCCCACCCCACTCCCATACATGCCTTCACCCCCCAATGTTTTGCATCCGTTGGTTATTCTTATATGCATGCATACAAGTCCTTCGGTTGATCTCTTATCTCCCCTACCTCTCCCTAACCTTCCCGCTGTAATTTGAGTCTGTTTGATGCTTTACTGCCTCTGTATCTATCTTTTTGTTCATCAGTTTATAATGTTTTTTATTATCCACAAATGAGTGAGATCATGTGGTATTTTTCTTTCATTGACTGGCTTGCTTTTGACACTTTTCCAAATTCTCACTCCTTCTGCAGTGACTCCAATCTGCCTCTACTCCTAAATGTCAACCCTAGCTGGCCTGTCCAGGGGTTTTCCTCTGCATCCTAACCTTACAGGACTTCTCAGCCCTATTGATGCTGTTGCCCACCCCTCCTAGGGAAGCATCCTCTTCCTCTGCCATCCTATTATCAGCCTCGCCCTCCTGCTTTCTCACCGCCCTTGTGACAAAAGGCACCGTCTCCTCTATTGGTTCATCTTACTGACTTACACCTCAAAGATTGTATGTTTTTTGTGTGTTTTCTTTTTTAGGTTTTGCCTTTGGTCCTTTTCTGCTCCTGCACACTCCCCATGGTAGACCCCATTACCTCTAATGGCTGTGGTGCCAACTCTAGGCAGATTCACATAGCCCCAAGCTCATGTTCCCCATCGACCCTTTCTAGCTCAAACCCACCCTATGTGTCTAACTTTTCCCCCAAAATCCTTGGTTGTCTCAAGGGAAAATTTAACTCATCACTCCGCTACTCCCACGATTGGGCCAGCGGGTGGCACAGGGGGCGGAACTCGGGGTGGCCGGGGTAGCCAATTGGGCCAAAGTATCCAAAATGATACTCATCTCCCAACCCCAATATTCTACATTTCCCATGGGACCCTTCACAGTAAATACCATCACTGTTTTTTAATTTCCCCCAACAGAAATCTGAATCCCATCTTTTGATTCTCTCTTCTTTCATCAAGTCCTATTAATTTTAATTTTTATTATACCTAAAATCTGAACATGTCTCCCCATCTTTACTGTCCCTATTCCAGGTAAGGACATTATTATCTTTCTCCTGCTTTAGGGTTTCCCCACCTCTTCACGTGGAAGCAATGGAGATCTTTCTAGAATGCAAATCTAATCATGTTGCCTATGGGATAAAGCTCAAGCTCCTTAACAGACTTGCAAAGCCATTTATAGCATGGTCTCTTTTTTATCTTTCCCCTTTTATTCCTAACCTCTTCTGCCTTTCACTCTGCTACTGAGAGGTACTGAGCATCTTTCATTTCCTTACAAGGGTTTCTTACTTCACTTCCAAACTTTTGAACATGCTAATCCCAGGAATATTTTTCCTTCCTTTCCCTGGACAATTCCTATCCATTCTTCAGTGATACACTTGGATAGTTCTGCTTAAGTGTCCTTTCCCTGGGAATTCAGACCTGTACTCTCAGGGTAGGCCAAGAGGCTCCCCCACTCTCCACCCGCATTCTCCTAGGGTGCATTGTTATGGTGACGGCCCTGATCTGTTCACATATCCCTGTATTCCTGTATTCCTGGTTGGTATTTTTTTCCACATTGTCTCTGCACTTGGCCATACAACGTGCTTTGGCCAATGAAACAATAGCAAATGTCATGTAAGTAGACACTTGAAAAGTGCTTGCACTTTGGAGTTTGTTCTCTCTTGCTGTTTACACCATTACCACATGAGTAAGCCTTACCAGTTTGTAACATGATGTGAGAGGCACAGCCCAGTCACCCGGTCACCCTAGCTGACAGCTACTAAATCATTGGCCATGTGAGAGGCCATCTGGGACCATGTTCTTTCTGCCTTGGACACTCATTTCCCCAAATTTCTTGTCAAGTACTACTCAGCCCTATGGAGTCAGCCTAAATATTACTTTCCTGGAAAGACTTTGCCCAATGCCCCATGAAATCAGGTCCCCCTGGCATAAGCTCTTCCCAAGCCCTTTTACATTTCTCTCACAGCACATAGTGCAGCTTATGTTTAATGCACTTGATTGTGTGATTATTGGTTTAACCAGTGGTAAACTCCACAAAGGTACAGAACAGGCATGTAGCTTCTAGATCACTATAGGCCCACAGATATTTGTTGATAGAATGAATGAATGAATGAATGAATGAAACCGGTCTGAGAGGCTTTACAGTTAGAAGGGAGGTCAATTGGAGAGACACAAGCAACTTTAAATTTCATCCTAGCTTGGTTTCTGCTGTCAACCTGTTGTATGTCTTGGCACTTGCCTTTATATTTCTTTTTTTTCCTTTTTTAATCTTTATTTTTGAAAGTATTACAGATGTTCCCTTTTTTCCCCCCCATTGACCCTTTCTAGCTCAAACCCTCCCACTCCCCAGGCCTTCATCACACTATTGTCTGTGTCCATGGGTTAAGCATATATTCATACAAGTTCTTTGGTTAATCTCTTTCCACCCCCCAGCAACCTCTTACTTCCCTCTGAGATTCAATAGTCTATTCTGTGATTCTCTGTCTCTGGATCTAGTGTGTGTGTGTGTTTTTAAATCAGTTGTTGCTTGACTTTTGTAACCAGAGGTCACACCTGAGGTCAATGGTCACTAATTCAACTTTTCATGATTTTCATGACTTAGAGTCTCAACTCAGTTTAATATCCGGTTTTCTGGCACTTTAGTGCAGCTGGTGTCATGGCATACAGCCCGTTTCCATCTACGATGTAGAAAGAAATCCTAGCATGGCAGAAAAGAGTAAGGGCAAAGGAATCAGAATGTAGGAGTTAGGCTCCCACCTGACAATGACCAACTATATGACCTTGGGCAAATTCTCAACATCTCTAAACAGTGTGAAGATCAAATGTGATAATGTCAGTAAAATATGGAAGATACCTCAGTAATGCATACATCTTGCCCACCATCCTTTCTCTCAAGTTGCTGGTTTTAGCCTATTTCCTCTTTTTTGTTTTTTCTTCGTAATAGTAGGCACATGATAAATATTAGTGCAGTGATTGAATGGAGGAGCTGGAGGACTAATAATTTCCTGCTCACCATCTTCTTCTCATTAATGGCAAGTTTAGAATATAGCACATGACCTACAGAAACATGTCTTGGTCTATCTTGCTCTTCAATCTGTTTCTCAGTAGGAGTTCAGGCATTCTGCGCAGATTTTCTGTAATCTATACATTTGCTACGTGCTAGACCCATGGCATCAACCTATATAGTCCTCTTCTTGCTGGAACTGACAAAGCCAAAGGACATTACATTCCATCTTTACTGGCAGCAAATCCCTAATTTCCAAAAGAAAGTCAGAGGATGATACTTCAAATAAGAATTGTAGTTGGCTGAGTTTAGGAGTCTGAGACAAAAAGTCTGATTCAAGAAAATTATCTGGCTCCTAGCCCAAGGCTTTTATGTTGGAATATAAATTGGATCCTGTGTCTTTTGCTTTTAAGTTTTTACCTCGCAGGGTCCTGTTTTCCTGAAACAATCACACAGTCATCCAGCAACCATGTTAGTGGCCCCTGGGTCATGGGGCTAGAGCTACGAGCCAACTTCAGGGAGATGATGAAGAGTCTCTGCAGACCTAGTGGCCTCTCACTTGTCTTTAACCTCAGCAGGCAGGGAGGCCTTGGACAGTTGTGGAGCGGGATGATGGAAACAATGTCAAGAACTTTGGGAAACATGTGGAAAAAGTAACTCTATCTCTTCTCTGGACCTCTGTGAGGATACAGAGTCTCCAGGGCACGGAGGGTGGGAGCCTTCAGGTCTTAGGAGTCAGTGTGTCTTCTCCTGGTCTAATGACTTATGGAAGACAGCCCACCTACAGAGCATTTTATCTGGAACACTTTGGTCAGAAAAAGATACTGTGCACAAGAAGATGACTATTTGCATGATCATTTCAACTTCAGTTTTTTTACTACTCATTGAACCAGTAATTACACATACAGAGTCAGTACTTCTGATTATTTGAAAGCTCGGTGACAGTGAGGACCATGACTGCCTAGTTTATAGCTATATGCGCAGCTCTTAGCGCAGGGCATGGCAGCGGTGTGGTTGTTGAATGATTAATGAATCACTGGTTTTATATTCCCATCATCACCTTTAATGTATGGGAATATCAATGGCATAAATAAATAGATAAAAGAAAGTAAAAAAAAATTTAAAAATGATCCAAATTTTCAAAACAAGATTTCAAATTACACAATTAATTAATTGATCCTTTATTCAATGAATATTTATTAGGCACTGTGCTTTAGGACATTAACGGCCCCCATGTTTTACCCCTGTCTGAAACTATTTTTTTTGTCATATGTCTTAGCATTTCCTCCCACTTAAAGGGCTGAGATTATGTCCTCACCCCTTGAATCCGGGCTCATCCAGGCAACTTGCTGTGACCCAGAGTATGAGACAGAGGTGCCTGAATTCCTGTTCTGAGCCTTGTCCCCTGCACTTTCTGATTTCCCTCTTCTATTCTGTCATTGTCATTCTATTCTGTCACGGACATGAGAAGGCCATGCTCTGACTGGCCACTGGTCCTTGATGAGGATGAGAAAGCTGTGGAGGAAAGCTGTCTTTATAAACCCAGCCTCGAGTGGTGCTCCAGCATGGCTTACTAAATATATTCAAGAGTCCAGCTGAGATCAGCTGAATCCAATTCAACTCTTACCTCTGTGAGCTTACTAGTACATGAATAATGTATGAAAACCAATGAATTTCATGCTGCCCTGTAGGCAGCATTTTTGCAGCAGTAGCTACATTGATTCAAGCATTTATTATATGTCAGGCACTCTGATAGAGAGGTGTAGCTACTTATGTCAACATGACTCAAAAGGAAACTTTTGCCTGGAAAATACAAGATGGCAAATAACTTCACTTTTGGCTTCTGGGAATTCTTACAGATCGATTTATGAGACAACTGCCTGCTCACCAGGGCAAAGAGTTTACTTATCAAACAAGAATGAGCTTGTTGTGTGCTGTGTCCACCAACCCTAAACTAGTATGTCATGAACTTTGCCCAATTCTAATCAGTTTCCCGGCCATGAAAAACCCACCTCAAATTACTTAGCTCTGATTCCAAAGCCAGATAAATATCCCATGTCTGACTTCACTTTTTCAGGCACTTAAAACCCTGTCAAACAGGGGGTTCTCTATTGTAGTAAGTTCTAATGAATTTGGCTTTGTTGAGTAACAGGTTATCTAGTGATATTTTGGGGTGCTGAACATTGCTTAGTGTTTTTGAGATTAGCCCCAATTTTTATTCTTTGTAGAGTTCTTATTCTTTCTCCCTCTACCGCAACGCTTGTAAGATTTTCTTTAGTCTTATGATACAAAACATTTTCTCATCCAGATTCCATTTGAAACATACAAAGATAGGATGGTGTTCCCCACATCTCCCTGATCAGCTTCACCTGGAGAGGGGCCCCAGGCATCTGATGTTCTAGGGTTGAAAACTAATGCTCTGGAAGATGGGTTCTCAACCCGATGGCTATTAATGCCTGGTGTCACCCAGGTATATAGATGGTAAAAACCATGGCGTCCTTAGTCTCAATGTCCCTGGTGATTTGCTCATCACTTTGTAAAATGGCAGTCCCAGCACTGGGGATTGTCTGCGCATAGTAACTCTGTCTGTCTATGTGTTTGACTTGAGGCCATGCCTAACATGAGCTGTCTGGTGTTAGTCTGAACTCATCTATTCATGGGGTGAAAATAAACACAAGACAATGGAATACTTCCCTCCCTCGTGTGGAAGTCATTTGATTAAGTTAATTGGTTTATTTACTCTCTCATTCCTCCAATCAGCAACTTTTAAAATTTAATTAGGGGCCTAAGATAGGGGATAATGTGTTTGTGACCCACTCAGCTTGTTTATGAAAGCAAGACACAAAAATCCATTGTTCCCACATGATTTCATTTCAGAGACACAGCAGTGATGTCCGGTCTGTTATCTACTAGTAATTTGTGGTGATGAGTTTGTATGGATTTTATGGATAGAACCAGGGTACCACAGGGCACGTTTCTGTTGAAGCACTTTGAGGCCATTATTGTTTACACAAAGAAATGGCATTACCTGGGAGCTTGTTAGAAATGCTGAATTGTGTGCCTGCCCTCCTGTCCTCTCCCCAGAACTACTGAATTAGAAATCTGATACGTCATTTAAACCTTCAAATTTGAGACACACTTGGGTGACTCACTTGATTCTTAAAATAACCCTAAAAGATAGACATCATGGTCTCCATTTAAAAATATGTTCTTATTGATTTTGGAGAGAGAAGAAGGGAGAGGGAGAGAGAGAGAAAGAAACATTAATTGGCTGCCTCCTGCATGCACCCTTACAAGAGATCGAGCCTGCAATCTGGGCATGTGCCTTGACCAGGAATCAAACCGGCGACGTTTTGGTGTATGCAGGACCACACTCAACCAACTGAGCCATACCAGCCAGATTGTTGGTCCCCATTTGATGGATGAAAAACTTAGGTCAAAAGAAGTAATTGAATTAAATAACATCCAGCAAACAAAACATAGCAGAGGCTGCAATTTTGAGTGTACACCACCTTGGGAGCTTGGACCCTGAATCTTATTCCTGCTCTGTGGCTTCTTAACTGCGTGACCTGGGACTTTAATTTCTTCATCTGGATAACAAGTTGGCTGAGCCAGCTGATCTGCAAGCTTCCTTCCGGGTTGAAAAGTCAGTAATGTTAAGGGGAGATTGTTGTTAATTTATTCATTTCTGAAGAGTGGAAATCCACTGAACTTGGGGCAATGAAAGGATTTAAAGGCCTGGAATCAGCAGAAGGGGAATTGCTCTTTGAATGGATGGCTACTCCTTGGCTTTGCATTACCAGTATGGGATTTATTGCTGACTGATTGCCAGCATCTGCCTGCTAGATGGAATCCTGATTTCCTTCCTCCTTTATCCTAAGCAACAGTGGGAAATTAAGTCACCCCATGGGGATGGTAGAAGAGACATCATTTTGGAACCATGACAGAATCCAACTAATCATAAGAAATTGTTGGCAAAACATAAAGGACGATGAAATAAGACAAGTCCTTGGTTATAATTTTGAGATGATCTCTTTGGGAGAGAAATGGAATCGCAGCATGAATAGGAGCCTTCCTGTGGATTAGCTAAATTCTATTTTCCTATTAGGGTTATTAGAGATTTCACACATAGGGATTGTTCTTAGCCACAGTAGTGAGAGGAGGAGCAGGACCAGCAGCTCATCACAGCAGATAATGTAAAATTGGAGCTGGATGAGACCTCATAGTACACATTCTTTTTATGGGGAGAAAACAGAGGTCCAGAGGAAGTTGTCCCAGATTACTGGGTGGCGAAGCCTAGACCCCTGGTGCCCACTGTTGCAGTGTTTCCCAAAGTGCATGAGATTTTTCCATGCGTGTGTCAAAAATAGTCAAAATGATATACAGGTGAATTCTTTTTAATAGGTACTAATTTTTCCAACACTGTGTAAGATAAATGACAGTATTTTCTCATTTATTGTAGTTACAAAGTTTTCTCTGAAACATATATTTAGAACACAATCATTTGCAAGTTAAAATATTAATTAAATGGTGGTACAGGTGGTCACAGATATGCAACAATTTTTAAGGTGGTAAAAGAATATCTGTGACGTAGGAAATGCTGTGCAATTTGCTCAGTATTACACAATCCCTTGGTATTTGACTGTTTTGTGATTGAGGAGAGAGTCACACATTTAACATTACAATTATATTAGGCTCATGCAAGTTTTCCTTTTTAGTCCTATCTGAGCATGCTAAGGCAGGAATCAGCAGACCCAGGATTACACATCAGGCAGTCTAGGCGATGTGATGCTGCAGTAACAAACGACCTCAACATCTCAGTGTCTTATAGTCACCATTTTATTTCTGGCTTCCCTTGGATTTCTATCATTGATCTGGCTTTGGCTGTTCACTCAGCCAGCCAGACTGAAGAGCAGCCTATCAGAGGTATGGCTGGTATCTTGAGAAAAGGGAGAGAGTGAGATGTAGAATCAGGAGATTCTGTTCAGAAGTGTCATGTATCACATCACTTTCCCATTTCATTGGTCAAAACAAGTTTTAGAGACCCTCCTCGTTTGCCCCTCCTTCTGTGGGAAGGTCTTCAATAACAAATTGAATGTCACTATTGAGCATGAAATGGATGGTTATGTGAGATTCCCTCAGGGAGAGCTAGGTCCATGCAGACAGCCAGTGCAAAAGTGTCAGCCTGTGTGACTGCCCACTATCCTACCGAATGTCACCTCACATGCTGAATGCAGAATCCTGCACCAATGCATTGCATGCCTATGAAGATCCCTGGGAAAAACAAAAAACACACTGAGACTCAGAGTGGTTAAGTCACTTAACAAAAGTCACACAGCTAATAGATAAAACCAGGACTCCACCTGAACTATTTTTGGACTAAAACAAAAATCTTGAACATGCAAAAGAAAAAGAAATGTAGTGGTAAAGTGTTATATACCTAAGGCATCAGGTTTCTGAAAAGGCTCTAGATTTTTGGTTTAGAAATAAAATTTCACATGAAATAGTAGGTTTTTGTATCTTTTGTTGTATATTCTCCCCTTCTATTTTATAGACTCAAATCCCATGGTGTTTCACCATCCCCCTGCTAGAATGTCACAATTCTATCAATTGATTCCATTTTGTCCTCCAACAATGATATTCCCCTCTCGGCTCTCTTGGTGGGCACTGGGAACTGGGCTCAGTTAGCTCTCTGCAGGTCTGTTCAGAAACCACTCCCATTTCATTGTGTGTCTCCAAGACTCCATGGAGCCTCACTGCAAAACAAGCAAACAAACAAGGTTGCGGGGGTGTGAGCGCATCAGAAAGTTTCAGGGAGAAAAGAGAATTCACTTGAAAAAGATGGGTGGGTCCCAAGAAGCATGGCTCTCCAGTTCCTCCCACAGCCAGAGCCCAGAACTTCCAGCAAGTGCTCCCACAAGTCATCAGTCTCGCCTAATTGCAGAGGGAGGTCCATTAAACAACCTCTTCTCAGAGAGTTGTGCCTGACCCCAGATGGGTTCTCCAACATTTATGAGGTAACATTTGAAAGACATCAAAGTGCGTGGGAATTACACAGCAGATGGATAGTGCAACAGCCTGGTGCTAGCCGGGCAGCTAAGAAATCAAGCAGACGTGGGAAAGAGGACTGGATGTTTTTCCTGCCATACGATCAGAGTTAGCAAGTCTGGCAAGGGATAATGAGGTGAGTGGAAGGGTGAGATCCCATGGAATTCCATGGGTGAGAGTCAGGGATGTTGTCGGTATGACGAAAGGCAAGAGCAAACAGAAACTGGTTACAGGTCCCTGTTGTTCGGAGGGAGTCCCTGAAATGATTTGAAATAGTTGACAGTTCACTGTTTCAGATCCCCGTGCCCAGAATGAGAGGAGAGGCAAGAGTTTATTTTATGATATTCTCCATAATGCTTATTTCTCTCAGGAGTTCTGCCCCTCCCCCCTCCCTACCCCTGCAGGACAACTAAGAGTACGACAAGCACATGTTATGCAGAAAGGGAGCTAAAGCAGCAAAAAATATACTCTTACCATCTTTGCAAGCTTTTGAGCATTAACTGGATTTTCCTTTTATCTATGTATTGCGGAACCCCAAGCATGAATAATAAATGATAAAACCTTGGAATTGCTAGTAGAAAATAAGCTGGCTAGCCTATATAGGCAATTATAAACAACACTTGAAAACTAACTGTAAGTGATACTATACTGTTGACAGTTTTATAGTTGGGTGGACAAGAGCCCAATCCAGAATTTTACAAATTTTCCTGATGTGCAATAGAGCATTGTAACCTTCCACCCATGGAAAAAATGTGTTTCAGTAGCTTCTCTGTTAGCACCCCCTCCTTTTTGTCTCCACACCAAAAATGCCTTCTGGATTCTTCAGAAAGGAACTATTGAAGGTGGCTCAATGCGTAGATTCATACAAAGCTTTGTAGATGGAACAAAATCAATAAAATTAATTATTTTATCCATGAGTAGAAGAGGTTCCATAAAGGCTATTGCTTTTCATGCACAGAATTAGTTTTCTTCTGATGACAGCATGCTACTTTTCCTGTAGGGAGCTTTCTTGGAGTCCGGTTGACTCTCGGTCGTTGTGTCCCCTCTCCCATTCCCACAGCCATAGGCTTGATCATGTTGCTCTAGCTGGGGCAGCTGATGCAGGTCATGCCCCTTGCACTGATGGGTACAAAGTCCTATGATCCAGGCTTGTCAATCAGATCCACTTTCTTAGGATCAGAAAAACATTTTTAATATATTTTTATTGATTTTTATACAGAGGGGATTTTTAGAAATAGAAATATCAATGAGACAGAAATATTGATCTGTTGCCTCCTACACGCCCCCTATTGGGGATCAATCTGGCAACCAGGGCATTGGGGATCAATCTGGCAACCCTGATCAGGAATTGAACTGTGACCTCCTGATTCATGGGTCGATGCTCAACCTCTGAGCCACACCGGCTGGGCTTCCTTTGCCATTTTATTAATTTCTTTCTTTTACTTTCCCCTAACTCTCCCTAACTCGCCTCCTGTCAACCTAGGGAGGATTTATTGCTTCCTTACCTGTATTCCTCCTGGCATTTAAAAGATGCTATTTACTATAACATGTTATGATTATTTATTCTATACCTCCCCTTACAAACAGTAATCTCTTCAAGTGCAGAGATGGTGACTTTACATATGACTTTTGTGTGTGTGAAGGGCTGATCATGGAGCCTGGAACATAACAGGTGCTCACAGATGTATGTTGAATCGAATTGAAGTGAAGTGAATTGGCCATGAGGGTGGAAGGGCACCAATGTCCAGGTCCCAACTAGTCCTGTGTGTTCCTTCTCTGGCTCCTTCATTGGGGAGTGATCAGGGGCTCAGCTGCAGGTGTACCTGGTAGGTTGTAGTTGATGAGAAAAGCAGAGCAGAAGATTTAGCTTTGGCCAGTGAACGCGTTTGTCACCTCTTGGCAGAGATTTGGCTTTGGCTGAAGGAAGGTTGATTTAGATTTATCTGGGGCCTCTGGGGAGCTGAGCTTGATGAGAAGAGGAGAGAGGGTATTTGGAAGCTTAGGTACAGCTGCTATTAGCAGAAGATGCTGCTCCTTTTTATAATGTTTTACTCTTGGAACAGAAGATGCTGACTTCCCAAATGAATGATTGATGTCTCCTGCAGGTGGGAATTTTTATCTTTTACTCATATGGCCATAGTTTACTGGAAATACTTTCTACTCAAATGTCAAAGGGGACTTGGAGGTCACCACGTTGGTTAGAGTCAGGAACTGAACTTGAATTACATGTATATGGGGAAAGGACCACTTTTTGACTTTGGAAGGTAAGAGCTCCAGCCTGAAGGTGGAGGTTGGAGGTAGGTGAGGAGAGAAGGAATCTTGGTCTCCTGAGGCAAGTTGGTTATGCCAAGAATTGAGCTCAATTGAGCTCTTCAGGAATATTTACCCTTGATCTTTTCTCCTCCTGTATTTTCTGTCTTTGTAAATAGTTCCAGATTTATTTTTTATTTATTTTTTTGCTAAAGCCACAGATTTGGGTGTAGACTATCAATTTCTCCATCTTGCTTATCTTCTACATACCAAAAATCACCAAGTCCTATTAATCCCAACATCTAAGCATTTTAATAATTTTACTTATCTCTTCCAGTCTTCACTGAAACTGTCAAGGTCAGGTCACCACCGTTTCATGCCTGGACTAGACTTGGTCTCTTTAACCTATTCTCCACTTACAGTTGTCTTGGAATTCCCTAAACCTATCTAAGTATGGTATTTCTTGGATTAACACCCTTCAATGATTCCACATCCATTTTTGGGTCAAGTCCAAACTCCTCAAAAAGGCTTGCAAGGTCCTTCATTATTGCCTCATCTTTTCTTTCCAGCTTCATCTCTTCTTACTCTCTCTTGCAGTCTTTGCTTCAGCCCTGCTTGACACTCTCAGTTTTCTGTGACACATTTTGAGTATTGGCTGATTGTGTTCACTTCACACTTTCTTATTCTCTAAATCTCACATTGAACATCACTTCTCTTGGTTCCTCAAGATTAAATAGCTGTCTCTCATATTGAGTTATATTATCTTCCTCTCTTTAATCTTTTCCTTATTAATATCAATGTAAATATTAATATGGATATTTTTATCTTTTATTCATCTTTTTTTCCCTTCTTCACTGGACATCAAGCTCCTTGAAAGCAGGGACTATGTCTGATTCACAAGATTGTATTTACAGTGTCTGATATCCTTAAATCCTCAATAAAGATTATTTGATTAAATGGATAAATAAATGTACTAGTATAGTTTCAAAGAAACTCAGGATGAAGCTGAGTATCAAGATCAAGGGAAAGAAATAATGTGGGTAGAGCCTCAAAACGTTGTCTTGGTGTCTACACATCTGATAAGAACTGTTTAGAAGTGAGACAAATAGCTCTGGACTTGTGCCCAAAGGAGAAAGTGAGAATTTAAGGAAACAGAATTCCATTCAGATAATTTATTTGAAGAAGTTTTAATAAAGGAACTACCTGCAACAGTGTGGTCAGGGTTAAGGAAATCAACAAAGGATGTTGTTGCTGCCAGACATGAGTAGCAATGGGAAGCTGTTACCACCTCTAGGGCTGAAGGAACACAGGGAGGAAACAGTTGTAAAGCTAATGAGAACATGAAGGGGGGGATGCTAAGCCAGAGCTGCAGTGTTGAGGCAGGATGGGGACACGGACAAAACACTGATCTTTCTCTCCTCCTGCTGGTGCCCCTATGAGCCATACTCACCAGAAAGCCAAAGGATAGGGGAGCCAGCTCCACACAAAATGTTGGTCTGTTAGGGCTCAGTAAGACAGAAAAACGTTAAGAATGGATCTGAAGGTACAGGTGAAAATTAATCAGTATACATGGATGTGAAAAAGAAGAAAACTAGTAAGAGAAGAGAATTTCTCCAAGTGTTGGATTCAGAAGATAATTTTTAATTATTGGAGGACTGGTGAAAATTGGTGGTGACTTGGGAGACATTTTTGAATGTTTTAAACCTGTACCACTTTAAACCTGAACTGGATAATATCTAACTGGTCAACATTTAGCTCATGGATAGAGTGCATATCTGGAGATGCATTCCCTTATAGTGTTTGTGAAGATCAGCTGCCCTTGAACAATTTGGTTGTTGATCTGGAGCAGGAACCACCATGTGCTGTCTGAGAAGCAGTGTGGATGTGGGAGGAGGTGAGGATTGAGGGTTGGGACAAGAGAGCTTCCACTTTGTGGATAGCTGTGTGAGGCACTAAAAATGAAGTATGTGGTAGGCACCAAGCACCCAGCCTGACAGCCTGGCATTCATAGTGACTGTTGTAGGTATATTTGTGTGTGTGTTGTGTGTATGTGCATGTGAATGCATGTGTGCATGTGTGTCTTTGGGAGAATCTGGGGGTGTATATAGAGAAAAGGTTGCTCTGTCCTTTGTTTTGTGTGACCTGGCAGAATTTCTCTTGGAATTCCTTAGAGGGTATTTCCCACAGTCTAGTGGTTTATTACCTACTGTCAGGACATAGCAAGAAGAAATTGTCCTCAATGACAGCAGGCAGAGTTTAGTTCAGGCATAAGGGATGGCTTTTAATAACGTCTAGTATCAGATTCCCCCTTGAGTATAGAAAGATGTCGTTGTTCTCTTCAATTCTGAATTATATCACACATCCAAACAGCAAGAATTTCACATTTTAAGTTCTACTGAAACAGCATTAAAATATATATGTACTAATTTTCTTCAAAATTACAGCTGATATAACTGAATATCCAGGTTGTCTGATTCTGATGATGGATGTGTGTCTAGTTCCGTGCTCTGTACCTTTGCCAGCAGGGTGCAGGGAGCAGAGGTCAAAGTTGTGCCCTCTAGGAGCGAGTTCAGGAAGACTCAGCCATCATCTACTCCACTTGAACCAACCCTTAGACACCTCTCCACTTCTTTCTCCCTTTCTCCCCCTGGGTCAATGAGCTCCAGACACACTGGTCTCCTAGCCAACTCATAAACCTCTCTCACAGCGCCTGGCCCACTGCGATAACCACCTTGAGAGAGCATGGAATCACACAGCCAGCTTGCAGTGACTTCCTTAGCGAAGAGAGCTCTCTCTGCGAATATTTCTGAGGAGGAACTGCGTCTTTGGGATTGAAAGAGAGGGGAGAAATAAGAACCAGTTGCATCTTTTTTTGAAACTCTTTAAAGCTTCTTGTCCCAAAGGCTTCCTGTATTCTTCTTTTTTGCTGTCTTAGACTGATATTACATTGAGGAATATTTAATATTTAGCTTCCTGAGTTATTTTGCCTTGAGGAGTTGACTTCTTGCTTTCTCAGTTTGCTTTCCCAACCAAATGGAATCATGGTGATCTCAGTAGAGAGGCCCTGGAATATAGGAAAGGGAATGTCAAGTTTGGAGTTAAGGGATTTGGATGCTGTATTACTCATTATAGTACCACCTTGGTTAAGTCCATTATTCTCTCTGTGACTCAGGTCTTTAGAAAATGAGATGAATAAAACTGACCCTAGAGGGGTGTTGAAAGGACCAAAGGGGAAGTGAGATGTATGTGAAGAGTGTCTGGTAGATGATGGACTCCCTATTGAAAACCCTTGTTGCTACTTTCAGACATTCCTTCTCTCTCAGGCAGATCATTTGAAATCAGATGGAAAAGAAACACTATAGCCAAGTCTCTAGCCTGGATACTTTGTGGATAGAAGAGGGTGGAGGAGACAGGGAGGAGAATGGGTATTGCATTCAAACCTTTGCTCCTCTTGGCCTGCTGTAGTTTAGGCTTCTGTCCAGGGCTTGCTGGTGTCATCGAATTCCAGCCAGCAACCCACTTCCTGGGTGTCTTCAGGTCTCTGAGCTATTTGGGTATTAGGACTTGAGCTAAGGGAAACACATACTGGATGGGATGGTGTTTAGTGAACACTGATCCTGAGATACTCCAATCCTGGGGTGAAGGAGTAGAGCACAATGGGGCTTGGATTTTGTTGCACACCCTTCCTTCCTATTCTGTGAGTTGTAGGTTACAAGCTGTGGTGCCATTTCAAATTCTGGGGCTCCAACCAAAAGATGAAGATCTCTATAATACCTTCATAAATGGATGATGTTCCCCACATTAAGCCTTCTGACTGCCTAGGCAACTGCAATTGAATTCTTACCTGTATTGAAGGCCAATTTCTAGAAGACAGCAAGATCTTTCAGACTGATTATGGTAGAGTAAGGAGAGAAGTAAGTGTAAAAAAATTACAAATTATCAGGAAACTATAAGTTTTTTCAAATCTTGGATGAATGTCAGAAAATTATGTCTCAAATGGTTTCTTGAAATATTCTTGCCACTCCCACTGCCACTGGGGTTATGGTCCTTGTATCTTGTTGTACATGTTATTCTTTGACTTCCCATAGCACTTAATTTTACATATATTATCTTATTTAATCAATACAGCACCAAGGTTTGATTGCCTCACCTGTTGTCACTTTCTACTCCAAGTTATAATGATTACTGCACTAAAGAGCCTTGTTTCCTTCTCACAACAGAGTTTTTCGTGAAGGGATCATATTTTGCTCATTTTCATATTTCCACAATGTCTTGCTCACTGCATGACACATGTGTTCCCTACCTTTTTTTGTGGAGTAAATACAGCTTCAATGATACTCTTCTATATTTTTGTTAATGGCAATATTTTGCTCTAAAAACGGAAGAATCTTTCACACAGTATGTGTATCTCACGAAAACTTGCAAAACATAAGCCTTAAATTCAAGAGCCACAGATGCAAGAAACTTGTTTTGTTTAAATTATTGTATTTATTGGTTCTTCTGGGTCCATAAGCCATTTGGAATTCTGTAGTCTTTTTGGATATAAGAAAAGAGATATCAGACAATTACTAAGAAAGAAAGAATAGAAAGAAGCATGGAGAAATTGAGAGGTAAAGAGTGGTCCTGAGCTAATCCATCAACAGAGGGAAGGAAGAAAGGAAGGAAGGAAGGAAGGAAGGAAGGAAGGAAGGAAGGAAGGAAGGAGCCATTGTCCATATGCCTTGAGAAAACTTAGTCTCTCTTTGGGACACTGGGCCCCAAGACTTCTTGATTCCTTCTCAAGGAAGCTTTACAGATAAAGGAAGTGGAAGGTTGTGCAATTTTCAGAGATCTTGGACTATGATGATTTGGGAACCAGATCCCATGTAGCGCCTGGGCCAACTATATTGACCCATATTGCTTTGTGCAATTGTGACTTTTTGTTCCTCAGAGCTATGAGAACTACAATGTGTGCTGGACACAAAATCTAACCAATTTACTATTCCATCTCTGACAAGGGATAGGGTGTGGAAGGCATAGCTATATTCTTTGATATTACTGTCATAGGTTATACATGTGCCCCAATGTTCCAACTTTTCTTGATAACCTATGTTAAACCTAAGTAGATTTAACTCTTCCTGTAGTGACTTTATATTTTAGACTGAACTATTTCTTTTTTTGGAGTTAACAGGGCTCATGATTTTTTTTTACTGCCTGCTATACAAAAACTCTTCTTTATTTGTCTAAAAATAAAGTAACTGTAGTTGAGAGGAAACACCATAAACTTGCATTCAGAAGACTTGAATTTTAATCTCAGGATTTCCCCTTACTAAGTGTGTATTTCTATAATCAAATCTTTGTTGGGATACATACATGAATATGTATACACTGAAGTAAAATGGTGTAGGAATTTTGCAATTAGTTGGCCTGATCAGTGTGAATATTGGAATCACATAGCCTGGTTTACAAATCCCTTCCATTATATGCCAGCCATGTAATATTGAGACATTTACGTGGTAACTTAAAGAATTTAAGCTTCCTCACTGTATAAAGTTATTGTAATGATTAAAAGGGCAAGATAATGCATGAAAATAATGCACAGTAGTCAGCACATAGTAAAAACCTAAAAAATATTAGGGATTACTGTTATTGTTGTTATTTACATTCATATACACCAGCTATGCAAATTTGTGTGACTCACTAAAAATCTTAGCTTCAGGTTTGTTATTTGTGAAATGGAGAAAATAAAAACTTAATTTATGGGTTACTGTTCTGTATATCAGAAATCACTATTCAATTCATTATAGAAATTTCTTCCTTAGGGATTGAAGGTGGGCATTCTCTAATCTTTAGTACTGGTACTAGGGATTTGCTGAACCAATATATAGTTATTTTGTTCACATCTGTAATGGTTTAATGTATTTCAACCATATCCATCTTCAGCCTGTGGGTTTTTTGGACTCTCTGTTTTCATATGGCAGCTTTCCAAATATTTTGGTCATTGATTTACTTTTATGCTGGACCTTCTCCATTTATGTTGTGTCATTCTTATGGAGCAATGACCAGAGCTATCCTGGAATATACCAGATGTCCTAAAGACAATAGAGAATTAAAGTGTGTGTTGGTGATGTTCAAATTTATTTTTGTGACTATGTCTTGTTCAATCTAGGAACTAGATAAAAGACAAGTAAAATTAAACAAGCTCGCTAAATAGTATTCCAACTTGAAGAAAGTTTTTTTAGGTCTGAGCCAATGGACTTACGCTGGCCAAACATTTGTTACTGATGGGTCACTACTCAGTTTATAGACTAGTTGTTATTTACAAGGCTGGCACATATTCTAACTGTGGTTGTAAGACATAGAGGGTAGAATTTTTATTTTCAAGGTATAAAATATTTTCCCATGTGACCGTCAATCCATCACTACCTAAATTATTGGACAGATAGGAGGAAACACTATGTAAAAAAACATCTACTTCTCTGAATTGGCCCATATTGGTAAAGAGTCATTGATCCCTAGAAGTGTCAACTAGAAAAATAATTTTTGACAATGAGAACTGGAATAAAATTGCTCATTTCCTGGCACATGGGAGAAACTATTTTGATTGCTCTCCAAGAAGCCTACCCTACAAACTGTTTTGGGGAAAAACAAGGCCAATCACATCACTTTAATAACATTTGTAAAATTTTGATTCAACTAAAAGATTTCTGGGCCTTTCATGTTAAGCCACTTTGCTGCTTTTAATGACTTAGCTTTAGATATGCTTTTCCCTAAATGACAATGTGTCATTCACATCAATTTGTATCATGAAAAACTCAAATTCACTGAATTTGAAAGTTCAATTGCTTGAACAGTGACAGAAATCCTAGACTGGAAGATTTTAAGTAGTCACAATAAAAGAGCAAATATCATCTCATTTTGTGCATGTTGCTGGAACAGTTCATCAACTGTAGATGCTGCGACTTGGGGACTTGAGAGCTCTGAACTCAATCCTTCCATGTTTTAGAAGTGAAGTCATGATGTATAGACAAGGCTACATTTGCTGCATTTGATGTCTGGCTCACTAGCGCAATCTGTCTACAATTCAGGGAAATCCAATACCATGGTTCTCAAATCTACTGGCTCATTAGAATTGCCTGAAAAAATTAAAACACAACAAAACAAAACTGATGCCTGATTCTCAACCAATTAAATCAGAATCTATGGGGTATAGTTTGGACTGGAGTAATTTAAAAGACCCCAGGTAATTCTGAGGCCAAATGAGGAATTTATTTTATACTTATAACATGGCATCCCCACTTTGTCTGCTAAGTGACTCCTTTTTAGACCTCTTTGAGTGAAATTTTGTTAAGTGGTTACTGGACACTTTTTGTCAAATTAGTTGTTAAAATTGTATCGAAAGCTCAAGGCAGTCAAGTAAGATTTATCACTCTTCATTCCCAAGTGCACAGCCTTAGTATCGGTCCTAAGCATTTCTCACCTGGACAACTGCCCCCATGTGAATTCCAGATGCATGAAGAGATTTTTGTCTGTTTTGTTCTTTGATGTATCTCCAGTTCATAGAACAATGCCTGGCACATAGCACAAGCTCAATATGTATTAATTGAATGAATTAATGACTATTACAAGATCACTGATATATTAGCCAGGTTTTGCTAAAAACAATCTTAAAATTTCAGTGATTTAAATGAGTCACTTTCAAGCTCACATTGGCAAGATGATTGTGGTTCGGCAGGTTTAGGCTGAATTTGGCTGGGCCGGAATGGACTCCAGGATCTGGTCAAGGCCAGGTCTGTTTCATGTGTTTTCATTCTGAGACTCTTCTTATGGTGATTCATAAGAAACCAGAGGGTGTGATTTCTCTGAAGGTCTTGACTTGGAAACAGCCTACTGTCACTTCTGCCCACATTGCATTGACTAACGCAAGTCACAGGGCCAAGCCCAACATCAATGGGATGGAAAAATAGCTTCCCACTGCCGTGGGGAGTCCTGAAGCAAATAACACTCATGTTGAATTCTAATATGTGGAGAGGATGAGAATTTGGAGCAGTGATCCAAAGTGCTCCACCTACTATGTGTTCTCCATATTTACAATATCACCACCTTGCTTAGAGTCAAGAGGGCAACTTTTCACTGCCCAAATTTATTCATTCCCTTACCTACTCCTACACACACATACTCACCCAAACACATTCTTTTAGTCTTTAGTTCAATCTCATGAACAAAGAATATCAGAAACTTTAGGATATGTCCAAGTTTATACCTTCACGTTTCACCAGACTTCTATATCAAATGTGTACTTCCTCTCTTGTGTTTTTGTTGTATTCCCAGATATATTTGTGAGCTCACTTAGTGGCTTTCTCTGGCAGAATTAATCCTACTTGTGTTCCTAAAGCACATTATATTCTTTAATTATATCTAACAGTTATTCAGCATTTATTGTATATAAACTAACTTAATTCTCACAGAAACCTGATTAAACTGAAGCATAGTTTCCACCATTTGTTTCTCCCAATATTTGAATTGTCGACATGGAAGTGGTTGGGAGGAATGAATGGAAGATAGGACCTCTGCTTTAGCAATATTGTGCATTTAGGTTTTCAAGTTAAATTCAGCCAATGCCCATTTATTATGCAAATGTTAATGAAATAGGGACTGGTATGTCTGCTTGTAATAAGATATTCTACTTATCCTCCAAACAAGTCTTACTTAAAACAATATTAACTAAAGATAAATAATATCATCATCTAATTCTTTTACTAATCCAGCATTGCATAATTATCAATGATTGTGGATTTTGATTTTCTGGGAAAATTTTTCTTATTATTCACAAGTATTCCAAATATAATTTTATGAAAAAGTCAGGTGGGACATGGCATATGGTTAATCTTATATGAACAAATGATTACATATATCTAAATGATACTAAAGTTATTAATTAATTTCTCATCCTCCACCAAAATTATATTTTTCCTCCAATAGCTTTAGAATTTTGAGAATCAATTTGGCATAGCTTGTAAAGTGGGACCTTGCCATGTCCCATGACCCTATAATTTTATGCCTAGGCATATATGCCCAAGAGCAGTGCACATACATGTGCACCAGCATCACATATAAGAAAATTTAAAGCTGAACTATTTATAATAGCAAAATCATTGAAATATCCTAAATGCTCAAGACATGATATGGTCCAAATAGTGCCGTGGTCGGCAAACTGCGGCTCGCGAGCCACATGCAGCTCTTTGGCCCCTTGAGTGTGGCTCTTCCACAAAATACCATGGCCTGGGTGAGTCTAGTTTGAAGAAGTGGCATTAGAAGAAGTTTAAGTTTAAAAAATTTGGCTCTCAAAAGAAATTTCAATTGTTGTGCTGTTGATATCTGGCTCTGTTGACTAATGAGTTTGCCTACCACTGAAATAGTGTGATGTGTATAATAGATTATTATGCATCTGTGAGAGTAGATGAATTCTATGTTACACTAACATTGCATCCCAAGAAATAGAGTATAGTATAATACCTGTTTCAGAAATGTCAAACATAAATAAAACTAGGCAATTTGATGGACTAAAAGTAAAAAGAAAGAAAAAAGGAAGAGAATGATCAATGCAATGAGTTCGATCTCAGGAGGAGGCAAAGGGATAGGAGCAAGGAGAACCCATGGGAAGGTCATGCTCTAGTTCTCAGATTGGGCAGTATGTTTGGGTATTCGTTATAGTATTTAACATTAAAATAGAATGAATGAGGATTGTACATGGACCAATGATTTCTGTGTGTATTGAAGCAGGAATTATAATTGATAGAATTCTGTGTCTTAGGGGCTCCAAATAAAAATAAAACAAAACAAAAATTAGAACAAACTAACAACAACAAAAAAGAAGGTAGGGCAGAAATACAGCAATAGCTCTGGAAACTGGTACAAAGAAGCTGGACAGAGATATCAGCAAGGCATGGAAGGAAGACATTTGTTTGGGCAGCAAGATGAAAACATATGCTTATTTACAAGATGAGTAGTTTCTGCTCCTATAGTTACGAGGCATGCAAAGTTATAGAACATTTTTAAAAATTTATCTTTGTTGTTGAATGTTATACATATGTACCCTTTCCTCCCCCCCGCATTGACCCCTTGTAGCCTACCCCTTCCCCCCACCCCAGGCCTTCACCACACTATTGTCTGTGTCCATGGGTTATGCATCTATGCATATAAGTTCTTTGATTAATTTCTTTTCACCCACCCACCCTATCTTCCCTCTGAGATTCATCACTCTGTTCCATGTTTCTATGTCTCTGGATCTATTTTGTTCATCCATTCATTTTGTTCTTCAATTGTATTTAGTAGTGGAGTAAATAGGCATGGTGACATACTAGTTGCTGACGATTTTTCTTTTTTGAAGTATATCTACATGAGTAGAACATCCCTATTAGAAGTGTCACATTTGATGAGTTTTGACACATATGTACACCTACAGTCAACATACAGAACTTTTCCATCACCCTGAACTTCTCCATTGCCCCATTTTGAGTCATTTCCTTCTACTCATATGCCAGGAATCACTGATCTTCTTTCTGTCACTATAGATCAGTTTTGGCTTTTTAGGCCTTCCTATAAGTGAAATCAGACAACATGTACTCTTTTCTGTTTGGCTTCTTTATCCAAGCATGTTGTTTTTGAGATGCATCCATGTTTTGGTGTGTATCAGTAGAATGTTCATTGCTGACTAATAGTCAGTTGTAATGCTAAACTACAGTTTGTTATTTATTCCCTTTGGGTGAACATTTGGGTGGCTTGTATTTTTTTTCTCACTATTATAAATAAAACTACCTTGTGGAGCATTATTATTACTTGCCTCCAAAATGGAATCTCTTGGACTTTTTTTAAAAAAAAATCCCTTTTATGAAATATTGACTGCCATTCCAATTTATTTTTTTAAACCAGTGAAGTCCTTTATTCAGACAATTGAGCGAGGAAGCCCGGTTTTAAGAAGTTGTCTGGTTCGAGTGGCGAGGGAGCTTACCAACATCTTACTCAGGATGTATCCCAACTATGTGTAACTGGAAATTCTATGGATTAGTTTGGAACTCAGTGGTGTAATGGAAAGACTATTAAACTAGAAGTTTGGCTCTCTGAGTTGAAGGGAGATGTCAACATTAATATAAAGGAGGGGCTTTGGGGTGGCAATTTGGGGGCCTCATTTATAAAGCTTGCACACTACTTCAACTTGTGGACTACGTGTATTAGTTTCCTAGGGCTGCCGTAACTGAATACCACAGACTGGATGACTTAAAAACATACATTTATTTTCTCACAGTTTCAGAGGCTAGAAGTTCAAGATCAGGATGTTGGCAGGGTTGGTCTCTCCTGAAGCCCTTCTCTTTGGCTTGCAGATGTCAGCCTTCTCACCGTGTCCTCACACAGTCTTTCCTCTGTGTGTGCACTGTCTCTTTTTGTATCCAAATTTCCTCTTATAAAGACACCAGTCAGGCTGGATTAGCGCCCACCCTGATCCACTCAATCTCAGGGCCTCATTTTAACTTAATCACCCATTAAAGACCCCCCACTTCCAACTCCAGTCACATTCCGAGTGCTTTTATTTTTAAGACAGTGACACTGTTTTGTGTGAGACTGTCATAGTGCACGAATGTCATCATGCATCATTGTCAAAACCCATTAAGTGTCTAACACAAAGAATGAGCTCTAATGCAATCAATGAACTTCAGTTAAGAATAATCTATCAATATTATGACAAGTGAGGGTGGGCTTGGGGGGACAAATAGAAACTCTCTGTACCTTATGCTCAACTTTTCTGTAAGCTTAAAACTGTGACAAGCAAAAAAAAGGTAAAGTCTATTAATTTTTTTTTAAAAAAATGCTTCCTTAGAGGCCGGCTGTGAGGATCAAATGCTTAGCACAGAACGTATAAATTGCACTGTCAATAAGCGCTCCCTTCCTGTAAGATCATTCTCTGCAGCTATTAGGTGATACTAGTATATACAGTTACTACGTTTTTGTGTGTGTGGCTAATCCCAGAGTGTCAAAATTCTCTAAAGCCACATGTCTGAGCAATTGGAGAGGCCTATTAAGGTATCTTCACTGGAGGACAAAAATGATTTTTAGACGTGTTTCAAAATTAGCTGCAGAAAATCTGGCATTTACTGAAGCTCCCAGCCAAAGCATTTATTTGGCCTGTGTTGCCAAGTAGCTCCCAGGGCTCCTCATGCCAAGGAAACCTCTCACAGTCTGAGTGACAGCCTGGCTCGGCATCTACGTGCAATGCAGACCACACGGGGCTTCAACTGACGCAGTGGACGCCAAGGCAGCTAGCAACAGGAGACAGGCCAGAGCAGCGCTGGGACTGATTTGTGGGTGGTTCTGAAACCTGGTCTCCTCTGAGAAGTTCTGTAATTGCCCTGCTTGCCTCATTTGGAAGTGGGCCAGGAGTGTGGGTTTGCTTAGATTCTCTCTGTGCTATTCTAGGAGAGCTCTTTGTTATCCCATTTTTCTGCAAACCCATAGAATACCCTGCCTCCCCCACCCAACACACACATACTCCAGGAGTGTTTTTATTTAAAAAATAATATATATTGTTTTGAAGTTATAGGGAAGATAAATTGTCCCATAGGAGAGAAAAACCAGAAACTAAACAAAGAAATAATAAAGGGACTAAATTAAGCCTAGAGAGTCTGTTTGAGTTTCCCTGTGGTCATGATCTTTGATTTCTAATCTTCCTCAATCTGGTTTTAGGTTAAGATCACACATAGACTTAGAACTGGAGAGCCACCTTGTCTAATTCCCTCTATTTCCAGAGCAAGGCCTCAAAGCCCAGAATTGACACAGTTTGGGACTGCTCAGAGCTGGAAGAGAAGGCACATTTCCTGCTTTTTGTCTTTTGAATCCCTGGTTTCACAGCTAATCTTTCTCTCCTCTAACACAGTAAGTTCTCACTTAACATCATAGTTTCTGTGACTTTAGTCAAAACGATGTATGGCGAAACCACTTATAACTAAACTAAATTTAGCATAGGCTAGTTAATAAAAAAAGAGTTAAGTTCCTATAGCATCTCATCAACACATAGAAAAACAATGTTGAATGAAAGGATATTGTTTAAGGACCTCTGGTACACTACTTTTTCCTCATAGACCTTAGGGGGAACAAGAAAAAAATATTTTCCAAAACACTATGAACCTCAGATATATATCTTTGGATTTATTCTTTCAATCCTCTCCTCTATTTTCTCTGATTTATGGTAACAAATTTTGTTATAGAAAAGGGGCCTCTCTTTGGTATATTTTAAGTGCAGTTTCTGTTGGGGACATTGGAGAATTGTGTGAATAACTTAAGGTGGGACGTGAGGGTGGGTTGGTGATATTAATGGTCTTTTACTTCAGTGATGAGAAAGTCCTAGAGACCTTGAACTTCAGCATCAAGGTAATACAAATTGACTAACTATGAACCGAGGAGTCAGACTAAAGACTTCAGACTAAAGACTTCTCAACTCAGACAGGATTATAGTTAGAAGGCAGAAGGCAGATGCTGGGTGGCTTTTATGATGTTTTGGGAATAAAGTTGCTACAGTTAGGGTTGGACAGTATCCACTGGGTATTAAAACAGTATCCACTGAACAGATAGGCATTTTAGACTGGGCTGCATTAGCCACTTCTCGTTAGGTTTCCGGAGGTCTCTGATATGTTCTAATACCGGCCTGGCTCTTTCAGGATCACGCATTTCATGTTCACTCTTCTCAGTGACCTCCTCCTATGGACTGGCCTTAGCCTCACTCACAGACATCCCATTGGATCATGGAATCTGTTCATTCTATTGGCTTTGGCCAATAGAATATGGCAGAAGTGATGGGGTGCCAAGCTTGAGCTTTAGAAACCCATGTGTTTTTGCTGGCCCTCTGGTGCTTTTACCATTGCCAGGAAAACATGCCCAGGTGATGGAAAATATAGTTTGCTAATCCCAAGAGTAGAATAGAAGACATGTGGAACAAAGCCACCTCAGGAAAGCTTTCCCACCAACCTACAGCACAACAGGAATCGGAAGAGCTGCCCCATTGAACCAGTGTGGAATAACCAACTCTTGACCGACCCACAGACATTCAGGCAAAAACAACGCTTACTCTTGCATGCCACTGAGATTTTGTAGTCATTTCTTTTTAAAAAAATTTATTGATTTTTTACAGAGAGGAAGGGAGAGGGAGAGAGAATTAGAAACATCGATGAGAGATATACATCAATCAGCTGCCTCCTGCACACCTCCTACTGGAGATGTGCCCGCAACCAAGATACATGCCTTTGACCGGAATCGAACCTGGGACCCTTGAGTCTGCAGGCCGACGCTCTAGCCACTGAGCCAAACTGGTTAGGGCAGTAGTCATTTCTTATGCTGCAGAAGCTAACTGATGCATTGTCCTAAGACACAGAGCTAGGAGTAGACTAAGCCAGAATTTGAACCCAGATTTGTCTGAAACCAAATCTTTACCATGATGCCATGCTTGAAGGCCTATGAGAGAGACCAGACCTGAGCAGTTTCTAAGAGAGGGTAATGAATTATCACCATGTTTATGAGGCACCAGCTATGTTATCTTATTGAATCTACACAGTAAGCCAAAGCGGTAGGAATCATTTCCATTTTATAGACAAGGCTTAGAGAGGTTAAGTAATTTTCACAGTGCCAAGATCCATAGTTTCTCTGTCTACAAAGCCAATGAACCCTCTGCTCCCACTGCCTTTGGGTAAGTTCTGTGCTGTGTGTGTGTGTGTGTGTGTGTGTGTGTGTGTGTGTATGTGTGTGTGTGTGTGTGTGAATATGTGGTGGAACTTTGCGGGGTGGGGGATCCCCCACTCTGCTTCATGTCTTTTCCTTGTCTGACTGATTAGGCCACAAAGTGAGGATCCAGTTACCAAGACAGACTGTACCCCAGGGCCAAGAACATGGATGTGTTCAGAAATTTTTACCAAGGGAGAAAGAAATGTTACTTTTTTTTTCTATACTGCATTCATAATCTTATCAATGGCTATCATTATTCAAGTTTTTTAAAGTCATCTCATTTTTCCTGTGTGACACTTTCTCCCTTTCCTTAACAAAGTGGCAAGTGGGAAAGCACATTGCGTCTTTTAAAAGGATTTCTCAAGAAGCATCACCAACACTGGCCTCCCAGCAGGCTGCTCGTGTTGAAACCATTGTCAGAATATGGCATTCTGCCATCGGTAAGAATGGAACTTGTCATTTACTCCAAGGGCTATTGTGGAAATTTGTCTTGTAGTTGTGTCCCAAATCAGCAAGATTTATTTTCCTGTCTTTGCTACACAGCAGAGCCCTTACTTTTTTGAGTTGTTTTGATTGTGAAAACCAGCTTTTAGAGATTAGGACAATGTCGGTGCATGACAAAGCGAAGTGCAGGAGGGTGGGAGAGCTCCATGGGAATGTCTCTCCAGTGAGATCTGTAATCCAAAGGCATTTGTGGTCCGAGTGGAAACAGACATGTCTGGAAATCACTGTCCATGACAGGGGGCAGGAGAACAAGACTCCAGGGCCTGGTGGGATATGGTGGAGAGCACACAGGGCTAACCTGGAATAGAATTCCGCTCTGCCATGTAGTGTTCATGCGTACTTTTTCTAATTAATTGGTTCCTTGGCATCTGTTTTCTCATTTACAATAGGAAGTGTTAATTCAGAATCTTTTAGCCTCAATGGGATAGAAGGCAGTGTGAACCAGCTTAAGAAAAATGGCACCTGTCAGCTCACCATACTGGTGTATCTAGCTGCAGTTAAGGCCCAGTGCAGGTGCTGCTTGGCTTCAGGTATAGCTGGATTCAGGGGTTCAGAGTGTGTCATAACAGTTCTTTCCCTCTCCATTGCTCCCAGCATCTAGGAAAGTCTTTGGCACATGACAGGTGCTCAGTAACTATTGTTTGAAACAAATGAGAAACAAATGAGTAATGTCTCAATGGAGGGACTCTTTCCTGCTGGACCCAGAATCCTTTTCAATGCGCACCCCTGGCAGTCATGAGCAGCCAGTTAGCATTCTAGATAAGGCCTGTTCACCGTGTGTCGATAGAGAAATCCTTCTCCCCATCGCTTCTGCAGGGCTTATGCTTTCTGAAAGAGAATCATGAGCACATCCACTGTGGTAGATTTTCTCCAAAGATGACTGTCAATAGGTCCTTCTTTATCTTTGTGCACAGTGCTCCTTCCACTTAGAAATGGACCCTATTTCTGCTCCCCTGGAACCTGGGCTGGCCTGTGATGGGCTTTAACCAGTGGAATATGGTGGAAGTGACACTGCCTGGGACTGGCCCTTCAAAGGCCTGGGAGCTCCTACTTCCATCTGCTCAGAACCAGGTAGCATGCTGTAAGGACAAAGTTGTTCTTTTGGAGACAGAGGATATGTGGAGAGCCCCTGGAAGCTGAAAAGAACAGAACTGAAGCACCCCAACTGACAGCAGCGCCATGGCCTGGACCATTGAGTGAAAGAAGCCTCTGGGAACTTTCAAACCATCGGATGGAGGCACCCATATGAGTGATATCAATGGAACACACTGCGATGGATTGTCATTAGCAGAACATAACTGATGAACCCAACTTGTCCCAGCTCCCATTCTCTGCTGATGATCTCCTTGTTCACCTGGCACAGGAAGCTGGTCTGCATTGCCATCTGCTACCATGATAATACAATTTTCTTCCTCTTCAAGGCACCGACTTGATCTGCTGCCCACTTCAGCCAGTGGAGGCCAGAGCTGAGGGTTTGTAGCCATAGGCCTCCTGTCTGGCCCTCTGCATAGTTCTGGGAAAGGAGCTAACAGGTGGGGACTAGATGCTGGGACTTCATAATCTGGCCAACCTGAGATCCAATTACGGCTCTGCTGCTTCCCAGCTTCCCAGGAACACAGAGTTACTTGCCTCTCTGGGTCTAGTTCCCTCTTCTCTAAATGAGAACACTCACGCTTACTTCACTGGGCTCTTACGAAGATTAGAGGTGATGTGTGTGTGTGTGTGTGTGTGTGTGTGTGTGTGTGTGTAAAGTGTCTGATACAGAACTGAAAAACAATCAGTCCAAACAAAACTCACCCTCAGCATTTTTCTCCATAAGGCTCTGTCTCACTTTAGGAAGAGCCTGGCATTTCCAGTCAACCACAGGGAATACTGAGACCGGCATTCAGATTCATGGGGACTGCAAACATTGGCCTCCCAGGAAGGTCTTTTACGGGCTTGTTGTAGCAACAAGCAAACACCCGGCAGCCCACTCACAGGAAGCCGGGCTCTCCAGGCCCTGCAGCAGGGCTCCTGCACAATGGGGATCTTTATGCTGATTGCCATGACAGTGACACCTGGCTTTGAAAAGCACATCTCATCGCCCTGTGGAGACTCCTTTCAGATGCTCTCCCAGGCAGACCATTTTGTAATAAGACAATGAAATCCAAATTTGCTAGGGACATTAGTTGAGGAGTAAAGATGGAAATGAAAGTTCACCCAATTAATTGTTTATCCTATGCCATTTTACTGCCTCTGAACATTGTTTTTCCCTTAATAAAACCATTACCACAAGGAAGTGGGCGTGTGCATGCTGACAAGCTAAAAGCGAGCGCTGGCTGAAGTTCACGGTTAAGAAATAGGAGTCGTCAAGTTGGCTTTCGGTTGGGGAAGCTGATCCAGCTCAGGAGCCAAGGATGGGCTGGTGCAGACAGGCCTGACTTCACAAAACAGACATGGGATTAGGAGGTGCCCAGAGACTGTGGGTACAAGGATGAGGCCACACTACTATTCTTTCAGCTCTCTTAGGGGGAGCGGAGATACCCAATGGGTATGCACCAAGCGGTGTCTGTTCTTCTGGGTCAAATGTCACTCTGATTGGTCACTGTGTCATGCTGTGAATACAATCTCTACTATAAACAAAATTAAGTGACACTTTAGGCTGAAGTTAATTGAATGAAAGTTTAGTGTCTGAGCCATGCTTAGGCAAATGATGCTCATTCACATTAGGTCATTGAGGGAAGTTTAAGACAGTTTTTTTTTAATAAAGATGTAAGTATGGCTTAAGGAAATCAACAAGTCATATTGCAGGATCTTAGGGTTACCAACAGCATGGAGCCATTGCCATCTCCAGGACTGAAGAGGCAAAAGGAGCTGGCAATTACCATAACCTGGAGAGAGACACCTGTGAGGAGAGCTGCCTGATGGACACTGTGGCTTTTGGTAAAAAAAACACAGCCAACCTACAGCAGTGTGGCAGAGGGGGTGTCCGCAGGCTAAACATTTCAGTCTCCTCCTTCATCTCTGATATAGTCCTTTCCACCTCTGGCTGGAAAACAAATGGAAACTAAAATAAGGGAACATGTAAAAGCTTATAGGGATTTTCTGGAGCACAGAGAGTGGATCTTGAGGTGCAAATGGGAAATATAGGAGAGACTCTCATAATAAGTATAACGGACAAGTGAATTTTGAGCAATGTGTCTCTTTTAGTATAGTTAACAAAAAAGATATGGGGAACAATTGATAATAATAATAATAATAATAATAGCAGCAGTATGTTTCTACTATAAAATTTGCTAGATGATGCCCAAGGCTTTGAGAACAGAAATTACTCTCTAGGAGAGACCACCCCGTTTCCATCACAGGCTGGATGATGACCATGGCATTAGAATCAGCATCAGTTGAAACCAAGGAGGCAGGAAGAGCAAGTGATCATGAGAAACTCCTTTCCTGGTTTAGATCCTTCCTCTGGGGAATATGCTTAGGACTCTGAAGACCTGAGCAGCACCTGACACTTCCCTCGGGCCCTCTCGTGTCCTGACAGTGGGTATCTGTCTCTGTGTGCCTCATAACGAGACTACCCTCTCATAGTTAGCACTAGTAGCCATCCTGGTGACTTCTTCAGAGGGAAGCTTTCATCTTTAGGTCGAGAGCCTGACTAAAGGGACTGGTTGTTGGAGATATCGTGCTTATCCTCCCAAAGCAAGCAGCCTCCCCACATTTTTGAGGGTAGTGGCTTCAGGATGGAGGGAATCACTGCGCTGTCACACTGAATTCTAGGACAGGAGATGGGGGCTCATGGGCCTGGAAGCCTGTTTGTCCCTGACTCTGTTCTTCACAGTAACCGTATCTTTCTATGTCATATGAATGTTGGTGTTTGGAAAAGACCCCTCAACTTTATCTCACTTCCAGTGCCTGAAATCCTATGGTCCATGGAACATTCCTTAAAGCAGTTCGATGTATTCCAATTATGATGTATTATAATTACTAGCTCCTGTTTTACTAGCTACTGATGCTCCCAGGGGATCGAGGTCACACATTTGGTAGCTGGTAGAGCTGAAGTTTGAAATAGGCTTGTTTGATTCTAAAGCCAGTGTTCTGAATGACTGCATCTTATTCAGCATGGGTTGAAAACAAACAGCATGACTTTGGTACCCAACTTATATGTTCTAAGCCTCAATTTCTTCATCGCAAAAATGGGAGCTGGGGATGGGGACACAACACAGAGTAGAAAGGCTGCAGCCACCAAAGTTAAACTTGATTGTCTTTAAAATGTTTCCAAAGCCAGTCCTGGAAGTAGGAATGATTCCAGCATCTTCCCTTGCTGGATATCATGATCAGATTTCCTCTTTATTGTGAGAAGGGGGCAGAATATTGGCATTGAGAAGAATTACTGGACTTGAAATAATAAAAGTGGAGTTTTTGCTCTCCCAGTTGTTAGCTGAGTGAGCTTGTGCAAGACACTTAACTCAGACTCACTCTGAGACTGTTTCCTTATTTGTCCAATGTATACCTACTCTATAAACCTACATACAATACGAGAACGCAGAGTCCCAATTGATTCAGTGAGAAAATGCTATGTCGTAAATCATTCTATGCTAGGTCATTTTAATTTAATACACGTTTACCATTTCTTTTCCATGAAGAAACTGAATTTTACCAGCAGAACTAAAGTGGGACCAGAGAGGTCTGCTTGCTTCTCCTTCACCTAGTGGTTACATTACCATTGAGTTACTAGGGGTGTTCAACTTTAATATGTTATTATTTGTATTTAAAAAAATTTAAGATAGAGGCAATAAAGAGGTAATATCATAGAGCATTTGAGTGATAATATAGTTTATGAAAACAAGTTTCATAAATTTTTGTGAAACATAAACCCATGAAAGTTACTGATAAGTATTCGGTAAATTGCTTTAATCTGGTACACACTAGTATATTACATCAACACAGATGCATCTGTAATTGGTGGGATCAATGCTTCTTCCCTGAGCTCTGCTGCCAGCATGGTGGTTTTCCCCTTCCCAGTATAACTCCGTGTTTGGCTCCCTTGTGTGGTTGGCTAGTGAACATGTGCTAAAGGGATAGGGGAAACGTAGGGAAAATAATACAGGCCCCTTGGCTCCCCGCAAGATGCAAGTCAGGGAAACCTACAGTGAAGGGTCTTAGGGGAGTAATTTCCTTCTCCCCATATGAGCACCATTGAAGCTTTGTTTCACCAATAGGGAAAACCAGGCAAACACAAACCTGAGTTCTATAATGTTGCTTAGAACTGGAAGCGTTAAGAGCCCATCTATTTATTTTCCACCAGACAAATCAGATTCCTGCACATGCCAGAGAAAGTCAGATGGGTATGTGGCAAGGGAAAAAATGATGAATTATTAAGAGAGAAATTACAGGTTTTTTAGATGACTTTCCAAACTACTTTCATTGGTTGCCCCAAATGTACCTTTTGGTGTCACTATTAGGTAGAATGCAGGCCTAAAATTGGTCAATTCTCCTCCCATTATAGATACAAGAAAAGTACTACTTAAAAAAAAAACCACTAAAAGACAATAAGATGTCACTTTTTTCAAGGTGGGATCAGTACAATGTTAGAATTACCTTATAATTTTGTGCTCAGAATCATTCTGTGCTTGTTTTTAAGGATGGAACAGACCAGAATAAAAACTAGTAGGCCAACCCAGTGGACTTGGCAGGTATTTGCAAAATATTCTTTAAGATATTTTGTGTCTTTAGTAGTTGTACATCTTGAAGGAAGAGTAGGCAAACTATCTGATTTAAGCTTTATTCTCATCCATGGTTTTGATGATCAAACTAAGAAGAAACAGAAGGAAAACCTAATTACAGGCTTTTGGAGTTTCCTGACCCGGGTTGGAAAATACCCAAACCTCCCCCAATTCTTTAATTTAAATTGCATGTTCTCCTTATGTTACAAAGCTTAATGTAAATCTTTCCAAAATAAGGGAGGAGCCCAAATGAAGTTTAAATGAAGTTCATGGAAGTTTTAACTCTTCTGTTGTATCTGTCAGGTCCCCCACAGGATGAGACCTGAGGTTTGTCCCAAGTTCAGAAAGGGGAGCTAGAGATAAATCCGGGCTTTATTTTCACCTCCTAGAAAAGTTGGAAGTAGTAGCTGGTTGATGATGTTGTATGTGTGTTTTTTTTCTGGAACTGATTGAATGCAAGTTTGTCTCAGTCAAATCTAAGCTACGCTGTCTTCTTTTGAAAGTTGTAACAGAGTTCCAGAGCACGTGGAGGGTTTTTGAAACAGTGAGATGCTATGAGAAATTATTTGATAGCTTGGTTCACTCACTCACTCTCTCATTGATTCATGGCACTGTGATGTAGTGCTTAAAAGTGTACGTTTTGTAATCGTCTAGCCAAATTTCAGACCCAAACTTTGGAAATATGGATCCTTATTTAGAATTACAAAACTCCTTGAGCCATCATTTCCTTAGTGATGTCCATAAAGCTTGATTCATGGAGAAGGAATGGAGAAGGTTCTAGAACTTGATGTTGGACTGCTATAGTGTGTTCTTAATTGCAGTGCTGGTCTTTGCTTTAGGTCTTGGTGCTTAAAGAATAAAGTAAGTCCCCCACCCATGGGCGCTGTCTGAGGGGTCTGCCTGACCACCTCATTGTTTCCTTCTTCATAACTAAAATTGCAGCCACTTGATAAGACAGAGTCTTTTCCTTCATGATGCATTTCTTTCCTCTAAGCTCTGTTCTTAGAAATACAGTGTCCATGTGGTCTCAATCAGCTTTTCTCCCCGCACCTTCGGTTTAATAGGCTTCTGGCATTTGGATGTGCCTGGAACACTGCAGTTTCTTTTTTATATTAGAAAACATGTATATAAAATATAAAATGAAATAAAGACAGAGAATTAATATCCTGCTTTTGAGATGCAGTGACTAATTAGTGTGACACAGGCCTGTGGGGGGCTTAATGTAAGCTAATCTTTAGCAGGTGATTTTGCTGCCTGATGACAACATCTGTCTCAGGAGGAAGGTAGAGGCAAAAAGAACTCCAGAGCGTCAGGAAAATAGACCTAAGTGATGCAGCCTCTATACACTAGAGAAGACCTAGAACTTCACCGTCCAAGTCAGAAACCACCAGCCGCATGTGGCTATTTAGTGAGTAAAAAATAAATTTAAATGATTAAAATAAAATAAAATAAAACATTTAGCTCCTTACTCAAGCCACAGTTCAGGTGCTCAGCCGTCCCTTATGGACTATGGGGCAGACAGAGAATGTTCCTGTCTCTGTGCAAAGGTCTGTTAGGCAGCACATGTTAGCAGTGGCAAAACAGCACCAGGCGGTAGACTTCCGTTCAGCAACCTCAGTACTTGAGTTCTGGCTAAGAAATAATTCAGAGCCAAGACTAAAACTATAAGAAAAAGTTTTATTTAGAAAGTCAAGGAGTAGAACAAGTGAATTCCCACCATTTATAGAAGAAATGGGCTCAGGAACCAGTTACAGAGGTAAAAGAAGTGCCCGTGGAGCTGGGGATGTGTGTACGTGGGAGAGGGGGGCAGTGGGGTGGGAGGGAGAGAGAGAAAGAGAGGTGCCTTGAGAGATGAAAGAGGGAAACAGATGCAGGCATGCTTTGGAAAAAGAGAGAGAGCACGTGGGGAGTCCCTGTATCTGGAGGCCTTAGGGGAGAATCCCAATAGAACATTCATCAGTTTTCCAGGTGTGCCCCCTCGTGGTCTCCACTGATTGGTGGGTGTGGGGGTGTCATTAGTCAAAGCAGCTTGTCCTGATGTCAGTCATGGTGTCACTCTATCTGATTTTGTTGCTTCTCTGGGCATGGAGCTGAAACACAGCTGAAGCCTAGATGTCATCTTCCAGGGGTTAATGCTTAAGGGAGTGGGCATGCAACAGTTTATAGTTTTGCCCGTTGCCAGGCACCAGACGCTCTCCACCCTGGTAACCCTCTGTACCTGGCCTATCATTCCTATTCTGCTCATGCCTGTCTGCCTACTACACACGGACCTAGATTAAAATAGGTAAGGAGTGTGGAAGTGATTAGGTAAAACTAGAATTCTCGCTCTGCCACTTTTTAGCTGGGTGGCCATGACAAATGACTAAATCTCATCCCTGCACTTTCCCTCCCTCTTTTGTTTCCTAAGGCCTCTCTCTCTCTCTCTCTCTCTCTCTCTCTCTCTCTCTCTCTCTCTCTCTCTCCCCCTTTCTCCCTCACCCAGCTCTGAGGACCCCCCCCCCTTTTTTTTTACCTCTGTAGCTCATTCCTGAGCCTGTTTCTTCTACAGCTCACTTGTGACTTTCAAAATAAACTTTTTTTTTTTTTATAGAGTCTTGGCTCTAAAGTTTGTCTCCTTATTTATAGTCTGTTGTCACTATCCCTTATTACACATACACGCTATGTAGTTTTCACCAAACACCAACCAGTTCTCCAATTCTTTGATACCAACTGGGTGTCCAACAATTTAATTCAACTCTGACACTAGCTAAAGTTAGTGTGGACCCCATACATTAAGTGCTCAATCCCATTTCAGATGCAGCTACAAATGGGGTACCCAAGCAACCCACACACTTCTGCTGGGCCAACTACAAATTCAGGAGTTCTCATGAGCTTTTCCTCAGGTCCAATAATTTGCTAGAATGACTCATAGAACTTAGAAAAGTGCTTTCCTTAATGATTATTGGCTTATTATAAAGAATACAACTCAGGAACAGCCAAATGGAAGAGGAGCATAAGGCATCCCAGCATCTCGATGTGTTTGCCAATCTAGAAGCTCTCTTAGCTGCATTGTTTCTGAGTGTCTATCAAAGCTTAATTACGTAGGCACAATTGAGTAAACCATGGGCCATTGGTGATTGATTCAATCTCCAGCTGAAGAGTCAAGGAAGATGCAAATGACTGCACTCCCATGAGAAAGGGCGGTGAGCGATGCAGGCAGTGTCCAAGGAGGTGCTGACAGACCGGACCAGAGTGAGGAAGCCAGCCAGGCACTTGTAGTGCTGATAGGTGAGGCTGAGCCCCCTTTAAACCTCTCTGAGAGCCACCACCACAAAGAACCCTGGACAGAATTGAAGACCATATGTGGTGGCATCAGAATTGACTCTGAAGGCTCTTTAAGCAGCATAGAATGAGGAGTTGAGATTCATAATTAGTGGGTTGGCAAAGGCCATCACTAATTACCTGTCATATATATATGTAATTATGATGTAGTAGGCAATTAGACAGGCATGAGCAGAGTAGGAACCATAAGCCAGGTACAGAAGGTCATCAGGGCAGAAAGCTCCAGGTGCCTAGCAATGGGCAAAACTGGGAACACAGGTATTGTAGGATAGGACCTCACCCCCAAGGTGACCTTTCCTCCCCTAGCATATTACTGGTCATGTGGTTTGCACTCCCTGACCTTTCGTATCACTGGTCATGTGGTTTGGACCATCCCCCATGAACATGTCTTTTTTTTTTTTTTAATTAGAAGAAAAAAATGAACATAAATCCAACTTGGATTATATTTGTCTTGATAACAACTGCAGCCACAGAATATAATTTTTTATTAATGGAGGAAGGAACTGTGAATGGAGAAACTAAATCTTGGCCTTATGAGCTATTGGACTGGAGGCCGCTCATCACTAACAGGACATGTTGCCATGAACATAATTGAAATACTCAGTTTGGTTGAATTCTGGCAAGGTAGTCCAAATTCAATGTGTTGGTTTGGAATTCAATGCATGATGAGATTTTCTTTTAGCTTTTAAAACTACTACGTTATTTTAAAAAATATGCATCCTGGGGAAAAGTATCTTTATGACCCCATTTGGAGGTCCTTAAGCCAAGTCCACAAGCACCAGATTTCAGCTCCTCATTAAAACAAGGTATAAAAGCCAGATGGTGTCTGAGATGGTCTCTCACCTCAGGGTCTCACTGCTCTTCTCCCCCCTTTCTCCCCCAGTGCTGTAGTAATAATCTGGTCATTATCGACAGGAAAGGATAAAGGGAAGGCTAGATGATATAGGCATGCCAGGAAGCTGTAGTTCATATTCTCCAAGTCTGTTCCTCACTGCAAGTGCGAAAACCTGAATATTTAAAATTCTGAACAAAGGAGCAGTCTGTTCTCTTGTGCTTGCCTGCACTCCTGTGACTCCTGTGGTAAGGGATGGGCACGCCTGGGCCCACGTGGTTCAAGGCCATTGGGACTCCACACAACGGACTCACGGACTTTAATTAGCCCGATGCTGAGCTGGACCCGGCTGCAACATGGAACAGAAGCTCTGGACACTAGCCCTGCTTTGGGCTCTACTGAACCCCCAGCAGCACCACCTTCAGGACTAGTTTAAGGGAGATGGAACTGTGGAACTGGAGGAATGTAATTCCATGTGAATAAAGCCTTTTTCCACATCTCATTCACCTATGGGGGCTGCTGAAAATTCTTATTTCAGCGGTACCCCAAGAACCTCACCCCCACTAGGGACAGGGAAATGTGATTCTCTGGTAACACTCCCACCATGCATATTCAAAATTATGAATTAATCTCCTCCTTTGTTCCACATTTTGATTCCATCCCCAATTTCCATTTCCATTTCTGGTCTTTTATAGAATTTTCCTTCTTTCTGATTATACTTAATAATTAGACTTTGGAGGCCATGTTTGATTTCTGGCTTAGCTCATCTCTATGCTCTTGAAACAAACCTGCGACAAATGAGTGCTTCCTGATCGTAGACCCTGGTTCTGTAACTGCATACTGACCTTGGCTTTTGAATTGGGGGCCTTTAGCCCCTTGGCAGAACCTCTGGTTGCTCCAAGCTTCCATCTGAAATGGGATTTTTGGACTAGAAAGCGCGGTGTTCCCCTGGGCAGGATGGTTTCTCCTGGGCTCAACCACGACGGAAGATGGTACAGTAAAGGTGGAAATTTATTGAAGAACAAGTGCAGACTCCCATGAAGGGAGGGGGGAAGAGTCCCCCTGAGTCCCAGTTTCCAGGTTTATAAAGGCTGCAATTTTTTGTGCCTTGATATCCCCTCTGATTAGTCACTATTCCCCTTTGATTTGGTCGCTATAGTTACTCCAGAGCTCAAGTCTCACGTGAAGTACTTGAAGTTCCCTCCTTCTTCTCCCTTATGGTTCTCCTATTCCCTCTGGGCTTTTCTTCCTCCTTCCCTTTATTTTGTAAATATGTACCTTTTGCTATTCCCAGCTCCCTTGTCTTATGGAAATGTAACTACTCCCAGCTCCTTTGTCTTATGGAAATATACCCTTTTGCAACTCTGTAGCCCTGTGTTTTTTCCATGGACCCCTTAATTTAAAAAAATTTCCTAAACCTGCCAATTTCACGCCCAAAATCCCTTTCACATCTAAATAGAGCCAGTACAGACTCTGCTCTTGTGTGCAACCTGATGAATTGTCTTTGTTAAAGAAGAGAAAACCTAGTGACTCATATCAGCCTCCCACTAGAAATTGTTTTTGGACAAACACTTTGACCAGAGTTTTATGAATTAAAAAAAATTATATTATAATGATACATTTGCACATTGGTTTCCTGAAAATGGATTGTTTTGAGTTGATCCTTCTAGAAGATGTGTGTTTACATTGACATTTATGGTTATAGCCTTGAGACACAGCCAAACCACAAGTCTAGATTTGGGGTAACGAACATGTAGCTGGAAAGATGGGTCATCCTAATGGAAGATAAATCAAACACCGACACTGTGGCTTGTTGACTTGCACTAAATGAATGAGAAAAGTAACGAGTTGTAGGTTATGTTTTTGAAGGTTGATATAAATTCCCCTTCCTCTCCCCTTAAGGTTGGGAAAGAAATTAAAATGATTCTTTTGGCTATCAGCCCAGCTTAAACTATTGTCAGGGACTCCCTGAGCCAGCAATTCTTAGCTCTGCACTGCACTCTTCAACCTCAGGACATATTTATGCTTAAACTTGCAGGATTAAAGAATCACAAAGTGACCCGCAGAGTAACTGGGGATTTTTCATACGGGAGTAAGCAAGAGTTCTTACCTATTTCATAGGTTTCATAGATTCTGACTGGGAGACCATGAATTGTCTCTGGAGAATCCACAAAACTCCTAACATTCTATGTGAAAAACGTTCTAAATACATACTTGTACTCATGTCCTGGAGAGAAAACCCATAACTTGCATCAGATTCTCAAAGTGGCATGCGATGGCTCAAATCTCTGGAACAGTTAGGGTAAGATACAGAAGCAGGTAGTAGCAGCTCCAGGTTTTTAAGACAGACTGAAGCCACGTGATTCCTCTGCCAGGCATCAGAGTCTGCAAATTCCCAGAAGGCAGGTGCTTTCTTGTTTTTGTCACCCTCTACATTCTAGCACAGTGACTAGTCTTAGGATATTGTTTCTGTCAAATTAACAAATATCTTTGCAAGAAAAAAATCTACATAGTGAATATTTAATGTAATTGTCACTTCAACTTCAAAAATGTAAAAATGTCAAAAATGTTCTCAGAATTGAGAAAATATGGTAGCATAAGCTTAATTACTTTTTGTTGAATAGATAAATGAATACATGGGAATCAGCATGAATAATCATAATCATAACTCCCACTTAATATTTATTAGGTGCCAGGTACTTAACCACACCCCCTACATGCATTTTCTCATTATTTGGAATTTCAACACTGTGCAGCAAGTATTATTATCTTAGTTTGACAAATAAAGACATTAAGGCTTTGCAGAATAAATAACTTTAAAAAGCTCTCAGTGTTAGTGGGAGGCAGATCAGAATTTGAACTTGGGTTTGTTTGAATATCAATCTCATTCTCTACAGTTTGGGAGGTAAAGCTATACATACAATCAATTTATAAAAAGATCTTCATTCTTTTCCCTGATCCTAATCAAGAATAGAATTCTTAACATTGGTCGTGGGGATGCCTTAGTTTCTTTTATACACTCTCTACTGACTGTTTTGTGCCCACCCTGGTACTGAGTAGAACTTTAAGCCATTAAATTGGCTACAGGTGTGATAAGTGCTAATCAGAGGTGTAGCTGAAGGTGTTTTCTAAGGACAGGAGAAGGGTGGTGGTTGTCTAATGAAAAGATCAGAGAAACCTCTACAAGGTATATGACAGCATTTATCACAAGTTGTTATACATATATAAGTATATGTGTGTAAATTAATCTGTTTTATTCACAATATACCAATGGGCATATTGACAGTAAAAATAGATCATCCTAAATATCCTGGATCTAGGAAAAAAATGCCTGGTACACACACACACACACACACACACACACACACACACTATAAGAATGTATATTTCTAATGACTAAAAGTAGAGTGATGGGGTTGTAATTTAAGAAAGTGGAAACTGGAACAGGAATTTTTTAACACCAGAGGCAAAGAATATTCCAGAAACAGCAGAAGTATTTTAGGATATCATTTGAGAGAGTGGAAGAAATTAAAAGATAGCCCTACTGGTTTGGCTCGGTGGATAGAGCGTTGGCCTTCGGACTGAAGGGTTCTGGGTTGAATTACGGTCAAGGCCACATACCTGGGTTGCAGGCTTGATCCCCAGTAGGGGGCGTGCAGGAGGCAGCCAATCAATGATTCTCTCATCGTTGATGTTTCTATCTTTCTCTCCCTCTCCCTTCCTCTCTGAAATCAATAAAAATATATAAAAATAAAATAAAATAAATATGTTAAAAAAAGAAAAAGTAAAAAGAAATTAAAAGGTAATTACCATCCATATATAGGGTGTCCTCCCAACAATGTATACACACTCTGAATAATTATAAAGTCAGTGCTTATTAAAATACAGCTCATTTTCAAAATGTAATAGAAATCAACCTTTAAGTGTGTATACATTTTTTGGGACACCCTGTAAGTGGACATTCACCATTCAGTAATATTTTTTCTCAGAGAGTAGAAAAGTTAGGTAGGTTCATAAACATTTGAGGTTGCTCCAGTTTTACTGAATTCCAAGCCCACTCTTGATAAACGTGAGCACTTTTTAGTGTCAGGATTTTAAAATCTTAGTCTTGCTTTGCCCTTAACAGTAATCTCTAAATCCCAGAATTCCTCAGTGGATCTTTAGATTCTCTTAATATAATTCAGGTTCTATTTTCTCGGGTTATTATATTCACTCCATTCTGACTGACACATTACTTGAATCTAATGTTTAGCAAATTTTTAGAACCTTAACTTACTTCTTCCCGGAGAGCTGGCAAGAAATCTGGTGAACATTAATTTTTAAATCCTGCAAAGAAAGATTTAGTTTAATTGAAATTCCTTTGAAGGTCTCTCAAGTTAGAGCCATAGTTTCTTAGGAACAAAAAGCCCATCAAAATGTTTCTTTGAAAAAGTGATTCTTTTTGTTAACTTCAGAGGTTACCCCAAACTACTGCTGATATTTTTAACATATAGTAGTTTAGAAACCATCTTTGTGGTGTCCAAAGTAAAGTTTAAAAACTCTTTTTTAATATCATGGTTTTAATATGTATGTTGTATTTTTTTATAAATGTAGGAGATAATTTTGTAGAAAGGACTTAGCATTTGTCATGCTTTTTCCCCCGCTTGGGAATTGGTTCTTGGGAATTTATTAAAAAGTGATGTCTTGCCCTTGTATAGTATCTACATTTTTGAAATATTTACTTTTAGTTTTATTGTGATGTCTTTGTTTTTATTTTTGGTATTTTATATTGAGAGAGTATATTTTTTTAAGCAAAGGTACTAGATTTGGAGGCAGAACCTTGGGACCTTGGAAAAGCCATCTAATACCTGAATCTTCATTTTTCCATCTGTAAAGTGGATAAAAATTGTCCCACTTCCAATTTTATAGAATAATTTTCAAGGTGAAGTAAAAAATTTCTGTGAAAATAATTTTGTGAAACATAACAAAAGGAGCCTGGCTGGTGTGGCTCAGTTGGTTGAGTGTCCCCCCTTGCACTAGGAGGTCACTGGTTCAATTCCTGGTCAGGGCATATGCCCAAATTTTGGGCTTGATCCCCAGTAGGAGGCATGCAGGAGGCAGCCGATTGATGTTTCTCTCTCATCCATGTTTCTATCTCTCTCTCCCTCTCACTTCCTTTCTCTGAAATCAATAAAAACTTATTTAAATAACAAAAAGTATAAACATGTAATTTTTAAAAATGTAAAATGCTTAGAATTGCACCTGGCATATAATAAACAGTCAATGAATATTAGACAATATTATTATTTTTCTAATAATTGTATTAAACTTGCAGTCTAGAGGTTCAGTCTAGAGGTATGTTATGCGAGACAAAATAACCCATCTGACTAAGGGTAGGGCATGATGAAGAACCAAATCTGGATAAGAATTAGAAACAAAAGCAAAAGCACAGTCACAGAAAAAAATTCAACAAAAGATACATTTCTAGTGTTCTCCATATTGTTTGTGCCCCCTCAAAAGTCATGGGGAATCTTAAAGGTAGAGTCTATCATTTGGATTATACTATTGAAACAGGATTTTTTAGGGGTGAAAAAGACAGATTTAGGAAATTTTAGAAATTTTGGAAATTAAGAGGACCATGGAAGAAGCACAGGGCTGCAGAGCACAGAAGGTATATCTCCATAGAATAGGGAAGCTGAAACGCTGTAACAGGTACATTTACATAGAATGAGGGAGTTGGAAACAGCAGAAGGTCTATATTTACAAAATAAAGGGAAGGAAGCCCTTCATCCAGAAGGAGAAGAAGAAAGCCCAAAGGGATTAGGAAAACAATAAGGAAGGACAGGGGGGGGGGGGGGGAACCTCACATGGGACATTTGAGCTCAGAAGTTACTATAGTAACCAGTCCAAGGAAATAGTGACCAATCAGAGGGTACATCAGGGCACCAAGATCTGCAGCCTTTATAAGCTGTAGGGAAAAGGAACTCAGTGGGACTCTTTCCCCCTCCCCACGTGGGAGTCTGTGCTGTGAGATTCTTTCCCCTTCTCCACCTGAGAATCTGTACTTGTTCTCCAATAAATTTCCACCTTTGCTATACCACCATCCATCCGGGGATTCATTCTTGATTCCACCGGATAAGAACCCGGGAACAATCCTGCCCAGGGGAACACAGCATGTTCCAGTCTAAAAAGTCCGTTTCACTATTCAATGGAGAGACAGCCCAAAGAGAATTCAGTGGGGGAATGAAACCCTTATTGAGTTCTGGCTCTCTCGCTAATTATGGATATCACCTGTGAATGGGGGACTCCCTCTCTGGTTTTCAGGTCCCCCCTCTGTGTGTCCCAGGTTGCAACTCATTAGGTTGTGAGAGAATCTTCATAAAAGAGAATGAATTGGCTCATGAACGACAAGAAAATGTCAAACAACATAAGGACAGAGACTTCATCAGAGCCTTAGGAACAATTAGAACCAGGTGATGCTAGGTCCAGCTGCTTATGGTGGAGTAAATAAACCTCGGAGGTGATTCCATGAAATACCTGGAGAAGTGGTAGGAATGGAACCTAGAAATTTAATTGAGGGTATTCAGAAAAAAATTATTGAGCATCTACGAGGTGTCGGTGCTTAAGGCATAAAATGTCTACTGAAGACTCTTGCAGCAATGATGTTCTGCAATTCTGCGAGATTTTACAAGCAAAATGACAAAGCAGCCAGTTGCTCTGGTATCTGTGAATTTTAAATACTTATTTTCACATTTACCATTCTTTCTAATTGGTGGAAATAAATTATCTTAAACCTGAACAAAACAAAGCTTTAAGTTTCCCATTTTTTTTAATACCAGGCTTTTTAAAAAAACCCATTCCCTATATAAGTTTGGGTTTACTCAGCACTAACACTAACAATGTTTGCAAGCCTTTCCGTCTTGAGTTTTCAAGAACACATACACCTTAAGCGCCTTGGGTTTCACCTTTCCCTGTCTAGAAAGCTCTTCCCAAATTTCTACAAGGTTTGCTTTCATACCCCCCTTTAAGAATGTCACTGTGGCAGGTAGAATAGTTCTCAAAGATGCTCAGGTCTTATCCCTGGAACCTTAGTATCTGTTAGGTTACATGGCAAAGGGTAATTGAGGTTGCAGATGGAATTAAGGTTGAAATCAGCTGACTGTAGCAGGACTAACCTGGATTGTCCAGGTGTGTTCAGTGTAATCACAAATGCTTAAAAGGCGGGGGTTGAGGGAGGGGAGGGGTGTGGGGAGGAAGGAAGGCAGAAAGGCAGAAGAGGCTGAGTGGCAAGGAGATGTGAATACAGAGGCTCCTTCAGAGAGATGCAACTTGCTAGTTTTGAAAATGGAGAAAGGAGGGCATGCGTTGAGAGTGGGTGGCCACTGGAAGCTGGAAACAGCAAATGAGTGAATTATATTCTGGAGCTGGGGTAGGGGAGGTCCGGCCTGAAGGCCGGTGAAATCATTTGGTCCGGCCCTGCCAAGGCATTAGGGGTGAGTTAATTAAATATCTAACCAAATATAGCAGGCTAATTTTTAAGTTGATACCTTTGTGTGGCCTGAGAATGATGCTATAAATATCCAAATGGTGCTTGGCAGATAAAAGGTTCCCCACCTCTGTTTTAGAGCCTCCGGGAAAGAAGGGAAACCTGCTGCCACCTTGATTTTTAGCCACTGAGACCCATGCTGAACTTCTGACCGCCTGAACTGTAAGATAACACATTTGTGTTGTTTTGTAATTAAGCTACTGAGTTTGTGGTAGAGGAGGGTTGCTGGTGGAGTGGGGCTGTGGCTGGGGCGCCTGGGGGTCTGAGTTGGCTTGTTGGAGGGTTGCAGGTTGGAGCGCCTGGGGTCATGGAGTGGAAAGGCTGGAAGTGGGGTGGGGGTGAGGGTGGGGAGTGGGGGTTTGAGGAGGGAGAGCCTGGGTGTGTGGGGGGAGCATCATGGGTGGGGAATTGGAGCCACTGTGAGATTGCAGTTGGGGCACCTGGGGGTGGTGGGTTCGCTCTTTATTGGTGAATTTAAAACCTTAGGGCTGGTATTAAAGTACTGCAAGGGAAAAGCAGAGTCGTTGAAAAGGTCAGTAATCTTGGTCGCCCAGGGCTCTCTAAAAAGGGGAACTTCATGGGTGGACGGCCTGGCTCTTCATCTAGCTGTGTAGCTGGCAATGTGTTTATTGGAGATGAATGTCTTTGAAGCAGATGGTTTAGTAATCAAAAACGTTACTACACCTTGCTATCAATCCAAGCAGTCCAGAAAGGCTGCAGGTGTGGAGCAAATACTTGTCTGGCAATTACATACAGGGCTAAGCAGGAAGCCTCCTGAGGCCATAGGAAGGGGCTGCACAAAGGGTTCAGAGGAGGTAAATGTAGTCAGAGATCAGTAGGAGAGGCAGGTAAGGATGTTGTCTTAAAATAACTTGTACTTTATACTTAGAACTTCGTAATTGCCAGCACTTCTGCCTTCTCTAAGAATTACAAACTTTCAGAGGTAATGTACCTTATCTGTGTTGAAACTGCCTGAGAAAGTCGTGCAATAAATTCAAGGTTAAGTTAATATGCTAATCTCCTGAGTTTACATAGAGCTTATAAAATATTTTCACATACATTTCATTTAAGCAACTTAAAGACTCTGAACAGAATGCAGCACAGGTGCTTTATCTTAATCAAATAATTGCTGAAACCACAAAACTAAGGGATAGGAGTGGTAAAATTGCATGCTTCTTTAGTATTTATATGGTGCTTCCACATACATCATCTTCATCCTCCCCAAGATTCAGGTGAGCAGGTAAGTAGGGCAGGTATTCTTGCCCTGATTTTGCTGATGAACAAAGTAAGTCTGGGAGAGTTTTAAGGGACTGCCTTGGATCACGCAACTGTGAAGAAAGGAAACCAGGATTCAAACCCAGGTCTTCCCACGCACGTCCAGTTCGGTGAGTTTATTTTTACTTTGTCTATTGTGATGAGTTTTGGGACATTTCCAAAATGGAAATGAACAAAGTAAGTCTGGGAGAGTTTTAAGGGACTGCCTTGGATCACGCAACTGTGAAGAAAGGAAACCAAGATTCAAACCCAGGTCTTCCCACGCAAGTCCAGTTCGGTGAGTTTATTTTTACTTTGTCTATTGTGATGAGTTTTGGGACATTTCCGAGAGACCTAATGGAGAGAAAAGAGCTCAGACTTTCCGGTGGAGTCTAACAGGCTTGGGTTCTCCCCCTTTCTGTAAATCTCTGGGTGAGTCACTGTTTAAGCCTTAACTTCTAAATATGTAAAATGAGAACGATGTGGGGTTGTTGTAAAGATTTCTAAATCAATTGTATGTAAAATGCCTAGTGGAGTGCTTGCTTCCTCAGTAGATATTTAATGGAGAATTCTGATGTTGATAATGATAATTAAATTCTAGTGTGCAATTAGATTTATAGGTATGGTGTTTAGGGGAAAAGTTTGGCCTCAATTTGGGAGACATGGGATATTAAGGTCTAATAATTCTACTGCAGGGATTTTAATGAACAAGCCATTTGGTTAAAACCAGAAGCCCTGAAGCCTGTGGCTTTATGTAGTTTCCTGGGTTCCTCTGTTGCAACCGGTCATTTTGTTGGCAAAAAAAAAAAAAAAAAAGGCTAAATCTGTCACCTGATATTATTCTTATGAGAGTAATAGAAACCAATTTGCTCTGGCATCAGCAAGAAAGGGAGAAAATATTTATTATATTGTTTGTATATGGGCGTCTCAAGATCTCTTTTCTCACTTCTATTTTCTGCTTCTTTCCCTGCATCTGCTGTGTTATTCTCTTCCTCTAAAGACCAGAGCTCTTGTCTCCATTCCATGTGCTTGTTCTTAGCTCTTCTCATTCAACATCTTATTGTTCCGGGACACCCACGGAGTATAACTCAATACTCCTGGTTGAGATTCTAAATTCCAAGATGACAAAATTCATCCTCCTGGCCTGGGACAAGTATCCTCCCCTGATTGAATCCACTAAGCTACAGTCAGGAGGGGAAGGGTTGTGTGCTATCGATGTGACTACTGGAGGCCACTCCTGTGATGGGGTCCTAGAGGCTCGGCAAAAGTTGTTCACAAAATTCTTCCACTTTCGCTTGATTCTTATGGTTCTAACCTGACCTCATGCAATGAAATAGACCATTATTAGGAGATTCTCAATCCGCAAGAGCACTGACCTTTTCCTACCCATAGTTGCACCTTAAGTTCTGGATATGAAGCAATAACTACCTTTTATTAAATGCTCTCAGACCCAGGGCTAAGCTGTCACATGCATTGTCTTATTTAATCCTCAAATAGACCAATGGATAGGTGTTATTTTTCATTTTCTACTTGGGACCCTAAGCCATAGAAATGTTATAGACCTTGACCAAAGTCCACAGCTAGTTCATTATAGAGCTGGCATTAAAGCACCAAACATTGCCCCTCATCCTCTGCTGTTTGAAGCGGCTTAATATATTCTTGTCGACTGTTTGCTGTGACCCTAAAATTTGATCAACTCTTAAGAACTGCCCCAGTGATGGCGTTGGGAGAGAAATTTGTGGACCTATTACTTGAAAGGAATAAATCACTGACTGCCTTTGGAAATAACCTTTGTGGTGTCAAGAGAGTATTTGTTGAAATGATGGAGAGAGTGCGGTAGTCTAGATGAGAAAAGGTTAGAGGGTAGAACCCATTCATGCACATACACATATTTTTTCTCTAATTCTTTAATATCACGCATTAAACACACAGACATTCACAAGTCTGTACATTTGGGGGCAAACCTCCCTGGTGCTCATTGGTTCCTTCTGTTCTGTCTGGACTGATTAGAAAGTCTGGACTGATTAGAAAGAGCTGCCTGGGGCCTCAGTTCTTGGTGGATGCACCTCTAGAGCAGACCTGGTGCCGGAAAGCTCCGAAGACTTTTGCCTTCCTGAGGCCAGAGTACACCATTTGAAATGTAATTGCAAAGCTGTATTTACTTTTCCGTTACAGCTGTCAGGAGAAAGCTCTGTAAGGGGCTGCAGTTTCTATAATAGCTGAGGTGGGGAGGAAGCAGGCAGCACCATTTTATTGTTGAAAACCAGCTCACCGATTAATGTAAAAAGCCAATAGGAATGGAATCAGGGAACTGGGATCTTATTTGAGACATCATTTTTTGCTCAGAGCTTGTGGATTTTTCTTTCTTTTTTGGAGAGGTATTTGGACGAGCTGTATAATTAGCCATCCCATCTGGGTCTGTCCTCTCTTGTGAACTTATTATTTTGGGCCTGTCTTTTCCTCCTGAGTCAAACTAGTGCTTTCTCTGATCTTGTCCATTCATGGAAAAGCTTGTGTTTGTTGTTTTTTCCCCTCTCCAAATTACAGCTTCGTATAAAAGAGATACTGCAGATGTCCTTAGTCATGGACTGTATTTACAGGGACATGTGATTTCCCTTGTTACAGGAACTCACTTCCCCATCTTCTTAGCCATCCTGGTTTAGTGTAGATTTCCATTTGTTGATCAATATCTGGGTGTGAGAGATGTGGCCCATAGAGGGAGACAAAGGCTGTGCCAATGGTTCAGGCCACTGTGTCAATCTGTTTTGGCCACTATTTTTTGGTCAAGACCATTTATTACTTTTCATTGTCTATATATCTGCCAACAAGTTCCACAGAGGCCAGCCCATCCTGGTTATACACCCATGAGAGCACACCACAATTCATGATTTGATGAAGAAATACACTCAAGGTGTTTCTCAAGAGCTTTTAGCTTTCCAGTCTCTGAGGAGACACCGCCAAAGGAAAAAAGAGCAGCAGAGTAATTCATAGCCCACCCCTGTTCTCCTTCATAAGGACCAATCCTCCATAGAATATAAAATTGTAGTTCATTTTGAGGATGGAGTTAGTGCGGCTCCACCATATCTGTGGATGCTCACCTTCCTGGTCAATGACTTGCTTTATATTCCACCCTTATGTCTGCTAATGATATCTCTACAGGACTCAAGCAGGTCTTAGTGATGGGGAGAACCTGAGAGTGGGGTATAGTAAAACATTTTTCTTAAGATGCATAGCTGGGTTTCTGAGTGCTAGTCTTCCTTTCTGTACGTACTTAAACAAACCTCACAGCAACTCTAGGGGTTCAGTCATAGAATTTGCAAAGAAGGAAGTTTTACCTGGCACGAGAGTGATGAATTCCTTTATCAGAACCAGCACAGTATGTAGCTTGTCCTGCCTCTCTTCCCATCTTGTACTGATAGAGAGTAAACTGGGGACTCTTTATAGGTCCTTCCTGTTCTAGGACAAATAGAATGGAGTTCTTTGGGGGAATGGCTGCCCCTACACCCAACAGAATGAGAATATAAGAAATAGGGTGGTGTTCTGTCTTTCTATTAGGCTTTTTTTTTTTCAATACTAGCAATGAAGAGAGTTCCTGAGAGAGGGACTGGTGCTGCATCTTTGTATTTAGGAACCACTGAGCTGTAGGAATAGGGCATTAGAAATGGGGCATTGCTGAAAGGTTTGTGAGTAGAAAATTCTAATATTTCAAGAACTTGGAAGGAGGTGTTTGTCCTGGGTAGACGGGAGAGGGTGAGTACATAAGCTTGGGGAAGAAACCGGGACAAGCAGAAGATAAATGCTCCCGGTAGCAGAGTCTACCTTGGAATTCCTTACCTCTGGTGCTGGCAAATGTTAACAACCAGTCTTTTTTTTTTTTTTTAGAAGGTATTGTTTTTAGTGTTTGCCAATTTTCATGGTGTAAATATTTCTGATATTCCTTCTTCCATGGCTAGTTTCTAGCTACCAATGAGACATTGCTAATTGGCAGAATTGGGGAAAAATGTGCACACTCAACTCTTGTGACCTGGTGTGAGTAGGCTGTAGCACCACAAGCAACATGTTAGTCCTTTATCCTCCTGCAACATCCTCCATGCTTATGTGCTTCCCCCGCACCTTGAACCCTGACATTCACTCCTATTTCTGGACAAAAAGAGCCTGACTTGAATTTTGTTGCCTTGATTAGTTTTGTGAACTGGATTGGAAGAACTTAAAAACCTTCACTTTCCTTCTGAGACAAGCAGTAGAATGTTAGAGGCTGACAATATTACTTTTTCATAATGAAGAATCATTTTCTTCTTGGGCCCAATCTGCAAGGTATTATTTATTTCTACCCAAGTACCAGAGGCTATAAATTTCTCTCCCATCATAGTGGAGACACAGACATGGCTTACTGGATATTGAAGCAGGAACGACAGGGCTGAACTTTAGCAGTGAATTAATAAGGCAGCCAATTCTGGAATTGTGACAGGTGCTGAAGTTTTATAGAGCATATTAGCAGACATCAACCTCATTATACATTTGAGAACCACCCCATAGTGAATAAAGTATGAACTTTGAGCCATTGCAGTGACGAGATCAATAGTTCTCTAATATTGAATGCTCTGATATAAAAGTAGAACCACCACAGTGTAGACTAGAAAGATGAAAACAAAAAGGAATACTGATCAATTGGAGTCAGATGATTCTCCAAGGACCCAGGAGATTGTGCTCCTCATGCATTAGTGCTTTAATGTGCATTAAATATCATGGAGGTTCTTAGGTGTGGCAGTGCCTACTCCTGTTCCAGGCACCTCCTATTCCTGTTTATTCTGGAGACTCCACACTGCAGCTCTCTACCTGGACTTTGCTTCTGGCTACAGGGACATATTTAACCTGCACGCATGGCAGGCTGGAAATTTCAGGGGGTTAGTGTATCTCAAACAATCATGCATGGAAGTTGGAACAAATATTGGAGTTCTTTACCCTTTAAGTGATACAACTTTGAGCTCTGTACTACATTAGTGGTTCTCAACGTATATCCCAAGGACCTCTGGGGAACCCTGAACTCCTTTTAGGAGGTCTGTGAGATCAAGACTATTTTGAACAAGTACAAAGATATTATCTGCTTTGTATATCCTGACTTTTTTCTCAAGAGTACCAGGGGAGTTCCCCAGAGGTGGTAATGTTACTCCTGGGAAGGCTAACAGGATGTATGCTTATTAATTCTTAATAAAAAATAGTTTTAGTTTTGTTGTCTAATATGGTAGAAATTGATGGATATAACTCACACAAAAAATCGTGATAGTTTTTAATAGGATAGAGCGGTTCTGGGACCAAAATGTTTGAGATGCAGGGCTGTACAGAATTTCCCAGAGCCACAGAGAGATTCAGAACCAGTTGTCCGAAGCAGGCACCTGCCCATTAACATGTTATGTGTTGGTTTCTTTCCATCACTGCCTCACTTTCCCTTACTGGTCTCAGGGTCTACTGCTGGGGAATATAAGCTAAGGCACCAGAGATTTGGGGTGGTGCCTAGGAATCTGCATTTTAATCAACAGTGGGTGAATCTGATGCGGACGGCACATGAGCCTCACATAGCTGAGCTTTTTCCGCATTCCTTAAAAAGAATGGGAACAGAGTGGGGAGGATAGTGGAGGTTTGCACTTGAGCAACCAAAATGTATAGTACACGTACATGTGCAAACATGCTATCACACATGATCACTTTACGTGTTTATCTCTTAGTGCCTGTAAAAACAGATTTTAATTCTGCTTCATTTCCCAGCTCCCCAAGGTTTTTAAATCTTTGTATCAATCTCTCTGTGTTTGTCTTTTTCCTTTTCATTCTTTAATTTATAAATAGTTCAGTTAAGTACTTTTATAGTATGTATTTGATATAATTCGAATTCTGTAGTGAGGGTTGAGTCCATTTGAAATGTATTGTTTGTCATTATAACTATATTGTTGGCTCTATAGGACTCTGAGTTAAAATGCTCTCACAATATTATACAAGAGGTGTCCGAATCAGGTGACGTGTCCAAAGTGGCAGACTAGATAAGCAGCATATGTTAGGGAAAGTTATCAGCATTTATACTAATGCATGTCTGCACTGAAATATTCATTTCTCTATATCTAGGTAATATGTATTAAATAAAGCCTACTGGGTGGCCGTGTAATACAGTGGGACACGGATTTGAGTCCCTAAACAGTTACATGACTAGCCACTGGGTTATTATGAAAATTAAGAGAACAAATGTAAAACCCAACTCAGTGAATCTCACAGAGTGAACAGTCCAGAAATGTTAGCTGCTCTTATTATTACTACTATGATTATTGCTATCACAGGTTTTTAAAAGCATAAGTCATGTTTTTAACACTCAAGTATTTATATTATTGGAGAGTAACAGGAAAGAAATCGATGTTTGGGGCCAATACAATGAGGTGCTAAAGGATAGGACACAGCCTTGGGGATTCATAAAAGTTTTAGAGGAGAGAGAGAATCAGAGAAACTTGTAGTGATGAGAAAAAATTCCATAGCGGCTGTGCAACTTGAAACATTTGTCTTTTAAAACTAATTGGCTGTTCTGTTTCCAGACAATAATACATCAGCTCACACTTTACACGGCAGACTGAGTGTGCAACATGTAAGGCAGCCAAAGCGTGGGTCACTTCTCAAAGACAGTGTCCCGAGTCAGAGTGTCGGATATCTGGCAGCTCACACAGGACACTGGGGGAGGTCTCTAAGGGCTTTCTCCTCCCAGGACAGTGCTGCTTTGCTTTTGAGGCAACCTTTTTTTCCCCCCAAAGGCTTTTAGTCACATTCACTTAACATTTTCCCTGGGAAGAATTCTATTCATTACTTCTGTACTTATTTATGGTTGGTAAAATTGAGGTACCCAGTTTATCAATCCAATATGTTATTCCGTTGGAACTTACAAGAGGGTATCTCTATAGGGGCATTTCTCTTCATTCTTTACTTGTAAAAAAAACCCATAAGATAAATAATGTTAACTATATACATGCGTGTACAGGTACATATTATATATTACATATATACAGTATATAATGACACATGTATGTATGTGTATATTTGAACCACAATCATGTGGAGAAGGGATTTTTATCACGTGATTGAACCTTGCTCTCTCTCACTAAGGAAAATGCATTGAGATTCTAATTCTTTTTCCCTCTGGTAGTAAATGGCTCATTTGGATATACATTATGATAAGTTGTCAGCCAGCCACATCCTGTGATCATTGTTGGTGACTATTGCTTTGCTAATACTTTATTTTATTCATTCTAAGACACCATTGATTTTAAGACACACTCTGTGTGTACCATCAAGAGGGAAGAAAGAATGCTGCCAACTAAACTGTGACATAATGCGTTCCTAGCACTTTGCATTTCCATTCATATTTGTCAAAAAGAGACTACTTTAGATGTGAATTTGTATCGTATGTAACTTTTTTTTAATAATAAGGAAATTATAAAGAGTATCATGAAAATAAGAAAAAAAGAGTATCATGAAGATAGTCATAAATGTCAATTCAACACCCATCTCTTTTGAATAATTTTTTAAAACTCAGAATTATTTTGTTTTGCTACTGGTGTCCTGTCCTCTGTGCTTGCCACACTTTCTCAGTTTTGGTGTTGGCACTTTCCTATTGATTTTTTTCCTCAGTCAAATTATATGTTGCCAGCCAGAAGTTAAGCAGTTTCTGTTCAAAGTCACTGTGACATTTTGACAAATTGCTATGTGGCAATCTAATGGCAGTCCTGAGTAATGCATAACTTGGTCACACCAGTACTTCACTGCTTTGCAATGTCTTTAAACTGTTTTGTGGATTTTGGCAACTCTTCTGTCTTCAGTTGCGTTGCTTGTTGTGAGAGGAAATCCTTTGGCGTGTGTTTCAGTGATCAAATGTAACACGGCTTCATCTACTTACACTGCCAAAAAAATACGGAATTGTGGCTGTACCAGTCAGAGGCGGCTAGATGATGCCAACATCTCAGTGGCTTCAAACCACAAGTTTTACTTCTTGCTCACGGCTCCGTGCTCTTCCCAGGTTGGCTGGGAGCTTTCACGTCATCCTTTCTCCAGGGCTCGTGCTAATGGAATAGCCACTTTGGGGAATATTGCTGGTCATTGTAGCCAAGGGGAAAAAAAGAAGTGAGAAGGTATGCACTGCTCTTAAAGTCACCCACACCACCGCTCACATTTCTCTGGCCAAAACATGTCATAAGGTCACACCCATTGTCAGGGATTTGGAAAGTGCAGTCACACCAAAAGCCTGGGAGAAGAAGTGGGGATATTTGATAGACAACAATCATGGCTCCCACCATTTACCCTTCTGCTCACAAAATATTCTCTGTCTTTACTTGCATGCGGAATATACTCATTCCTTCCCTCACTGAACACAAGTTCAATCTGTTCCCTGCAGCCAGCTTGAAAGGCAGAATCTCTGGGTGATGTGAGATTTATTCATTGGGGGAATGTGTGTAGTGGTCTCTGTATCAGGCTTGAATGTTGTTCCTTTTGGTCTAGAGACAACTTGTTCGCTTCCCCTGCTGATTAGTATAAAGAACAAAGCAAGGACACTACCAGGGAAGAATGAGAGATACTTTTCTAAGCAATTTTGAAATCCCACTGTGCAGACATAGCTAAGGTCTCCTGTGTTGGTGGTGGGGAATGTTCCTTGGTTAGCCCTGTGGATGGGGTTAATCTTCTTACTTAGCTGTTCTCTGTGGACTTCAGGTTCACTCTCTGGGAGTTTATTCTTTTTCATTCTTCTGGCCATAGCTGAAGAAGATATTGGTGAGTATGCCCTACTTAGGGGCTGAATGTGCTCTTATCCTACTACCAGAGGCCCAGTGCATGAAATTTGTGCACTGAGGTGAGGGGGGGGCTCAGCCCGGCCTGCACCCTCTCGCAGTCTGGGAGCCCTCAGGGGATGTCTGACTGCCACGCAGCCACTGCACTTGCCAGCCGTGAACCCAGCTCAGGGTTTCTGGCTGAGCGGTGCTCCCCCTGTTGGAGTGCACTGACCACCAGGGGGCAACTCCTGCATTGAGCGTTTGCCCCCTGGTGGTCAGTGTGCATCACAGCGACTGGTCATTCAGCTGTTCGGTCGATTTGCATATCAGCCTTTTATTGTATACGATCTGTATTTAGACAAGTGGGAAACCCAAAGTTAAATATCAAACAGTGTGGTGACCTTTAATCCTTGATGACAGTTCTTTTGGCAATGTAATTCTCTCAGAAATAGGGATTCTTATCTAATATCAGTCAGCTTCACATGCCAAGAGGGGTTATCATTATCTTACAAACATACTCCTCGGATTCCTTTGGTCTTTTCTATCTCCAATTAATTGTGGGAATGTCTATTGTTCCTAAGATGTTTTATTTACTTAAAAAGATTTATCAGATACCACTCTCTTAATCTGAAACAATTTAACTGGTGGTGTGCTGGCAAATATTTAACCGCTGGCTCTTGGTGGTGGTGGCAGCGGGGAGGGCAGGGGTAGCCCTGGTTTGTAGCATGTCTAGTTCAGGCTGCTAGAACAAATTACCATAAACTGAGTGGTTTAAACAACAGACAGTTATTTTTCATGGTTCTGGAGGCCGGATTCTAAGGTCAGAGTTCTTGTTGAGTGCCTTCTTCCTGGTTTGCGGATGGCCATCTTCTCGTGTATCCTCAGATGGGGGAAAGAGTGTTAGCTAGCTAGCTGTTTGGCCTCTTATAAGGACACTGACCTCATGGGTAAGGACTCCATCCTCATAACCTAATTATCTCCTAAAGGTCCCACCTTCAAATATCGTCACATTGGGATTAGGGTTTCAACATATGAATTCGGGTGGGAGGGGGGCACATTCAGTTCAAAGCATAGCATTCACTGATTCCCAGGGTATAAATACTGCCACTGTGGCCCATTTCAAGCTACCAATGTGACTCATATAATCACTGATTTTATAGGATATCCAATACAGAGATATAGCAATAACCTTGAGAGCATAGATAATAGTAAAATGTCATACAATAATTACAGCGTGATGAGTTTTGAATATTATAGTTGTTTTTAATGTAATATATGTAATTTTAATAATGGCTGTCTTTAACTATTGCCTTATCAATTTCTAAAAATTTATCCATTGGCTCTTATTGAGCTAGTATGAGCCAGTTCAGCACATGGTTGCCTTAATCGATTCAGCTTTTATAACAGTGAGTGTAATGGTCACACACTTGCTTTTATTTTTCCTATGAGGCTGAGCTTTAACTGTCCATTGTTGCTTCTGTCTACTGTCAGTTTTGGGGTTGGCAAGCAGTTGCTGAGCAAGTTCTGGAATGCCAGCTGAGAGCAGAAGAACCTCCCAATTTATAAACAATACATTTTGGAGTGTTTTGAAACATAGCACTGATACATTCAGCAAAGACCTTGGATATAGTTTAACTGGCCAAAACCAAATGTAGATTTGCATAGGTTAAAATGAAGTTATGCGCACATAGAATCAAAGTAATGTTAGCAACCAGACTCTGTGAGGAACAGAGCTTTGGGAACTAGAAACCAGAGATGTCACAATTGAAACTGTCTCTTACCTCTGCTTCTTTCTAGGTGTCCATATTTTCTCTCTTGACAACTTCCTCTACTTCATAAGTTTCAAGTTTTTGTCTTGGTGCTACTATTGCAGTGGTAGTTTAATACCAGTTAAAATCCCAAGAAAGAACTGGGAGTGCTCTAATTTGGGATTGGTGCCCACTCACTGACCAATAAACTGCGATGAAGGGAGTGGTGGTAGGGAGGCAGGTAATTATGGTTCGCCCCGGAGAGTTAGATGTCTACTCTTAGACTACAGAAGCTCACACTTGATCAGGATAGTGGAGTGAAGACACTGTAGTGATCCTGACAAGTCAGTCATACATTACTGTGTGTCCTGCACATGTCTCATGTTGCCCTAGTGAGAGAATGAATTATGCACAGGTACCTGAGGTCTTACCTTTAAAATAGCTTATTAAGTTTAGGTTTCACCCATCCATCCATCCATGCAAATGAATTGACTCTCTGACATAAACAAAGAGAAAATTTAGAAACATAAAAATCCTTCAAGGCACAAGCATTATGTGAACTTGAAAATTTTTGAAATAACTTGTCCATTGAGACACGTTGGCCTGCTTGGGTTACTAATCAATTTTAAGGCCATAGATTGTATTTATGTTTCCACATGAAATTCTATAAGTGTACATTTTAAAACTCTAGAGTATAATTTAATTTAACTCACTATCAGTCTTGCAATTAAACCATCTAAATGTGTGGGTTAGAAGTCAGGAAAAAGTTGAGGAGACAAATGGTAAGACAGAATTCTTATCACAGAATCAAGGGCAAATGAATTGGTGAAAATGTTTTCCTGCCTGAAGACTACTGGTTAAGTATCAGTGAGCTCTGTGACACAAAACATCTTTATGGAGAACTGAAAAGTCCAGTTTATTCCAAGGAGAGTCTCTTTTGGCCTTAAGATTCAATAATTATGCCTAGTTCTCTCCTTTGTTGGGCAGTGTCTGGTGAGAAAAAGCATGCCTGAGAGTAATGTTGGGGCTAGAGTGGCTTGGAAGGAGTACACATCTCATCCTGAAAGTTAGAGTCTAGAAGTTGGCTTACAAAGGGGTGCCAAGGCCAAATCTATAATAATAAAAGCTTAACATGCTAATTAGACAGGATGTCCTTCTGGACAACCTTCCAGACGAAGGCAGGGCTGCGAAGGAAGCCCGGGTCCTGGGTGCCTGCTGGTGGCGGGAGGGAAGCCAGTGCTGGCAGCCGGGGGAAGGAAGGCCTACTCTTGCACAAATTTTGTGCATTGGGCCTCTAGTTCATTATAAAATTCCAAAATCTGGGCTGCCTGCCCAATAGTTGAGGAAGAGGGTTGACAAAGTAGGCCAAAACAGAGGAGGCTGTTATAGACTGCCCCCCTGCCCCTCCCCACCAAAGTTCTTATGTTGAAGCCCTGGTCCCCACTGTAATGGTATTTGGAGGTAGAGCTTTTAGGAGGTAATTAGGTCATGGCAGTGGAGTCCTTACAATGGAATTATTGACCTTCTAAGAAGAGACATGAGAGCTAGCTTCTCTCCTCCACCATCCCCAATGCCCCCTCTCTCTATGCCATGTAAAGATACAGCAAGAAGGAGAACATTTACAAGCCAGGAGGAGAGCTCTTACCAATAACTGAATCTGCCAGCACCTGAAACTTAGATTTTCCAGCTCCCAGAACTGTGAGAAATATTGGTTACCTAAGCCACCCCATTATGGCATTCCATTATGGCAGCCTGAACTAAAAGAAAAGTGAGTCAACAGCGACAAAGCAGGCAAACAGACATAACCTGTAGGACAAGAGTGTTGGCACCATTAGCGCCTTGGTACTATGGTCTTGGGCCCTATTTGGGGGTGTATATGGTTTATTACAGGAACTCCACAGGATGGACAGAATGAATCACAGTTGAGTCTAAACATACTTCTTTGACAAGAAAGAAAAAGTAGTGATCTTTTAATTATTTATATATTTGGTGTTAGGACTGGAATCATACTGATATTGAAATAGGCGTCAAGGGTATGGAGGTGGTAGGTAGAATGGATGAAATAATGTTGGGTGGAAAGTGTTTATGGGCAAAGCTGACCATATTTAACTTACTGTTCTAATGGTCAGAACTGCTTCCAATCATCTCTTCCTTCTCTTATCAACCCCAACATTGGCTTCCTATGGCTATTTGGTTGTGGAGGTGAGAGAGAAAATAGTTATGGTTATAGGAATAGGATTTAATTTTGGAGTAGAAGCTACATATCATATTCTGTATTGTTTACCTATTTTCCAGGAGCATTCTGAGGATTTTTACTGATGGGATAGTTGAGAGCATTCACCACAAAGTCTAAATGTGCATCGTTTAAAATATTGCCTGATTAGTCTTTCATTTCAGTTAGGAAGGTACAGATGTTTAATCACACTGGTTTCTATATTTAAGATATAGATAAGATTCTACTTTTAATCACCATAAGTGATTCTAATTGCAATTATTTCTTTATGCTATATCAATCTGCATTTCCTACCATATAAGGTGAATTTACTGAACCTCTTAAGAAATATTCCTTACTGATGGGCTATACATTACATTTTTTAGAGGCCATATTTGTTGAAGGTGCTAGTGCATTTACTTGCTCTGACTTTCTTCCAAACACATTAAATGACCTTGAAGTATGATTAATCACAGTAGATTTTTTTAAAGTAACATATCATATTTTTATTTAACTTGACTTTTTTTTTTCTTCTTGGTTCCCTCCACCTAATTGCTTTAATGAGAAACCAGATTCCTAGAGAAAACACTTCTTGGCACAGATACCAGTTCTCCCAAACTGGTACACAGCAGTGCTGCTGGGCTTGACTCTCCCAGTGGGAGGGGGCATCTGAAGTGAGGTTGTTTTCAAAAGGTTGACATTGGGGCCCTGGCTATGATACTACAGTCCCATTCAGTCTTTTATTATTCTTGCTCTGTAACTTGACTTTGGTCCAGGAAGAGGAAATCCTTGGGCTTAATTGAAGACAATCAGCCCAAGGTCAGGAGGGTAATGCTAAACAGACTGGAGGTAAAAGTAGCGTGGAAATAGGGAAGAAGGTAAGACTAGAGTGGGTTCAAAGATTAGACTCAAGGATGGATGCTGAATGCATCTGGAAGGCAAAATATACTTGAACCTAAAATATACAGAGCCCTGGGGAGAAATAAAAATAAATCAAGCTTATTTGGTTTATTACCTTTCCACTTCCCTGGTGGTTTGTCCAGCTGTTACCCCAGTTTGGGCGGGCGGTTTGTAAGCCTGATTGTTAGGTGTTTATCATGGGCTGCCTGTTAGAGCAGCTGCTGGTAAAAGAACCCTCAATGCCTTCATTATGCATCAACTCTCAAACCTCACAGTTGCTGATATTAAACTGCTTTGATTGGAGATTATAGGGATTCATTTAAATTTTAAGTGGCACATTGCAATGTGCTTTTAGGTAATCTGTAATGCGCCTCTGGGCATAGCCCATTTTTATGTAGGTGTCTAAATTACCGAGTGGGAATGCTTTAGATTAAAGTGAGTAAGCAGCCCCTGCCACGGAGGAACTTCTTTCAGTTAGCTGCATTGCCCCTCACAGTCCTGGATGTGGCTAATAAAATATCACATGAAAGTTACCTTTTACTCAATGGATTCTCCTTTGCAAAAGCCATTGAGGGTTGGCCATAAATATTTCCTGAAGGGTAGCTGTCCTTAATACCATTTTACAGATGAGGAAATCAAAGGTTGTTTAAATAAGACTCATGAGTTCTTAGAGACTAGCATTGTGGTCAAAAAGGTGAACCATGGAGACAGACTGCTTGGATTTGAATCCCGGCTCCATCACTTATTACCTGTGTTGCTCTAAGCAAGTTATTTATCCTTTTTGTTCTCAGTCTTCACGTCTGAAAATAGGAATAACACTAGCTTCTGCCTTCTAGGTTTCTTATGGGGAATGGTGCGCTAATATTTTTAAAGCTTAAGAACATGATAAGCATCATAAAAGTGTTTTGTGATCCATACTTTCTTATCTGAAACTGAGGGACAGGTAAGTTTTAGAATTCAGACTTTTTCAGATTTTAGAAAAGTGATAGATATGAGACAAAATATTATGTGACATCTACAGGAGGGTCTGGGCACTGAAATCAAACATACTGATGGTTTTGCAGCCAAACAGATAAGCCATCATTCTAAGTGGGGGGAAATGTATCAACAGGCTTCATTAGTTTGAACTAGGTTTAGGCACTAAGTTAAAAAAAAACACAACTCTTTTTCCCCCCAGAGCCTTTATGTATTTTAAAATTACGGATAAGGAATTGTGGATCTGAAACAACATCAAATGGTAGACAAATTATGACAATCCAGAAATATTCAAGGTGCAGACTAGAACTTTGAGCCAAAATTCCATTTCTGCAAACTGAACACAGAACTTAAGTGGTTTATTCAAGGCCACATGGCTAGTCACATCAAATATGGGACCAGATCTCCAGATTCCTGCTGTTGGGCCCAACGTTTTCTGCACTAAACACAAATGTTTCAAAGCCACCCCCCAAGATACTCATTAATTCCATGGAATGGAATACTTAAGAAATAAGAATTCTGGGATTCTTGTTTTGGAAGTATGTTTTAGAACTTTTGGTGTTCTAATGAGCATTGTGAATCTACAAAAGGGTGGTGTGTTGTACACCTTTCCTATATTTATTTTTGGATACATTCCTTATATTGAGAACATTTCACAGGGCACACTTTGGAACATCCTGTTTCACCTTTTTCTAAACAACAAGGCCTCTCACAGTCATTGCACTTAGTGGTTTTATGCATGATAGTGATTCCCATCATTATAAGGAATGCTGTCCCATTGCTTTCCAGGGGCATCATTCAAGGAGAGTTGCATGCTTAGGGACTCTTTGCCTCTGGAGGAGGTTCACTTGATTGAAAAGACACTAGAGTACCCACAGTTGGGTATCTCAGTGTGGCAATATTCATGGATGCAAAGTTCTGAATATTTATGGAAGATGGCTTCTGTCATCTTTTCAGATCTGTCAGATGACCCCAGAGACACTTCTGGAAGTGATATCACCATGGCTGCCCAAGGAGAACTCCAAGTTCAGTTCAAACTTGTATTGCTTGGTGATGGCAGGACTGGGACAATGACATTCGTGAAATATCACCTGACTGGTGAATTTGAGGAGAATTATGTAGCCACCCTGGGTGTCGAAGTCCATCCCTCATGTTGCACACCAACAGGGGGCCTATTAAGTTCAATGTCTGGGATACAGCTGGCCAGGAGAAGTTTGGCTGACTGAGAGACGGCTATTACACCCAACCCTAGTGTGCCATTATAATGTCTGATATAACTTCGAGAGTTAATAAGAATATGTCTAGCTGGCAGAGAGATCTGGTACAAGTGTGTGAAAACAACCCCATTGTGTTGTGTAGCAACACAGTGGATATTAAGGACAGGAAAGTTAAGGCAAATCAATTGTCTTCCATCGAAAGAATTGTCCGTACTATGACATTTCTGCCAAAAGTAACTACAACTTTGAAAAGCTCTTCCTCTAGCTTGCTAGAAAACTAATTGGAGACCCTAAGTTGGAGTTTGTCACCATGCCTGCTCCTGCCCTACCAGAGATTATCCTGGATCCAGCTTTAGCAGCACAGTATGAGCATGATCTAGAGGTTGCTCTGACCACCACTCTCCTGGGTGAGGATGACGACCTGTGAGAAAGGGAAGCTGAAATCTAGTTTTACAGGCAACTGTCCTGTGATGTCAGGGTGCAGCGTGTTTGGCACTTTATTATACAGCTAAGCAGAACCTGTGCTTGATCTTTGGGATGCTGAAAGAGATGAATGGGCTTCAGAGTGAATGTGGCAGTTAAAAAAATAGCTTCATTTTTTTTTTTGGACCTATATATTTAACTGTTTTGGAATACAGTTGTTTCCTTATTTTCAACTATAAGAATGCTGCACTTGCATCACAATATTCAGAGGTGAAGCCTTGTTTGTTACTGTCATTCTCATTCCTTTTCATTTAGAATCAGAATAAAATTGTATTTCAGAACTCTAAAAAAAAAAAAAGAATGTGGTTCATAGGCAAAGAAGTGAACCCATAAAGACTGACGTCATTCCGTCTTCCATCTCACAAGTCCACTAGAAGAGTACTATTTCCTTATCCTTGGGCTACTGAGGAATTTCAGTTTCATCATTTTACCACAAGGCAGTGAGGGGGTTGATGCTTATAACATCTGTGGGTAAACCCATGGACCCGGATGGAAATGAATCCTCTGGTATGTATGCCCACGAGTCTTCTAAAGAAAACATAATTTCTTTTAATGTGAAGATCGTCCAGAAACGTTGACCAGACCCTTAGAGACGAGTTGTTCTTCCTCAAACAATACCAGTTCTTTTGGACGTGCAATGAGCCCCTTGTACATCGTGTGCTTTTGGAGCACTTTGTTCTACTAAGGTGCTGTTGGGAAACTTTTGGTTAGAAATTGGCTATTAGTGCCCAGCTGGTTTGATTCAGTGGTTGAGCATTGAGCCATTAACCAAGAGATTACCAGTTTGATTCCTGGTCAGGGCATATGCCCGGGTTGCAAGCTCAATCCTCAGTAGGGGCATGGAGGAGGCAGCCAGTCGGTGTTTCTCTCTCATTGAGGTTTTGATCTCTCTATCCCTCTCCCTTCCTCTATCTCTAAAATGAAGAGGTCAATGGGGGAAAAATGGGGACATATGTAATACTTCCAACAATAAAAATAAAAAATAAAATCAATAAAAACATATTTTAAAAAACTTTAAAAAAGAAAGTGGCTGTTAAATTAAAAATTTAGTTACGTTTTATATTCCTGTGAAATCTCTTGTCCCCTAAATATTTGCTGTATATATTTCTCTTATAACCAACTGGCTTTTCTTCCAAGTGTATGATACTCTTTATTTTTAAAAAATGTTACTACTTTGGGGAAAGGTTTTTACATGTGGGCTTCACCTATACTCCAGCGACATAGTACCAGGTAAGTTTCATTAGAAGGACACTTGGAAGGACTGGTGCAAACTTGGGTCACATTAGAATCTTTTAGGACCCTTCAAAGTGTATGAAGCCCAGGCTCACCTCAGCAATGATATCAGAATCTCTAGGGAAGGGACCTTGGCATCAGTATATATTTTAAAAAAGTCTTCAGATGATTATGTGTGGCAAAGGTTTAGAGACACTGTCTTAGTCAGAATGGTTAGTTTATAATACCATATTCAGGTATGGTCAGGGACATGGCATTAACCATATCTCAGGGGTTATAAGATAAGTAGCCATGAGCTGAAACCAGCCTAAAGACATGTTTTGTTGGGCCAGCATAGAGCAATGTTAACTTTTCTTGAACTTGGAAAGTCCTTACTCAAGGTTTGTGCTCTCTACTGCCCATCTCAATAATCACTATGATATCAAGTCACTTCTCACACTTGTGAGACCTGCCTGGCAATGATAGGTATTTGAGTTCATGACCCCTGAGATACCTGGAGGGGCTCTCTAGTAGGGAAGCTATTATAAAAACAGTAAGATTAACTGAGAATTACTAAACATACACTGAAGACTGAAAACATATACTGTTTATGGAAGCATAGATTCCACTTGTCCCCTTATAGGAGAGCTCCCTGTGGGGCAAAGGCATGTTCCATGGGGTGCTAGGCAAACTGAAACCCCAGATGGTGTCTACCCCATGTGGTCAGTGGCCACAGAACTGGAGTGAAACTGACACCCTCACTGAGAGGAAGGGAGTGAAGCCAGCATCCTCTCCGAGGCCATGGCCAAGAGGAGAACAATAGGATGAACAGTAAATTAACAGATGAGAGGTCTGAAAGTAGGAGAAATTCCAGATTGAGGAAGCTTCAGGAGAGGTGTTCTAAATCAAGGCAATGAATGGAAGGAAACTTCTGGCTTCCCTCACCTGTAGGGACCCAGTGAGTATGACACGGTGTTACGTTTAAGTCGACCTGCTTCTGGGTGTGCCCATCACCTTTCCTCTATTTCAGGTTCAGGTTTTACACATCAGTACACACCACACAAGAGCCAGTGGCCACAAGCAGTTCCGAGGTTTATACTGAGGCACAGGCAAAGGGAGGAGAGTCCCTGGGAGAGGGGGCCAGACAGCAAGGTGGTTCTCTGATGTCTGGGCTAACAGAGTGTGTCTGATCTTGGAGACAAGTGTAACACAGGCGTCTTCTCGTGAGAGCTTTGAATAATGCCAGGGACAGACTAATTTCCATTGGCCTGTCCTCCTGTCTTACTTTCAAACCTCTCATCTGTTCATCTTATTGCTCATCCTTTATTCTCCTCTTTGCCATGGCCTCAGAGAGGATGCTGGCTTCACTCCCTCTCAGTGAATGAGTCAGTTCTGTGGCCACAGGCAGACAGGTGAAAGGGGGAGGTGGATTGCCTTGCTTGTGATTTATAGGGATAGCAGGAGTGAGTCATATACCAGGTACAGAGAAGAAAGAATTAGATAGCTTTCATTCTATTAATTCAACAAATTTTATTAAGCAGCTACTGTGCAGACTCTGTGATCTAAAGAGTTAATGTGATCCAAAAAGTTATAATCCTTGCAGAGAGCAGCAATAAAGACACAAATAAATAACCATATCAAGTGGTAAGTATGCAATTGGGGTAGAATGACACTTAATAGAGAGTAAAAGGGAAGGCCTTTTGATAAGGTGACTTTTGAGCAGAGCCCAAATAAAATGAACAGAGTGAGCATAAAGCTCTCTGGAAGAGCATGCCAGGCAGGGAACCAACAAGTGCAAAGGCCGAAGGACCATGCTTGGTGGAGGAAAGGCGAGGACTCCAGTGTGGTGGTTGGAGTGAAGGAAGCAATGGGCAGGCCAGGTCCTGTGGGACTTTGATGCTAAAATACAAATTTTTTTTTAAAAAAAATATTTTTTATTTTTGCGTGTGAAGGGAAGCCACTAGAAGATTTTGAGCAAGAGTGCTAATTTGTGGTATACACACACATATTGCAAAATGAGTTGAGGTCACAAAGAATGTAGGTCAGACTGATGAGAACAAAGGTGCAAGGGGACGGAGATACATTTATTCTACTCCACCTGCATAAATCCCAGTAAGGGAGCACAGAGATTGAAAAATTGTCTTGAGTTAATTTACCAAAGATGGGATTTGTTGCCTGAAAAGTAGAGCAAAAAAACCTGAGCCTTTCACATAAAGCATTTACTAGGGAAAAAGAAAGACGGACACATTGGAAGCATTTCCAGAATGGACACAGACATTTTGATAGAATGATTGCCCTTGGCAGTTGCAATCAATTGGGTAAATCTGGTTTGGATCAGGCTGAAGTACATATGCTTTAAGGTCTCAGATCTACTTTCAAAAGACTGTACATGTGCCTTATTGTAACCCTCGATTGAAATGTAGCTGCCTGCTCTATTTCATGGGCCTGGGAAAGCCCTTAGCATTTGGTGAGCACTTAGCTGGGAGCACTGGTCTTAGATCATCGAGTCTGGGTCCCCTTCCTTTTCATCTCCATGGTTCTGTGTCCATCACTCCCAGTGACTGATGTCCCGCACATGTCCACGATGAGATGTATGCAGTCTGAGCACTTTTGTTTTGGAGATGACTTAAACCAATCATCACATGGTATTCCGTGGGCAAAACAGATCCATTTAGGACAGACTCACGATCTCTTTCAAGCCACTGAGTCTTGTGAGGACCTAAATGGAGCATTTAAGAAGTCTATTTGGTCTTAATAGAGGAACCACAGGAAGAAATAGCCTTCTTTACTTGGGCATTGTCAAGATTGGAGGTCTGAAACTGCTGAGGATATCTTATTATCAGCATGATAATAAAGTCTATACATAAAAACTGGCAGAGTCACTTCTTAATTGCACAAAACAATCTAACTTTGGGCTTTCCAGTTCTATGAACAAATATACTTTCTTGATGTTTGTGCCATTTTGAGTTGGGCTTTGTATAACTTAAAAGCCAAAGACCTCATCAATAATATATAAGTTAGTATCACAAATTGAAAGCTGGGGGCTCTTGAAGGTCTAAAATATATATGTATGTGTGTACATGTATATGTGTGTATATTCTAAGAATGGGAAGAAGACAAAGTAAAATCATAAAGCGTTGGGACTCCAAGGAGATATAGAAATATCTGGAACTTAGAGGAGGGCATTTGGCATATCTTACATCATTCCCTAAAAAAACATATATTGACAATGTACTATATGTTCACAACATGTGAGGTATGAGCCATTGCCTTTAATTCTAATATTAGAAAAACTGAAACTCGAACTCAGAGATTTTAGCTGTATGTTTAGAAATAACCCAATGATAAAAATTACTTTTCAACCTTTGATTTCTTTGTGTTAATCAATACTAGCATTTTGCTAAAGGACACAGAAAATATTTATAAAGTACTACATGTATAGACTTTTCAAAAGCAATTTTCACCTCTTTTTCTCCCCAAACAAAAACTATTTTTCACAGGTCATGGTAAGGTTTTATTTTTTAACAATGCCACTTCCTCTGCTATTACCTATTTTCAGTTGCTACATGCATTAGTGGCCAAATTAATCAAACATCTCTCTGCAGAACACCTGATATGGGCCTCTCTTTTAGTCCTGGGGAAACTTCTGGAAATCCAATGTAAAGGGTATACTTGAGAGAGCCTGGGAGTGTTCTACTTTTTTAGGCTTCTGGCTTCACCAAGCGTTGTGCTTCACTTGTTAGTGGACGAGTCATTTCATACTTGCTGGTGGCAGTGACATTGGATTGAGTATGTCTTGTAGGACACAAAGGCTTGGGGAGCAGAAGTCTAGGGAGAGTGGAGCCTGTGAAAACAGATCACATCCCACTACAGGGGTGGGGGGGGAACTTTGGGTCCAGTTCTGCCTTTTCTCACAGAATCAGACTCTGATCTAATTCCCTTTGCAATTAAGGTTATCTAAAGTATGTTCACACAGAAAGACAATGTATTTTTGGCTCAGCATTTGGTGTTGCCTTGGTGACAGTGTACAGACTAATTATTAAAGAGAGTCTTTTTCAAGCAGCTTTGTCAGTTCTGACAGCTGAGTATATATGTAGGGTTATATGTTCCATGCTGTTTGCTTTATTTTCTACAACTGGAAATAACAAACTTGAAGTAACATGAGAGAATATATTTGAAGATTTCACTCATACCTTAATAAGTCATTAAAGAAAGCTTTCAAGGGAGTTACACATCCCCCCCCCCCCCCAGATAGCCTCAGAACATTTTTTTAAAATGTATTCCAGTGAAAGAAAATATCAAGTTTATTTCAGGAATCATCAATCACAGTCCATGTGATAAACGTGTAGGACTGATTCTTGTCACTTAACACAGCTGAGCAAGCAATTTAATGTCAATTTACTGACAATTGTTAAAGCATTATTATTTTTAAGAAACCATATTGGAAGCAAAATATTTCAAAGCTAAAATGTATGCAGTGCACTTTGCCAGTGTAGTTTGCTAATTACTGAGTAACAAACAGTTTATCATTTTCCAACCAGGATGTGGTCAGTAGAGAGGAGTGAGATTCCAGACTGGGCATTATTATAATGGAATGGTAATTTGGCAGTTCCCTGCTTACCTAATAGAAAAACGGAATCACGGAGAGGGCAAGCACTTGCTTAAATTGTTCAGCTCCATACTCTTTTCCTTTATCTCCTGTAATTCCAGGCTGAAATTATAGGGAGTGTGTATAGTCAAGAATCTACACTTATGTGGAGTGGTGTAGTGCCTTTTTGGCTATTCTTTCTATTCAGACATCTACTGAAAAAGATTGAGTTTGGATGTACATGGCACAGAATTTTCTTTTTTTAAAAAAAAAAATTTTTGCTAATCCTCACCCGAGGATATTTTCCCATTGATTTTTAGAGAGAGTGGAAAGGAAGGGGAGAGACAGAGAGAAACCAATGTGAGAGAGACACTAATTGGTTGCCTCCCACATTTTTAACCGATGACAACTAATTACTTAAAACAAACAAAAAAGCTACTGTGTGGATCAAAGAGAACAGTTTTCACCCTGGATCAGTGATTTTCAACCTTTTTCATCTCATGGCACACAGAAACTAATGACTAAAATTCTGTGACACACCAAAAATATATTTTTTTGCTGATCTGACAAAAAAATAGGTATAATTTTGATTCATTCACACAGGATGGCTGTTGTTGTGTTGGCTGTTGTCATTTTTTAAAATTTGACAATCTAAGGGAAAAGAGTCAGTGCCCCTGACTGAAATGGTCAGGTACTGCATGTTTGAAAACTTCTTGCACCACACGGGTTGAAAATCACTGTGCTACATTGGAATTACATAGCACTCTTAAGTCTGCATTTGGTCATAATAAAGAAATTATAATATAGGAAGATATTTTCTTAACTTTACAAATAAGGAAGATGAGGGCTGGAGTAGTTAAATGACTGGCCCAAGGCAACACATCTATTATGAAAAGAAAGCAAGACCAGAACCCAGTTTCACTCAGCTTAAGTGAAACTCTTCTATGTCACAGATGCTATGTAATGTTTACACAGATGCAGAAAACTGTCATTCTTCATATTCTAAGACTTTCTATTGGAATTCATTCTTGCTCATTTTTGATTTCTCTGCTTTTGCACCATATGTAATCTGTGTTGTTTCTCAAACAAAAATACAACATTTTGGGTTTGGTCTATTCTACTCACCTGGCTTTGAGGAGTAACCAGAAATTTGCCTACTGGAATTAAATATCCTGTATCTAGTTTTTTACTTTTTAAAAATAAAATAATTTTGGCACATCTGCTGCTGAGAGGCTCTTTGCTGAAGTCATTATGAGCAAAATTATTAATATAATGCCCCAAATAAATTATTTTACTTTGGTCAGATACATCTCAGAACAACTATGATAAGCCTATCAGGACAAAGATTTCTTTAAATCGTATCCGTGCATGTTATCTTCATTTTATAGGGATTCTTTTAGTGCTGTAGCTTTTGATAATCTAGGTTTCTAAAAGCTTCATAAATAACTACTTGAACAAGAATAGATGGCTTTCTCTTGGTAGTTAGATAAGAAAATTGTACTATTTTACAGAAACCAAACTTGTTTTTTAGAAGGAGAAGAAGAGGCACTTGTATAAACCCAATGAGCAAATAGTGATTTTATGTATCAAGAAATCCCCCAAATGAGCGGCAAGGTGATGTGAGGGTATTTTGATAGAATCACATTATTCACTGGTATCTGGAAATTTTTTATAAGCTTTTGCCTCAGAATTTCAGAAGAGAGTTGAGCATTATCAGTTTGATAGGTTGTGGTTTGCTTCCCAAAAGGGCATTTGTCAGCTTTACCTGTAGCTGATGTCATTCTAGACACCAGGCAGGACATCCTCAGCAGCACTGATATCTACCCCCCAACTGTTCCCTGAGTTTGTGTTTTTGAAGCCAGGCCAAGCTCAGGTGCCAGGAAATGGAGCCAATGCAATGGCCTTAGGGTCAAAGCACAGCAGGCAGTACCTGGGTTCCGAGCCTGGATCTGCTCCTATCAGTTGTGGGCTCTTGGGCTATTTTAGCATCTCTAAGTTTCTGACTCATCAAAGGTTTTCTGAAAAATTCAAACAAAATACAGTTAGTTATGCCCTACACTATTTGAATTTTGACTTCAATCATACGATTTGCATGGCTGATCCAGAGACAGTCTCTAGAATCATTAAACCTTCACTAAACAACATATCTATTAGATGGTTTGTGTTACAGAGACTAACCATTAAATAAATAAAAAGGAATAGGGTAAACCCTCTGGGAGAGCAGGAATAATTTAGACTTCCCCACTTCTGTGAGGTTTTCTGTGAGTTTTGATAATTATCTTCAAGCCAAATGTTTTAATGGTACATCTTCCTGTAGACATCTAAAAATCTTTAGCTCAGTGATTCTTCATGTTTCAAACACAGAAGCATAATTATATGGAGTTGTGTGCTCAGTACCACGGTGATTCTGATGCTGGGCCAATCTGGATATGGTTGTTTTCATTTTTATTCCCCTTCACCAATTTCAACGTGAAGTAACTGAGAATCAGGGACGTTAAGAGACTGGGATTAGGCTCTGCAACTAATTTGTGCAATAGTTAGGTAGCTTTCTGAATGGAACTGTGTGTGTGTGTGTGTGTGTGTGTGTGTGTGTGTGTGTGTGTGATGTTTATCCGAAGTTCTACTTTTTCCCCATTTTATTTTTGCTATTAGAACAAACCCTTCCAGATTATTTTCTTAAGGAGATATATATATATATTTTAAAATATATATGTTATTTTAAAATATATATATTATTTTCTTAAGGAGATATATATATTTTCTTAAGGAGTGTGGCATATATATATATATACATCGAAACTTCACTCTGCCCTTTGCCATCTGTTCAAAACTTCTGAACATTCTACAATATATTTGAACAAGAGCGTAAAAAAAAAGAGGATTACAATGATGATATCACACAAACGAACAATGACTAGATGAATTCATTTACTTAAGGTAGTAAAGTCAGAGGGCTCAGAGAAGGTTCAAAAGTTTTCTTGTAATTCTGGAAGGACAGGGTGTGTAATATGCTTACGTTATACAGCAAGTAGGACGAGGGGCTAGAATCTGTGCTTCTTGACTCCTGATCCAATGTTCTCTGCGTATCATTTTGTTATTTCTTACTTTACAATCTGTCATCCTTGGGATTTCCAGCTTGACTCTTCCCACAGAATACTTTCACAACTTAACACCCTACTGAAAGCACGATGCTTTGTGCCATTTGTTTCTATACTGGGAAAGCCTGGGGAATACAGGAGTCGGGTTAGGCTGCCTCATGATTCCATCATTGGACTTGGGGTTTAACTTTTCCAATTGACTCATTTGTCATTTTTCACAATGCTTATTTTTTTAAGCGATGATTCCCTATTTTGTATTATTTTCCATGCCTAAAATGTGCCAATCCTTGCTCAGATCCATAACTGGAGGCAGCCTAGGAAAACTACATAATCTCCATGCTGCTCTCTACAGTCATTATGTATGGCTCTTATGCCTAAATAGGCATATTCTTGTGTGTCTGCTTCAGAGGGCAGCAGCATGTTGGTAATGACTTTCTGCCACTTCTTTATTTTCAACTTTTGAAACTGCATTCTATGATTTTCAGTCCAGAGCCACTTATCTTTATGTACCTACTAGCATTCCCGTTGCAGGAAAAATCCTGCAATAGGGTTTCCTGCTGCACTCTACCCGGCCCTGCCTGCTCTCCTCCGTTGTCCCCCGCCCCCCCCCCGCCTTCTCTGCCAGCTCCCCTGCTTTTCTCCCTTCTCCACCAGCCCGCCCGCTCTTCTTCCTTCTCCCCTGGCCCCGCCTCCGCTCCTCCCTTCTCCCCCAGCCCTGCCTCCGCTCCTCCCTTCTCCCCCGCCCCGCCTTCTCTGCCAGCCTGCCTGCTCTCCTCCCTTCTCCCCCACCCCGCCTTCTCCGCCAGCCCGCCTGCTTTTCTCCCTTCTCCCCCGGCCCCGCCTCCGCCCCTCCCTTCTCCTCCCCGCCTCCCCCCCCACCCCCCGGCTTGCTTGCTTCTCCGCAGCTTTGCTCCCTTCTGCAGCTCTTGGCTTCTTTCTACGCTGTCTTGATATGCAAATTAGCCGCCATCTTTGTTGGGGTAATTTGCATACTCATCCTGATTTGTTGGTGGGCGTGGCTTGGCTGGTGGGCGTGGCTTGGGCGTAGCAAAGGTGCGGTCAATTTGCATATTTGTCTATTATTAGGTAGGATTCCTTTAGCACCTTACAGACTTAATAGTTTATTGTTCACCAGTTTTTCTTCAAGGACATAGAGGGACTGATTATCTAATTTGGTTGACCTATATATCATTTTCCTTAAATGGCTTAGAAAATTTCAATTTCTCAGATGGCATTTTTAACATATATGACACACACACACACACACACACACACACACACACACATATATATATGTTGAGATGCAATTGTCATAACATTATATGAGTTTAAGGCATTCAATGTGTTGATTTGATCTGTTTATAAAGTTAGCACCTCTGTTGTGGCACATAATTATCACTTTTTTTCTGTTGTGTGGTGAGAACATCTAGTCTCTTAGCAACTCTGAAGTATATCTAGCACAGTATTGTTAACCACATGTCACCCAGATTTATCAACAATATAGGACCTGACTCCAGAACTTAGTTCTCCCCATCCAGGGAAATGACCCCAATATTGTGTTTGTATACCCATCCTTCTGCTTTGTTGTCATAACAAAAACAACATGGTGATAACATCCAATCCCAGTTCATTATAGGCTCCAGGCTTCTAATTGGCTCTTGAAATAATAGATCATAACGATTTCAATATGGTGGCTCCATTTGGCTCATCATGAACCAAACACAGGAAGAAGCCACTGTAGATAGAGAAATCAGAGACATTTAAATGTGGGTCTGAAAACTTCTTTTTCTACCCCTTACTTAAATAAATAAATAAATAAATAAATAAATAACGCACTGCATGTAGGTAGTTGAAAGGCTGCTGTCTCAGGAAAGAGGTCTCTTATCTAATCACTTCCAGGAATTGGTTGGATGTGACTACCGTTCTGGGATTCTGGAGAGTGAGTAAGTCCCCTGAGCCTAGAACATACTGGAGTTAGAGCCCTGGGGGAGGAAAGCTATTCATTCAAAGCTGTCAGCACATCTTTCTTTATGAATTACTCTCTCCAACCTATCGGACTTTTTTTTCCCTTTGGCATAATAGAAGACTTTCTGTAAGAATGGGACACATTCAGAATAGGTCACCACAAATATAGATTTCCTTGTTTAACATTTGAGCCAAAATATACTTTTCAGTAAATAAGACTGAGAAGAAATGAAATGGTTGAAGCAGACTGCATTTGTTATGTGGACTTTTTGAATAGATTTATATTAACTCAGCCAAATAAAATCACTTTCTATCCTGGCACTGGACATGGGTGGCTTGTTTGATATGGTGACCAGACATATAAGTTTATCATGAAAATGAAGTAACAGTGTGTGTTAAGTGGGGGAGTAGGAAAAGAGTGGATTGATATTACGCCTGTCCTCCCCACTCCTGCTCATTGAAGGGCCTCCCCAGAGCCCCCGAGAGAACAGGAACAGGACTTGAGGTGTTGAGATTCAGCCAACTTCATCTTTTGACCTTGGCAGCCACTTCAAGTGAGGATTTTGTAAAGAATCAGGCTGACTCCATCACTCATCCATCACTGGCCCTGAAGGCGATGTCTACACTACAGCAGAAACAACTGAGTGATTCAGGCTGCAGCTACACAAGGGATTTCCCAATTTGTTGTTGCAGCCAGTGGTTTCCAGGCGTGTTTCAAAATTTCACCCACTGATTTCATTTTATGAATTAAGGTAAATATATTTTAAAGAAATTGAAAAATAAGGTACTATTTAAATCTGAAACTTCAGAAGGAATAAGGATCACTCATCTATACAATGCCTAAATAAATAATGGGGATCTGAATAATTCAGCCGTCAACAGACCAAACAACCCTTTTGATAAGATTTTTATTATGGAACAATGTCCATTTTCATGTTTTCTTGAGAAACACTGTTTGTATTAAACTAAAAATGAAGTTGGGTTATTATTACAAGGAAGGAATAAGTACAAATCTTTTAATCAAACAAGTACAAGTCTTTCTTTTCCCTCTCTTCCATCCTTCCTTTTCTTCATTTCTTCCATTGCTGAGAGTGAAGTTGTTTGCTTTTTAAACCAGGCTGATATGTAAACATTTAGGTATATGAGGAAACCTTTGATTATACCACTAAGATACTTGGGTTGGCCTTTGAATTTTCTAGTAATAAACAGATAGGATGAAACTTCACTTATTTAATCATAATCCATTGCCTTTCTCAGAAATACTTCCAACCATACTCATTTTCTGGTATCATCCAAGTCTCTACCCAATTGAGTATGAATAAGCAGTATCACTGTGGCTCATCTCTTTAGCACTCACATTGTGCACTTGGCAAATAACATACCATTTGTGAGCCTTAAAATTAAGTCTACAGTCTATATTTCCTACTTCACCAGGAAGTTGTAAGGGTGATATAAAAACACTTTTGAAAATTAGAGTTAAATAGAAATTATTTAGCTCAGTGGTCAAGTAGGATTCTGGAATTATAATTCATATGTTGAATTTCAGTTGCTCTCATATTAGCTGGACAAACATAAGTAATATTTCTTGCTTTCTCTGTGCCAGTTTCTTTGTCTGTACACTCAGGATAATGGCAATTACATTACTAGTAAAATTATTGTGAGAAAGAAGTAAATCAAGCATGGAAAACAGCATAGTATATGGCACAATGGTAAGTCCTGGATAAATGCTGTATCATTTTAATGCCCAGAGATAATTATAAAAGAGGCTTAAAATACTTAAATAGGATAACATTTTGTGTTGGCATCATATATATATGTATATATGTATGTATATATATATACACACATATATGCATGTATACGTATAAATATATGTATATATGTGATACAAACATCTTCTTTACCAGAAATATCCTAGCTACCATGAATTCTGAATTAATAGAATTCAAATAAAAACATATTTGTAAAATGAAATTTATATCCACAGGTAGGCTTAAATAAACAATTTATGAAAAAGGCAATGGAAGTCAATATATCTAAAAGAAGTGAAAAAATGATTAATGTTGCTATTGACCTAAGCTCAAAATCAGGCCTCCTTTCCTCTCTGTACACTCTCTCATGAGGTGATCCCATCCTTTGTAAGATTTTACATATTAACATAGATTTCAAAGTCATTTTCCAATTTTGCTCTTTCCTTGGAGTTGTAAACTTCATATATCCAGTTGTATATTTGTCATTTCTTCTTGGGTGAGTAGCAGGCACCTTAAACTTAACACTACTAAATATGAACTTTGATTTTTTTGGGAAATCTTTTATTCCCCGATCTTCTCCAGTTCAGTTGATGTCATTATAGACTCACCAACTTGAGACAGAAATTGGGTGAAGAGATTAAGAAGTATAAATTGGTAGTTACAAAATAGTCCCAGGAAGGTAAAGTACAGCATGGGGAATATAGTCAATAACATTGTAATAGCTATGTAGGTGCCAGGTAGGTACGAGACTTCTCAAGAAGATCATTTCATGTAAGTCATATACTAGTAAATCTAACCACTATGCGTACATCTGAAACTTATACAATGTTGAATACCAACTGTCACTGATAAAAGATAGAAATTGAGAAGTCATTCTTGACTTGTTCCTCTTTAATGCCATTATTTACTTGTTGTAGCAAGTAACTTCATAAATCTTGAGTCTGTCCAATTTCCTTTATCTCTATCACACCACCCTAGTTCAGGTTACCATCTCTTCTCGCCCAAACTTCTGCTATTGCCTCTTAATAAACTTTCATCCTTCCACTGTTTGCTCTCTTTAATCTACATCTTGTACAGTGTCAGAGTGCTCTTTTACAAAAGTAAATGTGACCATGTAACTTCCAAGCTTCAAATCACTTGACACCCAAATCATATAATAAATCCAAATCCTTATCTTAGCCCAGGAGGCTCTGCATGGTCTGGCTCTAGTGCAGTAGAGTTTAGACATAGGCACCTTTTTCTAGTTTTCCAACAAAATGAATTTTCTCATCTTTGAAACATTTTCAAAGTGTTCCCCTCTTCCTAGAGCATTCTTCCCCCACACCTCCAGATGCTTTCATTTTTTTTTAGGTAAGACGTTATATTATAGAGATTTCTACAGGCTATCTATCTAAATAGATATCCATCCATTGTTCTGTTTCAGAATTACTATATGCATAGCACACAGGCAGTTTGAATCATGCAGCTTTATTAAGATCTTTCTTTTTTTATATAACTTGGTGTTTGTCTTCTCACTGGACTGTAAATTCTGAGGGAAGAGTTTTGTCTGTTCATAGATGATCCTCAATATCTGGCACAGTGCTGGGCTTGTCCTAGAAACTCTAAGTATGTGAAAAAGAAATGACAGGTTTTTTTTTTATTTATTTTATTATTTATATTTTATTGGTTTTTATAAAAATCAATAAAATATAAAAAGGAAGGGAGAGGGAGAGAGAGTTAGAAACATCGATGAGAAACATCGATCAGCTGCCTCCTGTACACCCGCCACTGGGGATGTGTGTGCAACCAAGGTACATGCCCTTGACGGGAATCGAACCTGGGACCCCCGAGTCCACAGGCCGACGCTCTATTCACTGAGCCAAACCGGTTAGGGCAGAAATGACAGTTTTAAAATCTAATCATTGGTTGTGTTATAAAAGGACACAGTTTACTAGGAGACTTGGATTCTAAGTTTTAGGCTTTGCATTAATAACTTTTGTGACCTAGCAGTGGTAAACTTTCTAGATTCCCAGGTTATTTTTGCCCTATAAATTAAGAATGCTATTAGATAATATGAGGTCATTTTATATCTCATTGCTGTGGCTTTAGCTCTTTATATCTCATTTTATTTAAGGGAATGAATAAGAAGCTGACAATAAGTGCACTAAGTTGAGTTTTAAATTTTTTTATTTTTGGAAAAAAGTATTTGTAATGAGGTGAGTTGATGGAAAATAGTGGCTACTGTTCTAATGAGTCTCAAAGACTCATAATTGCATGATCTAATGGTCCAGTGTACACACACACACACACACACACACACACACACACACACACACTTACACTTCTGTCTCCTTAAATATAATTTCGTCTTTAATAATTTTCAGGTGTTTGACCATAGTTTTTGCTTTCCATCCAGATGTTTTGGACTCAATCACTGTTGCTGGTTCTTTGTGTTATCTCGTCATCCTTTCAAAGTCTTCTTCCCAGGCATGTCTTTTCAGTCCTCTGTTCATGTTGCACTTTGAAGTTTCTCAGTTCCCATTATCTTTCTGATTCTTTGCAAACTCGTGGCTCAATGGACAGTTAGGAGGAAGTTTTAGATTTTGTGAATCTTTATTCAGCTCTGCCAACTTGGACTATTTGATGCCAATTAAGCACATGCATTTCTGTTTTTTTCTGCTAATTTCAAAAAGAGTCTGTATTAAGAGATAGTGCTATCCATTCTTTGGATAGGGCTAAGGTAGGAGCTCTACTATGAGATAAGACTGTGTATCTTTTAAATGCAAATTAAAACCACAGTGAGATGTCACCTCACCCCTGTCAGAATGGCTAACATCAATAAATCAAAAACAGGTGTTGGTGAGGATGTGGAGAAAAGGAACCCTTGTGCACTGTTGATAGGAAAGCAGATTGGTGCAGCCACTATGGAAAACAGTATGGAGGTTCTTCAAAAAATTAAAAATGGAACTCTCTTATAACCACAGCGATTCCACTTCCGAGTATATATCAGAAGAAACAAACAAACAAAAAAAACCCCCACTAATTCAAAAGAATATATGCACCCCTATGTTCATTGCAGCATTATTTGCAATAATGAACCAAAATATGGAAGCAGCCCATGAGCCCATCAATAGATAAGTGGATAAAAAAATGTGGTACATATTTACAATAGAATATAACTCACCCATAAAAAAATAATGAAATCTTATCATTTGAGACAGCATGGATGGACCTAGAGCAGGGGTGGGGAACCTTTTTTTTTTGCCAAGGGCCATTTGGATATTTATAATATCATTCATGGGCCATACAAATTATCAACTTAAAAATTAGCCTGATATAGTTAGTCAAATATTTAAATAACTCACCCCTAATGCCTTGGCAGGGCCAGACCAACTGATTTTGCGGGCCCTATAGGCCCCTGGGCTGGACGCTCCCCACTCCCGACTTAGGCTAAATGAAATGCCAGACAGAGAAAGACAAATACCATATGATTTCACTTACATGTGGAATCTAAAGAACAAAATAAATGAACAAACAAAATAGAAACAGATTCCTAGGTACAGAGAACAGACTGATGGTTGCTAGAGGAGCTGGGGGTTGGAGGACTGGGTTTAAAAGCTGAAGGGATTGAGAAGTACAGGTCGGTAGTTGATAGTCATGGGGATGTAAAGTACAGCATAGGGAATATAGTCAGTAACATTGTATTAACTATATATATATGGTGCCAGGTGGGCACTGGAAATATCAGTGGGAATGCTTTGTGCGGCATATGATTGCTGAACCACTGCACTATACCCCTGAAACGAAAACAAAATAATAGTGAATGTGAACTGTAATGAAAAATAAGAAGAAAAAAGACTGTGTATCTCTTTGACATTCTTGATCTGGTGTAGCTAGTGTGCCTCTTAGGGTTCCCAAGAATTCAAGCAGCTCTAAGAGCAGAACTCATCATTGATGCAACTCATGGGAGCAGGGCTCACCTTCTCCTTTACAAAGCTTTGACAGATAAAAGCTTCCATTAACATCTAAAGACAACGGAACTCTCTGGAATTGACAAAACATAGGAGCAACAGTAATATATAAATTCTCTCCCCCCCATACTGTGTTATAGACTAATACCTATTATGCATTGTGTAGTGTATATTGTTCTTAAATTTAAATCCACATACGCATCATTCAGGTGAACTATTTCTGTTAAAATCCTTCTTAGAAGTAAAAAGATTTTTTTGCTTTCTTATGCATTTTTGTACTGTCAAATTTTTAATGGGTTTTCTATGACTTAAAACACTTTTGAAATGCAATTTTTATTGAGGTATAATTGACATAGAACATTGTAGAAGTTCATGCAATGTGTTGATTTGATCCATTTATATATTGCAATATAAGTTTTCCACCACAGCATTAGCTAATACCTCCATCAAGTCACATATACACTTTGCTTAGTAAGTTCAGAAGTCTGTGTTAATAGAAGTTTCCATCATTAAAGCAACAAACATTTAGTGGCCATTCTGTGCCAGGCCTGGGATTACCAGGTCTAGTGAAGAACTTAAGGTTTAGTGGGAGAAGCAATGACTGTGAAGTAGCATTCATTTTGGTCTGTGTGAAGGTTTATAAGAAGTTCAAAGATTTGAGTTCAGTGCACAGTACTCAGAATATTCATTTCAAATGAAGAATTCATCAGAAAAGATTGGGAAGCTTAGCATGAAGAAGGGAAGAATGCTGGCAGGGAACTCTAATCAGATTAATGATAAAAGCTTACATGTGTCAGGTTCAATTCCAAGTATTTTATATGACATAGTAGCTTTATTTATTTATTTTGCAGTAACCACATGGCATGGGTACTTTTATTTTCCATGATTTTCAGATCAGAAAACTAAGGAACAGAGAGTAAGTCATTTGCCCAGGGTCCCATGGCTTGTATACCTGGTTTTTAGCTCAGACAGTCTGGCTCCGGACCCTAGAGCTTATGCACAGTGCAAGCCAGGCTCCCAGGCTAATCAAAGCATCACCCTGCTTGCTCATGCTGGTCCTGTGCTCCCCCCCTCCCTCCCCATATCTCCCATTCTTCCTCTCCTATCTTTCCATGGTAGAATGGAAGAGAAAATAAAGTAGCTGAAGGGATAGGACATTTCATAGATCAGGAGACAAGAAGGCAAAGCCGGGCCTTTCCTTAATTAACTCTGACAGGCCAAGCTGCAGGCTGCACCAGTTCAGTGGAAGCTGAGAAAAGCCCCGAGGAGAGTTGGGGCGAAATTGTCACGCACAAGGTCTTTCACTGTGCGTGTTTGTGGTGAGAGAGGAGAGAGTTGGGGATATCCATTGGCAGGGAATTCTCCCTCTCCTTCTAATGTGAGAACACTCAGAAAGGAGGTGTAATGAAAGACAATTTTTAAAAGTAGTGACTTATTTGGTGGTGTAAGGTACAGCATAGGGAATATAGTCTATGACATTGTAATAACTACCTATCGTGACAGGTGGGTACTAAACTTGTCAGGGGATCACTTCTCAAGTTCTATAAATGCCTGACCACTATGCTGAAACTAGTACAATATTGAATGTCAACTGTAATTGAAAAAAAAAGGTTTCAACTTCTCTTAAGGCTCTACTATTAATACTAATGCTTTTCAAAATATGAGCACTTTCTAGCCATAAAGAAGGCCTAAGCTTGGTTTTAAGAAATTTCAAATAGTAGTTAGTACTTATGAAGCATTTAGTATGTGCCAGGCATTGTTATGCTTTTCCTGTTTTGACTCGTTTTATTTTTTATAACAACTCAGAAAATCATGTAGACTGTTTAACAAAGAAGGAAACTAAGTCACGAGAGGCTTGCACACTTGCCCAAGGTCCCACAGTGCCACAGCTGGAGCAGAGCCATGTTATTAATCCTCTTTATAATAAGGGCACCTGAATCTGTATATGGTAGGCATTCAATAAAAATGAGTTTAATTACTGAATTACCTGGATTCCTGGCGGCGCTATCTCCCATTGCAGATCCAGTATTTATTTTCAGTTAGGATAACTGTTAAATTATAATGAAAACTTCAAGCCAGAATCGGGAAGTGGAGCAGATTTAAGAGCCACAAAAACTTTCACAATAGTAGCTTCAGGTTTCAATTCATTTCCCAAACATACTGTCGCGCCTCTGTGAAGGTGCTGGGGAGACCTTCTGCTTGGAATATCTTTACTAGCCCATTTGATTAGTGTAGTCACTGTTCATCTTTCAAAAGTTCCTGCTTTATAGCCTCTTATATGACGTTTGCATCCCTCTTCTCCAGTCACCAAAGACTTTGTTGTTCCTCCTCCACGCTGGTAGCTGTCAAAGAAAAATTATACTGGACAAAAGTTAATAGGCAAGGAAGACTTTATTCAAGACTATGGCAACAGGGGAGTGGGATTGAGCTCTACTCCACTGAAACAAAATCTGGGAATGTTTTTAAGTACTGAAGTGAGCTTGTGGAGAGTACTGGAGGAAGAGGAGGGGTGTGTGTGTGTGTGTGTGTGTGTGTGTGTGTGTGTGTGTGTGTGTGTGTATGTATAGGGAGGGGGAGATTGGTCAATATGATTAGGGCATCTGTGTTTGCTAATTGTTGCTTATTGAAGTTATACTCTCATTCTCCCACAGAAACTAGGTGGCAGGGACATTGCCTTTTTTAAAAAAATACGTATTTTTATTGATTTCAGAGAAGAAGGGAGAGGGAGAGATAGAAACACCAATGATGAGAGAGAATCATTGATTGACTGCCTCCTGCATGCTCCCTACTAGGGATGGAGCCTGCAACCTGGGCATGTACCCTTGACCAGAATGGAACCCGGGACCCTTCAGTCCTCAGGCTGACATTCTACCCTGAGCAAAACCGGCTAGAGCCACTACCTTTCTTAATTTCATTTCGAAGGGATGGCTCTTAAATTCTTGAGAATGACATTCCTGGGTGTAGGTGATAAATAAATGGCAAGAGGCTGGGTGTTTGGAGGAGATTTATATCTCAAAGGGGCCAAGAAAAAATTTACAATGAATTTACTTTATAATTCCTAAAGTAAATGCCCTAAGAAAAGGGAGCCTATAGTCTAAGGCTTCACCAAACTGAGGGGAACTTGAAGGCAGTCTTGGTCATAGTACAAACATTTTTCATAGCCATTTTCATTGTATTATAACCAATTTTATTTTGTCTCATAAAGCATGAGCCTCTTAAGTATAAGAAGTCATGGTTTGCCCCATCCTGCCCAGTACCTGGCTGATAAATATCCCCAATAACTGTTCATTGAATGAACAAATGAAGACACCAAACATCCATGATATAAGGCCCCTGGTACCTGGCTTGTCAGTTCTATTTCTGTCCCCAAATGCCTTTTGCTATAGACATTAAAAGAACGAGAAACTGAAAGGAAAATTAGTTTTCGTTTGTGTAATTTTTCTCCAAAGTAAATCAAGTTGAAGGAATCTTGATGAGAGAACTGTTAGGAGTTAACCTTATTTCTGATGACAATCATGTCGAAAATGTCTTCTTTAATAAGTACTTCTTCTGTTCTCTCCCTGCCTTTTGGTAGAGCTGTCATATTTGGCTCCTCTACCATCTGGCTGCCCTGTTCTCACCCTATGTGCATACACATATGGTGTAGTCTTTAGCGGTGAGAGTGGTGTGGAGAAGGCACACCACATAAAGAACCAGAAGACTCAAATCCTAGGTCTGGGTCTGCCCTAACTCATTTATTGAAGGCAAATGTTCTACATAGGTTGGCTGCATTGATTTCATAGACAAAGAATATACACTAAACTAATTACAATAAAATTGCAATTTCCAGAATCTCTTGGAAAGTTAGACACTCCATTCCTACTGAGATACTGCCAGCTGGTGCTGAGAAGTGGCTGTGACCTTCTGGTGGGCCCTAGCCCAGGCACAGTGCACTTGTTATCATAGAACCCCCACATCCCCATTCATACCTACCCTCCTCTGCTCATATTCATCACTTGCCCCACACAAGGTGGAGCCAAACACTTCCTTTTCTCAGGACTCAATTTCTTCAATTAAGAGGGGGATACTAATACTTTATAGAACACTTAAGAGAACAAATGAGATTTTATTAGTGGTCCATATATTTAGATGTTCCATACCGTGATGTGTGTGTGTGTGTGTGTGTGTGTGTGTGTGTGTGTGTGTAAGTTCTTTTTGTTATTGTGTGGGTGTATAACATCTCTCCTGTGTTTGTTTCTCCTTTCTCTTGTGCAACTGTGTAGCATCTCCCTAATTGATTGTTTAACATGTGGAACACTTAGATCTCCTTTTGCTATTTTACCTCTTGTTGGTGCAACAATCAACAAACATACTTGAGTCTGCGATGAGAAGATGTGAGAACAAGATTTAAGGGAAGGGGAGGGAAGAAAAAGAGAGAAAAGGAGTAGAGTTAAGTGATTCATGTTTTGCAGTTAAGAATAAAGGCCATCTGTTAAGACATAGCACAAAATATCATTTATGGAAGTCCACTTTTGGTGATTTTTCTAAATAAGTGCATTTTATATACTTTTCTCTTTACTTAAGCTGCCATCTCTAATCCTAGTCCTTGGGAAACAGAGTAGCATCCACTTGCTGGAGGCAACAATGGTGCCTCAGTCTTTGACTTCATTGGCAGAATTCAGGGATGAATGGCAACAATTACATAGCTCTTTCAGGTATAAAAATCACTGTTCTGGTATATTTTGATAGTTGTCTCCATTTCACTCATGTCATCTTGCTAAGACACATGGAAAATGGGTAGCTTCCTGACTACCTTGAGATAGGGAGAAAGCAGCCAGGACATATCTGGCCTCTGATAGGCACTTGGCTTTGGGGAGCAGATGAAAGAATGAAGAGATTGTAACTTCTAGAACAGTGTAAGCAAAATAAAATAGAGGAGAGTTTCCATTTCTTGGGGAAGGGTAGAGGACTTCATCATCAACTTTGTTAACCAGTTATGAGTATGGTACAGGTTTCTGGAACTTTGGGCAATAAAAGTCCTATATAACTTATTGAAAACAGAGCTGAAGAAATTAATCACCTCTCTCAGATCTACTTGGAAGGTAAAGAAAAAAATCTAGAAGGAATCATATGACAAATATCTTTGGAGTGCTGCAGATCTGGGATGATAGTTATCTTATAGTAAGAACAAATACATTACAATATGAGAAATAAACTTTACATAAGTGGGGAAAAGTTCATTTTGAGACAATAAAAACCATTAGAAAACTATTATGTTACATCTGATAGAAAATGAACCAGCCTATGATTGATGTGATTATGACTGACATTGAGTAAGCCTGTTATAAGATATTTCTCTTGGACCTCTTTTGTATGGATGGTGTCAAAGCTTCCAGGAGGAAATTTGTGCTGGCCACATGTCAAGTCATCATAGGAGCCATGGACATGAACTCTAGGCCTCTGGCTGTTAGGCAAATGCCTTGTATGTCTGGCTGCTCTTCTAATCTCAGCCATGTTTGTCTTGAATATAAAGCTTAGTGAGATGCTCTAGCCAAAATGTAATAAAACTATAGTCATTCCAGAATTTTTACAAAAATAAATGTTTTTCTCATTCCAATATTAAATTTCTTTCTGGGTTCCCACTTTCATAATTATCCATCAGATAAGTATCTCTAAGGTTTGTTGTTAACTTGAGAAACTTAATTACAAAAATCAAATGGAACATTAGTTCTGATTGATTTAATGTTTTAAAGCAAGAGAGCTATTGCATAGGTTCAAGGTTGTTTGGGAAGGAAGTATTTGCCAATAATAACTATCAGTGATAGACAGTAAAATTGCCTCTGGTGACAAGCTTTTCAAGGTGTACCTAAATTGGAAATAATTTGCATTAATATTTTTCCTCTCTCCTATAATGGTCTATGGTGTAAGAATATTAATGTGAAATGTCCTTGCTCAAACTGATTATTGTTAATACATTATTAGTAAGTTGGATTTTCAATTTAGTCTTCAAAGAAACAAGATCAAGTTAGAATTACAGATTGTCAATCAGTATGAAACCTAATAACTTGGAAAATGTGTTAATTATTATGAGTGATAATTTCATTAACTTCTTTAAATTTATTTTGTCCCCTGAGTTTTTCTTTTTAGAATATTGACTCTTATAGTTGATATCAAAGCCATTTATTTACTTTTAAATAAAATATATATGGCTAGTCTCAGATAGTCACATCCCCCAAACTTTTTTTCTTTTATTTTTTAAACCTTTCCCTCAGTTTTAATATATATTATTTTAAATATATATTAATATATATTTAATGATTAATGTAATAATATATTTAATTATTAATATATATATATAATGATTGTATTCAATACTGTCAACAGGGAGAAGGGTCATTGACCCTAAAGAGAAATATAATCTTAGTGTATTAGTCAAATTTTAAAAAGAGAAAAAAATTAGGCTGAAAGTCTGATGGAGTTCTTATATTTTTGAACTTCTATTGTAGTCTCTCTTTGTTAGATTTCATGCTTTACACACTGAAAGAGATTTTGAAGACCTGTTTGAGCACTAATTAAATTTTTGGGATCTATCAGTGATTCCTAAACAATATTACTAGTATTTTGGAATTTTGTAGGAAAAAACACCAATTATTTTATGATACTTCACCATTAGAATGAATTGCCAAAACATTTATAAAAATTTAGAGGTTGTTTTTCTGTTTGCTGTGCCCCTATGTGTAAATTTGGTTATGCTGACCTCTGTCAACTTTATTTCTTCTAATCAAATATGACAAATATGACTTGCCTACTAAAGAGAAATATTTTAAAAGTTGTAATGATATTTGAACAGCTTTTAAGTCTAAAAGTGAGAATGCAGGTACCGAGTTTAATGTTCAAAACATTGTTTGGTGTCACTTAGGTAATGATCAGTATTATGTACAGATATCACAATATACCCCCACACAGAAGAATCCTTGACTTTTTAAGAACAAAGATAAGTACAAATTCAAAGGTGAAGATTCTTAAGAACCTCATTAAAATTATGACCCAGAAGAATACATCACAAAGTTTAAAGAAGTGCTCAAGACTTATTGGTTTGAATATTTTAGTTTATGTTTGATCATGGATTTCGACCCCTGGCCCTGCATGGTTGTAGGCATGTGTAACAGTTTCTTTAACTGTTCAACTCACTCAGTTGTGAAACAGTCATTATGTTGTGCTGGAAAAACTGCAGGTCACAGAGACTAAAAATACCAACCCCAAGATATGCATGTCTGAATTTGTGGTGATTATGATGAATAAGTCATTTAGTTGTTTCCAGTGTTACTACTCATTGTTCCACTGGAACATACACATAATGTCTGTTAATAATGGCACATGTGACTATTGTAAATCCACATTTATTCTGATTCTGAAATTCAAAGGAAAGAATATGGCAACATTCCACCCACCTCCAATTCTCATGGGCCAGCTGAACGTGAAGAGGAAATGAAGTCTTTCTGCAGCATGGAAAGAGAAGGAATTCTAATTCCTGTATTTTTTAACAGTTTTTGAATATACATTGGTATAGACATGAGCTGCCCTATGGGCTTATGTTTCTGTCAGTTCCTTTCCCATTTGAAACTCAGGCCTGACTTGAGACTTCTCTAGTAAATGATAGGAACACACGTTAAACCCAGTGTTCCTACCGACTTTCAGTCAGATTTGCTGTCTGGTAACAGAATTATTTTCTTATTCCAACAGCTCATTTTCTGCACAGCAACCAAAGTGATTTTTAAAAACATAAATCTGGTTACAAAATGCTCCTGGTTAAAGCCCCTAAATGTTTCCAATTAGAATTAAAAAGAAATTCTTACTCTTTTTATAAAGCCCCATGTGATCTCTCCAACATCATTTGATATTAATCTTCCCTGGATTACTCCATTCCAACCAGTTCCTTAAATACCAGAGGTTTCTTCCTGATGCAGAAACTTTGTATAAGCTGGTTTTCTGCTTGAACACTGCCCCATGTCTTCATCTCAGCCTTGATCTTTGCATGAAGGTCGTCTTTGCATCCTTTAAGGTCTTAACTTGCATCATTCTCTATAGTATCCCCTGTATTCTTTGTAGTATATATTGTAATTCTATATTATATATTTTCCTGTTTTAATTTTGTTTTGCCTGTGTCCAAGGCTAGATTTTAAAAATATTTCTTTCCCTCATGGATTTTATATCTGGAACATATTCAACAAGAAATGACAATAATTAAATGAATGATTGACCAAACCACTGTAGCACAGGAGTACAGTTAAATAGCATAGGCTTGCCGGGCTGGCGTGACTCAGTGGTTGGGCATCAACCTATGAAGCAGGAGGTCACAGTTTGATTCCGGGTCAGGTCACATGCTCAGGTTGTGGGCTTGATCCTCAGTGTGGGGTGTGCAGGAGGCAGCCAATCGATGAATCTCTCTCATCATTGATGTTTCTATCTCTCTCTCCCTGTCCCTTCCTCTCTGACATCAATAAATATATATATATTTTAAAAAGCATAGGTTTCTACAGGGTGTCAAGAAGCTAGAGATTCTTCCCAAGAACTTTTTCAACCCAACCATGAGATATTTGAGAGGCAAATTATGAGTAAATGGATGTAATTGTTGCTGTGCAATTTTAGATATACCTATTTAATTTTAAAGATTTTCCTTTGTGATGATGTTTGTAAGTCTTAGAATTCTTCTTCTTAGTTTCTCCTAAATAGCCTTTAACTTAACCTCCGTGGGATGAGGTGTAGAGTTCACATGTGTCTCTAATGTAGGCAAGATGTGCTGCTTAAGTGTCTGTTCTACACTGTTTCATATTTACAGGGAATATGTTTAGACGATCTTTGTTACAACACATCACATTAAACCAGAGCCTAGCAACTGCTGACAACAAACTGAGCCCTGGTGTGAATTAGAAGAATTGAAACACACACACACACACACACACACACACACACACACACACACACCCCGCAATAGGCTGTTCTCTGTCCAGATGCAGTCCAGGTCCAGAGCAGGGGGCGGGCTGCATTTCAGCAGGTGGAGAGTGCACAGACTGCACCAACCCTCAGGGCTGTCCTGCCAGGGGTTTCTGTTTAAAGTTGGTTCACTTGCTGAGTATTACTCACATGCTTCCCAGGCTTAGTATGTAAGTTCCAGGTTCACTGGGCCAGTGTTTACCTCAGTGGATCCATTGGCTGAGGTCCCAGTCCTTTCTAATACGTCACGGTAAGCACATAGACATAAAGCAGGGAAACAGTACTGCCTAGGTTGTTTCATTTTGAGGTGTATTTGGTTTATCAGAAACTGTGGTATAGTCCCTAGGAGTCATTCAGAATGATAAGGTACTAAATTTGTACTAAGAAGTGAAAGCAGACCTAGCAAACTGGATTGTTCAGAGCCTTCTCTGGGGCAGAGAGGAGGCATTCTATGTCTTTCTATACCCAGAGACTAGTCTGGTGCCTAGGACATAGCAGATGTTTGATGAATATTTACTAAGTGAATATAGTTGCATCCCCCAAACCTGATTTACCGCCATAACTCATTACAAATGAGTAGCGTGTAAATCCTAGTGAGCCCTCTTATTTGCCCTGGGTTCCACACTTGCCACTTCAGTGAGTACTTTCTGAAATCCTCTCCACGAGGCATTGGCTACATTGGTTCTGCTACCATGGCTCATCCAAGTTGTAGCTTTCCCGAGGCTTCACACTTAGGAGTGAAAGATGGGGAACCTGCCCCCAAGTCCAATTTATTTTGTTGGGTCATTTTTCTACCTTCTGGAAGAGAGGTTCTATAAATGGTCCTAGAAATACTTAATGCAAAACCTTCTCTCATCAGCAGGTGGCGCTTCACGACTTCCAGACAACCATTTTCTTCCCTTTCCCCATTTACTTCTGAATCTTCGTTTTTCAAACTCCTCCTCTTCCCTCCTTCATCCCCTTCTAACTTTTCACCTTTATTTCTTGCTTCATTGACTTCATTGACATTCTGCCCATTCCCTACAACTGTAAAGGTTTCACCAGATTTCAAAGACCCATGAGTTGCCTGTCAAGTTTCCTGGCTGTTTAAGACAAGCTTCCTAGGATGTATTTCCCCTGACCAACCTTTAGGGTGAAGGGGATACCTACCTGGCCTTTCGCTACAGATTTCTCAAGCTTAGGTCTTTTATGCGCATGGAAGATTGGCATTCCCAGCATAGAAATCATAACAGTCTTATTTTGTTCCTTCTCTAAGACCCAGGCATCATTCCATGTGTGCATCAGGCTGAGAGATAGATTAAGCCTGTGTCCCAGATCAGCCTGTCAACCTCTTGCCTAAGAGCACTTTGTGCTACCTGATACATTTATTTATTTGTTGATGGCACCTCACTGATATTATGTAAACTTCTTGAAGACACAGAACTTGCCTTGTCTTGTTTACCCCTCTAGCATTAACTCCTAGAATAGAGTTTGGCATAGAGTACAATTCTCGGTAATATGTTAAATGAATTATTGTTCAGGTTCATTCGATATTCAGTCAGGAAATAGAAATGACTTTGGGTATTGTAACTAGGAAGAAATTTAATATAGGTAATCAAATGTTTATAAAATAATTGAAAGGGTCACAGAAACAGGTTGTAGGCTTCCAGAACCACACAGAGCTGATCTTAGAGTCTTGATACCCAAAGTTGGTTGAACAAATAAGACAAACATACAAATAAAAACTCATAGACACAGCAATGGGGTGGTTACCGGAAGAAAAGGGGCTTGGCAGGGGAGTTAGAAGAGGGTACAGGGGGTCAGGTATCTAGTGATGGAAGGAGACAACTTTGGGTGGTGAGCACACAATGCAATAGACAAATGATTTATTATAGAATTGTACACTTGAAACCTATATAATTTTATTAAAGTCACCCCAAAATTAAAAAAAAGAATAATAATAAAAGTAATGAAATACTTTGGTCTGAGGACCGGCAACATTGAATCACCTGGGAACTTGTTTGTCTCAGGTCCCAGCTCAGACTAAACCGTAATCTGATGTTAATGAACTTTCCCAGTGACTTGTGTGCTTCACATTAAAGTATGAGAACCGCTGCTCCAGAGGAGCATTTCTGAGACTGCAACTAATGCCCAGTAGCCACAACTTCCCTTCACTGGGGTCCTGGAGAATGGGCACTCAAAAGTGCCATCCAGGAATAGGAAATCAGCACCAATAGACTCTAATACTCTCGCTGATGGTTGTTGTTGTTTATTGTGGTAGGAAACACATAACATAAAACTGATGATCTTGACCATTTGACCATTTCTTCCTTCCTTCCTTCCTTCCTTCCTTCCTCCCTCCCTCTTTCTTTCTTTCTTTCTTTCTTTCTTTCTTTCTTTCTTTCTTTCTTTCTTTCTTTCTTTCTTTCTTTCTTTCTTTCTCTTTCTTTCTCTTTCTTTCTTTCTCTTTCTTCCTTTCTCTTTCTTTCTTTTTTTTCTTTCCTTCCTTCCTTCCTTCTTTCTTTCTTTCTTTCTTTCTTTCTTTCTTTCTTTCTTTCTTTCTTTCTTTCTTTCTTTCTCTCTCTCTCTCTCTCTCTCTCTCTCTCTCTCTCTCTCTCTCTCTCTCTCTCTCTCTCTCTCTCTCTTTCTTTCCTTGGTTCAGAAAAGGACTATTTATTCCAATACTGCCAACAGTATGGGAGAGCAGCAGGTCATCCACAAAAATCTGCTCTCTTGACCATTTCTAAGTATACAATGCAGTAAGCTTAACTATATATACATTGTTGTTCAACAGAGCTTTAGAAATTTTTCATCTTGCAAAACTGAAATTTTATATCCATTGAACAACTAACTCCCTTTCATCCTTTCCTCTAGCTCCTGGAAAAACTACCATTCTACATTATGGTTCTAAGAATTTGACAACTTTACATACTTGATGTTAGTGAAATCATTCAGTATTTGTCTTTTTTGTGATTGGTTTATTTCAATTAGTGTAATGTAATCAAGATTTATTAATGTTGTAGCATATGACAGGATTTCCTTTTTCTTTAAGGCTGCATAATATTCCAGGATATGTATGTACCACATTTATTTTAGACATTGATCCCCTGATAGACATTTAGGTTGTTTATTTTGAAGATCCCATTTTAAATTATTTTAGTATATATCTAGAAGTAGGACTGCTAGATCATATGGTAATTCTATTTTTAACATTTTGAAAAATCTCCATACTATTTTTCATAGCAGCTACACCATTTTACATTTGTACCAACACTATACAAGGGTTCTGATTTCCTTACATTCTCTCCAACAGTTGTTATTTTCTGTTCTTTTGATAATGAACATTATATAAGGTGATATCTCATTGTGATTTTTATGTAATGTATACTTCCTAGGTGATTAGTGATGTTAAGCCTCTTTTTATATTTGTGTTTTATATATCTTCTTTGGCCTATTAAAGTCCTTTGCTGATATTTAAAACAGATTATTATTTGTTTTGTTGTTATTTCACTATAGAGTCCTTTAATATTCTGGATATTAACCCCTTATCAGATATATGGTTTACAAATATTTTCTCCCATTCCATAAGTTGTCTTTTCACTTTGTTGCTTGTTTCCTTTGTTGTATAGAAGTTAAGTTTGATATTAGTCCCATTTATCTATTTTTACTTTTGCTGTTATAGCCAATAAACTATTGCTAAATGAAGCTTTTCCCCTATGTTTTCTTCTAGGGATTTTACAATTTTTGGTCTTACCTTTAGGTCTTTAATCCATGTTGAGTTAATTTTTGAATAAAGTGTGAAGTAAGGGTCCAATCTCATTCTTTTGCATGTGGATATTTAGTTTCCCCATACTGCTGCAACCTTTGTGGTAGGGGTTCAGGATCTGAAGGAGGGGCCGACGTACAAATGAAAATACTATACAAGAAATATGAATTTAGAAGGCACGGCGGTGGGGGGGGGGGCAGGTGGAGACCTCTCTCTTGGAGAGGCACACTGAAACCTGTCCTTATCTGCTTTTTATTCAGTTTTAGATACACATCTTGCCCTCAGTAAAGCACGGCAAACCAGACCATCTCTAAGGTCAATAAAGATCAGTAAAGATCAGTGAGGTTCAGTAAACATTTACTTTGAGGCTCTTAGGTCAGAAAATTGCTTCGAGCCATCACTATCTCAACACAGCCCTGCTAACGCCCAAGGTCCATCAGCCTTCCGCGTTCTTGGTGCACTATTATGACAGTATTGGGATAGTGGTGGCTTCCCGCACCATACCATTTGTTAGAGACCATCCTTTCTACATTGTGTATTCTTGGCACCCTTGTCGACAATTATTGGACCATGAATGTGAAAGTTTACTTCTGGGCTCTCTATTCTGCTCCATGGATCTATATGTAGTTCAATCTTTCTGCCAGTACCATAGTATTTTGATTAATGTATCTTTGCAATGTTTTGAAATCAGGGATTATGAAGCCTCCAGCTTTGTTTTTCTTTCTCAAGATCATTTTGAATATCCAAGGTCCTTTGAGGTGGCCCATGAATTTTAGAATTTTTTTCCCAATTTCTGCAAAAAATTTTTTTTACAGGGATAGCAATGAATCTACAGATTTCTTTAGGTAGTATGGATATTTTAATAACATTAAGTCTTCCATCCTATGAAATAAAAATGTTTTGTGTGTCCTTTAATTTTTTTTAATAAATGATTTATAGTTTTCAGTGTACAAGTCTTCTACCTCCTTCGTTAACTTTATTCCTGTTTTTAAAGTTTTGATTCTCTGCCACTGCTTTCTGACCTGTACAAAGCTGGACAATATATTTCACAATGGTGCTCAGGGAATACTAACAGATTTATGACCCTCCTAGATAGCAATGACAGCCAAAAGCTGCAGGAAGATTTCCCACTTCATTTCCACTTTCTAAATCTCATAGAACCTATTTCTAATACAGAACCTTAGCTGCAAGGAAATCTAGGAAATACATTTTTGGCTTTCTACTTTCTCTGGTAGAATGAGGGTAGAAGAACCAGTATAAAGTAGCTAGCTTAGAGTAAGCAATATTGGTGTTCTTTCTACATCCCTCTTGATCCCTTATATTGGTTCTCTGCATCCATCATCATCCCACTTCTGTGTGCTACTGCTAATGTAGAACCTTCAACTTTCTTTAGAGGATTATGCTTGAGTTTTTGGAGCCAACCATTTCCCCATTTCCAACTGGAAATTTATCTCCTGTCTGCCTGCCCATCATCAGTGGTTTATACCAATAACTGACTGGTGTGGGGCTAAAAATGCTCAGCTGAGGCTCGGACTTAGCCTGAAATCCCATCTTTTTTTTTGGACATGATAAAGGTGTTTGCTAACTATGATGGTAATCATATTAATATACAAATATTATCAAATCAACACATTGTATATCTTAAATGTATATAGTACTATATATATCAATTATATCTCAATAATAAACAGCGCAATCAGAGCAGACCATTAGAATTATGCATATCCACCTACCTTCACATACATTATTTTTTCAACTAAGAGATTTGTTACATGGAATTGCCCTTACATAATTATTCAATTGGAAGAGCTGGTTAAACAGTCTATGAAAGACCATTCATTGTCTTTACTTCTGATGCTGGAGCTTGGAGTCGGCAGGGCAGGAAGTCGGGAAGGGAAGGAAAATGGAAAGTGGGAGAGCAGGGATAAGCCAGGACCCATGAGGATAGACTGGAACCCAAGTCAGTCTCACTCTGTCTCCAGTTTTGATATGAATGTCCTGCAGGAGGTGCTCTGCTTTCATCCCCCAGGCTCCATTGCTCCACTGGAATGCAAGCCCTACTAGTGCACGGAGCAGACACTCAGGACAGCCCATTGTTCCAGGACCATTTACTAGGTTAGCCTTCCTTTTCCCAGTGAATTAAATTGCCATGTTCTCATATATACAAACACCTAGGTTTGGATTCCTGTTTTATTCCACTTATCAATTTTTCCCCTTTACTTATATTTATTTGATTAAATAGCCTTATAATATGTTTTGATATTTGGTAAGCAAATTTCTCTCACTATTTTTTTTTTCTTAAAATATTTTTCCTTGACTATTCTTTGAGATATTCATTAGAATTATTTTAACTTTCCCCTTCCCTATCCTGCTTTCTTTTCTCCTTTACCAGTCTCCCAGGGAGTACTTCTTTAATAAATACTTGGCACATGTGCCTTGTCCTTAGGCTCTGCTTCCAAGAAATTGATCTAAGATAGTGTAGGCAAGTAGCTTAGGGTAACTAAGAATGATTTATGTGTAGATTTTAAGTGCTTCCTCACCTACTGCTTTATTAAAATTGCTAATATACAATCCATACATATAGCCTCTTCCTTCAGGCATAAATTCAGTATTTCAGTTAGAAGAATGGATTGTTTTATTTGGTTAGTATATTTTGTCAATTCATGCTAGCTGATTATAAGCTACTTACTCTCTTAATACTTTAAGAAAAAGTTGTTTCTTCAAATTTGTTCCATTATTTCAGTTTTCTTTCTTTAAAAGAACACCTGTTTCCTCCCCCCCCCCTCTGTCTTTCTCTCTTCCTTTATTTCTTTCTCTCTTTCTTCCTTTCTTTGCCAACATTTTTCTTCTCTTGAACTTTTAAATAAGTTTTAATCAATATTGTCCCAAGTAGATCCCGGGAAAGGATCTGGGGTGTTTATCTAAGGCAGGCGTCCTCAAACTACGGCCCACGGGCCACATGCGGGTGTTTTTGCCGTTTTGTTTTTTTTTACTTCAAAATAAGATATGTGCAGTGTGCATAGGAATTTGTTTATAGTTTTTTTTAAACTATAGTCCGGCCCTCCAACGGTCTGAGGGACAGTGAACTGGCCCCCTGTTTAAAAAGTTTGAGGACCCCTGATCTAAGGCATCCCTTGAGATAAACTTTAAACATGCAGGTGTGGGACATTCAAGTAGTTGCTAGCGAAGAGGCTACTCTATGCAAGCAGGACCAAGGGCAGGCGTAGGGCCAAAAAGACCAGAAGCTTTACTTTAAATTTTAAGCGTATGCAAAGTAATTCAATTAACTGCCAAAAGAATTACACCACATGAAACATGCAGTTGCAAATCACACAGCACTTTTATTACTCACACAATTCCTGGTGCTGCGGGTATAGGCTTATTGGGGATCCCAGTGGTGCCGTCCTCTGGGGTCCGGCCGCTAGGCTGGTCTGGTCTGGATGCAGGGGGCCAGCATTTCTCACACAAGAGCTGGGTCGTGTCTCAATCGGAAGTTACTAGCCTTTCTTCTGTCCTCTGGCAGGAGAGCATGAAGCGGCGTTGCTTGCTGGACTGACAAAAGGACGTGCCTTTGTGGCTGACTTGACAGGCAAGCACTGGGCTGGTCAGGATCCCCATTTTTAAAGCCTGCACCCTATTTGCAGCAGTCCAGGTGGCTATCAACGAATTACATCAGTGCACACATGCTTATCTCAAACAGGACAAGGGGCTACATGTGGTTATCTAGGGAGAGTACATCACTCATTCAAGTGGTTATCTTGACAATCACTTTGAGTTGTTTACTGAAGTTCAAATTCTTATCTATGAGGTACACAGGGCAGTGGGGAATCACACTTTAAGTTTCAAGGAAAGTTAATTTAAACATTTTAAAACTGTCTTAATATATATATTTTTAGGCATTTTAAAAACATTTCTATATATATATTACTATGACACTTGTCTGGCACCAGCGCTGCCAACTCCCTCGGGGTTGCATATGGTTCATGGTTTATGGCCTCTGTAAAATGGGAGTATTCTGGGAAACAGGTTCTGCAAGTCAGGACAGGCATCACAGATAAGAATGGAGTTTATCGGCAAGCAAGCCCGTGCGTTGGAATGCAAGTTATTGGCACATATGCAGATAGCTAGCCCCCCAAATGTCTTCTTTTTCCCTGCAGGTGAAGTAGGGTAATAATGTTTTCAGGTCTTGAGGACAGCTCTCAGGTCACGACTGGTGTCCCTCTGTCTGATTTCATGGAAAAGCAGTCAGAGGGTCCTTCCCTCTTAGGGCTCAGGAGTTGAAACATAAGTTAGGTCTTTAGCCTACCAGAGGTTCATTGTGACCATTAGTCAAGTCCAGGTCATTGTCTTCTGCTGCCTCAGGGATTAATGATTAGTAAGGGAAGGGCTAAGGTTTTGGGGGTATGAAGACCAAAGAAACAAAAGATTTCTAGAGCTAGAACTCAAAGTTAAGTTTAATCAAAGTCATAAGGACCCTTGCTTTCATTTCCATATGATGTATTGGCAGAACTGTTGCTGTTTGTAAATTAGCCATTAAAGACTGAATAAAAGTTGAAGTAACCATGACTTGTGAGAAAAAAAAATTTACATAGAAGACATAATATTGTTTGGCTCACCTTAAATCAGAAATAGTATTTATGAAATTTGATGCTAAATGATAAATTGTTTTGGTGTGAGAATAATGGAATGTCTTGAAATGCTGATTTGAGGAAACTAATGCCAGCACCTAATTTCCACATTGCTTTCATTTACATGGTTTAATTTAATTTTTGAAGCCACCCCTGTTATGAGCACGCCTTTGGTTGTGTGCGGGAGCAAAATTTGCCACCCCAAAATATATCTCTTTGGAATAAGGATTCTTTTAGGCTGGTTATTTTTAAGACACAGCAGCTACAGGAGAAGCCCTGAAAACCAAGAAGTTAACCTTTGTAGGAGCATTTGAGATCTTGCTTCTCAGCATATGCCACCAGTTTGGCTCAAATAAACTCTTGTAAACATTCTTTAAAAAAATGGTTACCTTTTAGAAAGGACATTTACATATGTAAGGGAAATCTTCATTTGTAAAAGTGTCTCCCTCTCTGTACTAAGAAGATGGGTGATCTTATCTCTAGAAACTCTTTATCAGTGGAGAAGGCAAGGATTTAAGTCTGTGTTAACAACCTTGTTTACTGTTCTTTTCCTGGTAACCTCCCTTAATGGACACTCCCCACCCCAAACATCTTCTTTTGTCTTCAGTTAATAATGGTATTTACTACTAAGGTGGTGGCTTCAGTCATTTTGGCCAGTTACTCAGTTTTTCCTGGGTTCCTCCAGAGTGTTTAGGAGGTATACATGGTATTAAACTTTCCTTTGTTTTCTCCTGTTAATCCATCATTTATTACAGGGATGTCTCAGCCAAGCCCAGAAGGGTAGAGGAGAAATGCCAATACAGTTGCAAATGACAGCAAACTCATAATGGATTAGCTTGGAAGATTTGAAAATATGTTGGCTCATTTAAACTAACAGAGTGGGATAATCTGAGTATGCCTGGGTCCAGATACTCAAGCAGTAGAATCTGGGCAGTTTTGCTCTTCTTAGATCTCTGTTGCCATCATTCCCAGGCACCTTTCATCACATAGTGGCAAAGATGCCTGCATATAATTCCATTTCTTCTGCATTCTGTTAACTCCACAACCCTCAGAAAAGAAAGCACTTTACTTGTAGCTTCTGGGTGCAATTTCCTAGCTTCATCTTGTGACACCTTTGGAATCAGGGCATGGAATCAAATTTATCTGAATCTATTAGGCCAATAGTGGGGAAGGAATGGACTCAAAATATTCCAACACCCACAGGCACTCAATGTGTGTGTGTGTGTGTGTGTGTGTGTGTGTGTGTGTGTGTATTACAGTCAGGTTTTACTGTTACAGAGATTCGGATCAATCAAACAATGCAGGAGAGGTTGGAGAGATTCACTTTAATCACCCAGGTGGGCTTAGAGAAAATGAATTCAAATTCTAAGCCCCGTTACAAGTAGAACTTCCCTTTTTATTAAGGAGCCAGCCCTATGTGCACTTAGTGGTTATCTCGCAGCTGGCCTTGAAAACAACACAGTTCTATCCAATTAAAAAATGCACCTGGCATGGCATAGAGATTATGGGCATATCTAGTGTCTGACCTATAAGGTCAGGCAGCTAAGCTTATCTTCAAAGAATTCCAAACAGTAGTTTTACAAAATAGGAGTTTTCCTTCTCATTACTATTATTCTTATTTTATAAAAGAAGATGCTTTGACATTGTTATATGCCTAAGGTGACATAGGTAGTAAGAGGTATGGACAAAAAAAAGGGGTTTCTATGGAAAGTAAGCTCACTATCCTGTAATCCAATTGACGCATCCATCTTATATAAAAACTGCTGTTTGAAATTTTAACCCTGCTATTTGGCTTCTGTAAATGCTTGCTTGCTTAAATAATAAGGAAAATAAGACTACTCCCACTTCAGAGAGGCCATTAAACCTTCCTGGGACAAAATTATCAGTGCTGGCACCAGGCCAGGCCTTTGGTTGAGATCTCAAGGCCCCAGCACACAGGGGCTCTTTAAGAACTTGCAAAAGGGGCCGGAAACACCCCATATTTGGGAGACAAAGAAGGTAAAAACATATAAATAGGGAAAATTCCTCCATGTTGGGGCCCAGAATTTGAGAGACATTATCCTTTGGACCTGCGCTTAATAAAATGTAACTCCAAACTCTCTGAGCATGACTTGATTTACTCTGGTTCTCTGTAACGCAATCCCTGTCTTGTTTTTTTCCCACTTCCAGGTAATCTTCCTTATTTCTCTCCTTAATTTCAAATGCTCATAAATTGCTAACTGGCAGGTCATAGTGGGTAGTTACGCCCAGGCATGTACCTTTTCAGTAAAAGGTTTATTTTTGCCTTATGCAAGTCCTGTCCATTGTTGTTTCTGTGCATCTAGGTTTAACCCACCTTAACTACCCTCAAGAGAGCACATAACCCTGTTAACTATCCTGTAATCCAATCCCTTGTTTTCTCCCACTTCCAGGTAATCTTCCGTCTCTCCTTAATTTCAAATGCACAAAAGAAGCTGAAAAACTGTTGTTCTTGGGAGCATTTGAGATCTTGCTCTCTGGCATATGTCATCAGTTTGGCTCAAATAAAGTCTTATAAAAATTCTCTAAAGTTTGGAAGTTTCTTACATTGACAGAAGACTTTAAGAAAAACAGATGTTATTCCAGTGTTAATGAATTATAGATTTAGAGCTGAAAGTGACCTAAAACTATAATGTAAAATTTTTTCCCATGGTTCTCAAACTCTTATTTGTTGAGCTTAAGAGTTGTGCAGGTGTTCCAAAAGAGGTGGGAAATCCCTCATGTTCAAGCATAGCAGATTTGTGTTTATTTGTCTTACATTTTGGACTACACGAGAATCTGTAAGAGAAAACATTCCTTGTGTTAGAAAAGTTTCCAAACAATTGCTCTGACTCACTCTTTTATTATAAAGAAGTTTCCCAGTGTTACGATCAGCCCAAAGATGCCCGGCAATCATGGTAACTCATCTCTGCCAATGTAAACCAATAGCACAAACTGAAATGTATTCAATAGTCTTTGAGGCAAATATTCTGATCAAAGAACAGATGTGAAAGTTTGCTCATTTCTCAGTCTATGGGGGTATCTAAAGATGTTTTCAGTCTTTTCCCACCAACCTGAAGGATATCACCCACTTTATGGAAGCAATTCCAACATAGGAGCGAGTTAATATAGTAAGGATAATGATGGGGAGAAAAATCTCTTATGTTGTAAAATTTCCTCAAGTTACTCTAAAATTCTAATGATTTCTCCCCCCCTCCCCCACGGTATAATTTAATGCAAAATCCTTACATTTTTGGCATCAGAGGTATAAACTCAAATTCTTCAGGGGTGTGGCATATCATGCACATGTGTTCAGCTGGCTATGCATAATTCTGAACTGGACAGTGCACACTCTATCTGCCGGGGCAGCCTCTATTCAGCTCAGCTGACTGTTGCCTTACAGCCATCATCATTTGAGAGATTTTATTTTTGAGCCTGAATGTTTAAATATTAAAAACTCAGATTAAAAATAAATATATAATTTGTCCTTTAAAAAAAACATGTCCATAGTTTTAAAAAGGCCATGAGTTACCCATTTGTGATTTCTGTTTTACCTAATAATTGCACTACGTGCATGGGGAATAATTGTACTATTATTATCAACTTTCTTGAAGATGACTGTTTTTCTTAAACATTTTGTTCAAACCCATAGAACATACAAAAACAATCACATAGGTTCTACGAAACAGATACTTCAAAGAAAAAAAATATTCAGAGGACATAATAGCCTGAAATAGGGAGCAATATTTTTTAATTCAATTTTTATTAAAAATCTCTATTGAATGTTGTATTTGGCAAAAGCTATATACTCTTTGGTGCCTAATGCATCTTTATTTGGGTGTGTTGACCCCACCTGTTTATCAAATCATTCTCTATGGAAGAAAGAGCTTATTTCTGGAAAAAATGTGTTAGGAACAGAGGAGACATTTACTGCATTTTATATACTCCACCCTCAACATAAAAAATAGTTCTTTCAAAATGTATTGCAGGTTTGACTAATCCACTAGTTTATATCTTTGATTCTTGTCTTGGCTAGGTCTTGTGTAAGTACTTAATGAATCATTGTTCCTTTTTATTTTCTATCACTGTCCCTTTACTACCCAAAGAAAGACTTGAACTTGTGTGTGGGAGAAAAAAAATGTTTTAAGGTAGACAACTGCTTCTGCTCAACTCCAACAAGGCAGCAAAAGGCATGTTTGGAAAGAACTGTAAGGACAGGACAGGATTAGAAATTGGAAAATGGAGCCCATATATAGCAATATAGTAGTGTGTGTGTGTGTGTGTGTGTGTGTGTGTGTGTGTGTGTGTGTGTGTGTGTGATTATATATCGCCATATATATTATGGAAGAGAAAAATAGAACTGAAAGGAGGCTGGTTCAGTTACATTTATTCTCCTGGATTTGGATTTGAGTATATCTCTGAAAATCATCTGTTTTCCACAGAAATGCCCTGAAGGTGAATGGGAGTAAAAGGGCTTGTGAAGGAATCCATGTACAGGTATAAGTGATCATTTCCTTGTCAGCTCTCCAATGGAGAAAATTAGCAAGCTTGTGGACTAAGAGTAGTCCTTAGAGTTTTGACTCAAACAGAAATGAATTTGGAGTCTTAATTTGGTCCCTTCTGTGTAATTTAGGCCAATTTACTTAGCTTCTTTGATTATCTTCTCAATTTTAATTGCCAGACTATAAAACCAGTATCAGATTAGCACTTCTCACACAGGGATAATGAGTTTCTGGCACAAAGGAGGTGCTCAATAGTTGCTGGCAATTTATGAGAATAAGAATTCCTATAAGAAGAGGAGCTTTGCCAGTATTAATAGTACCCCTTGCCAAAGATCCAACTTTGGCAACAAAGTCCTTTTTGTTGGGAAGTCACTAATTCACTCAATCAAATCCTTCATTTAGACAATATGTTAAATACCTGCTGAATGCAAGAAAATGAATTATTTGTGTATTAGTGATAAAGTATATTATCTGTTCATATGTTTGAACTAGTGCAATAGATATTTAACAAATGTTGATTGAATGGATAGTAGGGATATTGAAGACCAATAATGGCCTGGTGCCTCTTTTCAGAGACATAAGCAGTAAGTAGCCCCCAGTCCTAGTCAGCAGGGTTGCTAATGTTAGTAGCTGTTGAATAAAAACTGGTTTGGGCTCTGGACTCTGCTTATAGAGGAAGCAGCAAATCTCAAGCTGTCTTGGAAGATGATTTTATTTGGCAGGTGGAGGCTTAAATAGGAGTTGGGGATTTATACAATAGTTTCATGCCAAAACTTGTGTGATATGAACAAATTGGTAAACCTAAAATTATAATGACTCCTTTCCTGCTGTAAACCCCAGAGGGCTTGAATCCTTAGTCTTAAATTTTGTTTGAATTAGAACTGAACATCCGGAAAGCCACGGAGGACTTGGATTCTGATGGTGACGTGTTTCTCCCTAATCCCCAAACTTTCTAAGAAAAACGGTCTCCTTTTAAATTCCCGGAAGCTCAAGCAGGCTATGCCTAGACTTGTCCAACTTTCATTTTCATGAATTTCATATTGACTCAAGCACCATTTCTCTCTGACAAGTGAGTTTCTCACATATATTTACTTAGACATTTTGGTTTTTCAGAAGAATTTAGGATTAAAGACTAAGTTCATTCTTTCTAGCAGAGGCCATTTCAGACTGTTAAGTCCTTGATTCCAAGAGAGTCTCATTATAAAGCTAATGAACCAATGCCTAGTATGTTTATTCTTCAACTGCTACATTTAATTTAAGGAACATGGCTGACTGCACACAGTCTTGCCAGATACAGACAAAGGGAGACTATTCATGAAGATGGTTTACTTTCCAACAGGCTCCAGTCCAGATTTCTCTCAAGTATCTTACCAGAAGATTATTTTGATTTTCCACAAACTGGACAATAAAAGTAGCAGAGGCCTATGTCTTCCTGTAGGGTTTTGTTTTTTTCTAGAGTGGGGTTGGAAAACTGTGGCCCATGAGCTGAATGTGACCCATTGCCTTTTTTTGTATGGCTAATGAACTAAAACCTTGTACATTTTTATTTTTTTAAGATTTTTATTGATTTTTAGATAGAAAGGAAGGGGGAGAAGAGAGAGAGAGAGAGAGAGAGAGAGAGAGAGAGAGAGAGAGAGAGAGAGAGAGAGAGAACATCACATCGATATGAGAGTGAAACATTGATGGGCTGCCTCTTGCATGTCCCCCACAAGGGACTGAGCCTGCAACCTGGGCATGCACCCTAACCAGGAATCAAACAGGCAACTTCTTGGTGCGTGGGACAATGCCCAACCAACCACACAGGCCAGGGTTTGTGGTACAATTTTAGATAGTTGGGGAAAAAATTAAAACAAGAATACCATTTCATGATGCCTGGGAATGATATGAAATCAAATTTCATTGTCTATAAGTAATGTTTTGTTCAGACACAGCCATGCTCATTCATTTATGATTGTATGACTGTTTTCGTGAAACAACAGCAGCATAGTGTTAAGTTTAGAAATGTTTAGGTTGTCCACCACTCTACCTGTCACTTGGAGGTGAGAAATCAGTAAAATGAACCCAAACAGACCTGCAGGATAGGGTGTAAAAGGCAGAGGAACCAGCACCTTAGAAACAAAAGCTTGAATTTTGGATTCTTCATTGTTTAGTAGTATTGACTTAGGCAAAGTTTTAAGTGCTAAATCTTTGATTCTCAGTTTTCTCTATTGTAAAATGAAATAGATAATTCTTCATTTTCAAAGGGTTGTTTTGAAGCTTAAATTTATATATACAACTATATAAATATAGTGATAGATAAAACTATATAGAGATAAAAATAGGTAGAGATAGATAAATATGTCTCTATCATCTATCTATCTATCTATCTATCTATCTATCTATCTATCTATCATCTATCTATCTATCTAGCATCTCTATCTATATCTCTACCTTCTATGGCAAAGTTTGCCACATAATAAATTGGTATTCATGGAAAAGTGGTTCTCTTTTCTTTTTCTTAGAAGTTTTGAGAGAAAGGAGTTTTATATTCTTTTGTGGTAATGGCATTTTTGCTCACTTTTACATGGAGGAATCTATGCCTAATGCCTTATGAAAATCACTGCCATGTAAATTCTCAAATGAAAACTGCAAAGCTGTTTAATAACAACCAACAGTTTTCTGTGGGGTGGAGAATCTTTATTAAATTTCTCACATTCCATGCTGATTCTTCTTTTCCTAGGATAAGCAAACAAAGTTATTTTGTCTTTCTTATGGCAGCTATTTTTCCCAATGGCAATAATTTTAACAATCTCTGGGCCTTATTCCAGTTGTCCATTCCAACCCAGTCTGCTTTGTTGAGTGATTATTAAAAACTTCTCTGAACTCAGTCTTGTTACCAGATCTAAAGTCATTTTGTGTACCTTAAGGTGAAAATTCCTAGTCATCACCAAAAGGGAACCAAAACTTTATCCCAAATCTTGGGTTTCCAAGAAAGAGCAGATAAACACTGAATAGACACTGTATATACATTTCCCACTGAATATTCACACAACCTAGTGAGAAGTTTTAGTGGTGACTTTTAGAGTCAGGGTCCTGTGTATTTGAAGAATCCTCTCTAATAAAATGGTAATATGCAAATTAACCATCACTCCACTACATAAACCACACCCACCAGCCAAGCTACGCCCACCAGCCAATCAGGGCAAGTATGCAAATTAACCCCAATCCAAGATGGCTACAGCCACAGAGAACAAGGTTTCCCAGGTAACAGAGTAAGCCAAGCTTTCCATAGCCGTTGCAGGCCTAAGTCTCCACTCAAGCTACAAAGTTTCAATTATAGAAGGTAAACAAATTCAAACAAATGGCGGCAGAATGGAGCTTGAGAGAGCAGGCCCGGGTTGCCGGCGGCAACAGGGGAAGCAAAGCTTTCCGCACACCCTGGCCGGGCCCACCCGCTTAAGGCAACAAAGTTTCAATTGTAGAAGGTGAATTAACTGCCACAGAAATGGCTGCCAGAGCCCCAGGCTTGGCTCCGCTCCAGGCTACAAAGTTTCAATTGTAGAAGGAAAATAAATTCTAGATACCAGGGCCTCCCCTTGGGTTGCCAGGGGGCGTGGCCGGCCTGCAAACCACCACAGGCCCCTCGCTCAGGCCGCCCCACACCCCAAGGGAACCCCCACCCTTATCTGTGACACCCTTCAGGGCAAACCAGCTGGCCCCCACCCGTGCACCAGGCCTCTATCCTATCTAATAAAAGAGTAATATACAGATTGATCATCACTGCAACACACAATATAGCTGCCCCCATGTGGTCAAAGACCCTGCCCCCATGTGGACACAAGATGGCCACTACAAGATGGCCAGCAGGAGAGGGCAGTTGTGAGGGACCAGGCCTGCAAGGGAGGGCAGTTGAGAGGGACCAGGCTTGCAAGGGAGGGCAGTTGGAGGTGATCAACCCTGCAGGAGAGGGCAGTTAGGGGTGACCAGGCTGGCAGAGGAGGGAAGTTGGGGGCAAACAGGCTGGCAGGGGAGCAGTTAAGCATCAACCAGGCTGGCAGCAGAGTGGTTAGGGGGTGATCAAGCTGGCAGGCAGAAGCGGTTAGGGGCAATCAGGAAGGCAGGCAGGCAAGCAGTTGGGAGCAAGCAGTCCTGGATTGTGAGAGGGATGTCTGACTGCCCGTTTAGGCCCGATCCCACCAGGATCGGGCCTAAACGGGCAGTCGGATATCCCTCCAGGAGTCCCAGATTGGAGAGGGTACAGGCTGGGCTAAGGGACAACCCCCCGCCGTGCACAAATTTCGTGTACCGGGCTTCTAGTTTAATATGATAATCGTGGCCAGCCAGTTGGAGCATTAAAGGGTTCTGTCGGCAGACCCAAAGTTGATGAATGTACAATAATTACACTATATAGGCAAACTATGCACAGAACAGAGATCCTACTTGTTAGACAAGCATTCACACATTTTAATGTTGTAGAACAAATGTTGTATTCACTTATCGTCAAGTCTGATCTAGGTCCAAGATCTATCTCGGGCATATGGAAGTAGAGAGATCCTAGTTCTAGTGCATATGCATGGTGAACTTCTGATTCAGATTCAAATTACATTTATTAAGCACTTGATAAAGATCTGGAATGCAATTGTTTCTTTTGTACATATTACATTATTTAATCTTCATGCACTGTAAAATAGATACTTTTAGTTTCATTTGGATTGGGTTTTCTATTTTTGCCTTTTTTTTCCTTTCTCTTTTTGGTTTATATTTATCCCCTCCCTTATTGCTTTCTTTGGATTGTTTCTAATTTTTCTTCACTTATTTTCTCTCCTCTATTTTTTGGAATGTACATGCTCTATATCTGTTCTTATAGTGCTTACCCCAGCAGCTCTTTCAACAATATTTAAGAAAGCAATCAATATTTTTATTTTGTAAATAAAAAGATATTAAGACAATTTACCTCTGATCACAACCCTTCTAAATTAAGGAAATGTTTTGTCAAGTATTTTAATTATGTCCTGTTCTTCCACATTATACATTTTAATAAGGTCATTTAAAAAAGATATATACATATATTTACCAAAATTTTTTTCTCTTTACATTTGGCATCTCAGACCTTCCACTAATTGATGGGTGGTAAATACTGTCAGTTTTTGTTGGTCTGAAAATTGTTTCACTTATCACAAAAGTAATAAATATTTATTGTAGAAGATATAGAAAACCACACAGAACAATATGTATTATCATGTACAGGCAATCCTCACTTTTCATGTTTCTGATATCCATAAATTTTAGTTATCACAGTTTAAATAATACCAGTCTCCCATCATCACAGTTCACATTTAAATTACTATGTTAAATTGACTGAATAGTTGCATAAAATACAAACTTTGCTGCTAGCTCTTCACTTCACAAATGACTTTGTAAACAACACATGCTACTTGTAGTCAGTGATCAGTCACATCACCTCTTTCAAAATCTCTCAGTGACTGCTCACATCACCTCTTCTTGTTCAGTTCATTTGCAAAGAGCAAAGCATATCATATAGTTGTGTTCCTCCTTGTTTCTCAGTGATATTCTCATGCAGCATTTTACAAAATTAGAAAACCCAAAGAGGGAATTGGGGAATTGGCCAAACAACATGGAAGTGCAACACACACACACACACACACACACACACACACACACACACACACACACACACACATTACAAGGCTGCAAGTGAAATTTGAACCTAATGGAGTGATAGAAGAAATAGTTGCCCGTGATAATGTTGATAGTGCTGTTGTTTGAAACTATATAATGCTAGAGGAGCTTCAGTGAAGATGAACTTATCAACATAAATGACAGTTGTGTGACAAAAGATATCCCAGAGGAAGTAATGCTGACAAAAGAACACATTAAAATGCACCCTGGCCAGTGTGGCTTAGTTGGTTGAGCATCATCCCATCCATCAAAAGGTCACCTGTTTGATTCCGAGTCAAGGCACATGCTCAGGTTACAGGCTCGATCCCCAGTAGGGGCATGCTAGGAATGTTTTCTCTCTCAACATCAATGTTTCTTTCTCTTTCTCTCTCTCTGTCTCCCTCTCCCTTCTTCTCTCTCTGAATCAATAAAAACATATTTTAATAAAAAACATTAAAACAACTCTTGGAGATACTTCATGACATTAAAAGAACAAATAATAATTTTGGAAGCTGGTCTAAACTTAGAAATGAGTATTACAATTTAGCAAGGCATAATAAAGATGTTTGGTCAATACTATTAGTTATATAGTGAGAAGAAGGCAAACACTGCTCAAACCAATCCTGATAAGTTTTTATAAAAAAGTAAAATACTTTACTTCTCAATGTTTGAATGTATTTAATGACAGTGTACTAAATATCAGTTTTGCTATATAATTTTTACTTCTCTATATATTTATAACTGTCAAAATATACAAAATCTTTTAAAGATCATAAAACAATTATAATTTTGTCCATTGACTATTAAGATTGCTTTGTAAAATTTCAGCTAGCATATTTTCATGGCTCTCCACTATTGTGCTAAGCTAGGACTGCTTGTGTGTTATCATAAATATTTATTTATAAACAGAATATGATGATCACAATACTAAAAAAAATAACCATTGTTAGTTTTTTATAAGGATATTTTTTACTTTTTCTTGATATTTTTGCTGAGTATAGACTTCTTGGTGTAGAATCCATTTTCTTTCAACTCATTAAAATTAACATTCCACTATCTTCTAGATTCCATTGTTGCTAATGAGAAGTCAGCTGTCAATATAATAACCAGTAGATTTTAGGTAATCTGTACTCTGGCTATTTAAAAAATAACTTTTCTGTTTTAGAGTTCTCTAGTTTTATTATAATGTGTGTAGGAGTATGCTGTATGTTTTATTTAATCTTATTTATCTATTTAATCTTATCCATTAACTGTTATACACACATGCACATACATACATAGATATATGTACACATTTTCTTCATCACTTTATTTTCATGATGGACATTCAAATGTCCAAGGGTAGCCATACTGCCAAAATCAGAACTTAATCTTTAAATGTTCAATTATAAATATCTTAAGATGATAATTTATTGTTTTTTGATGTGGTTTTAAAATTTTTATATTCTCCACTCTTGGGTCTATTGTATTTTGCATTCTAAGGCTGAATAAAATTTGATTTATATTCTTAATCCTCTCAATAACCACATTAACAAAAAGGAATACAGACTTAAGAGGATTGTAAACAAAGACATAAATTTATTTTAGTCCAAATATGACCACACAGATATTTTCAGAACGGTATATAGTTTGTGCTATTAGGTCATGCCAAATAAAAACAATAATGCATACCTACAGCAAAATGTATGTATAAATTCCTTGGAGTTAAAGGAGATGACTTTATGCCCTTTATGCTTCTCCACTATAAACATTCTTATATAACTGTGAAATTTCAAGAAACTTGTAATAACTGATGAAGAGTAAACATGAGAGAAAATTTGAAATGACTTCATTATAACTCTAAGGTAGCTTTTATAGAAACTACCTTTGAAGTTAGTAGTTAAATAGACTCTTTCCCCTGTGAACTGCTGTATATTTCCAAAGCAGAAATGAACACCAGATAAAATATAATGCAATGACATCTGCCTTATCTAAGATGACTCTCCTCTTCTCTGGGCTTCAAAACTAAGCCATGTCTAGATTGCATGTTGTGGGAAAGCATGATTGTCAAGAAAATCTCAGAGTAAGACAAGTTATGTCATAGAGTAAAATGAGCATGAATTTTAGGGTCAAACAGACCTGGGTTTTAATATTCCAGGATTTGCACTTGCTAGATGTATAACACTGAATGGATTAAATAACCTTATACCTGTTACCTTACATCTCTGAATTCCACTTTCCTGATCAATTATATGAAGCTAGCATCTACCTCACAAAGTTGTTGTAATTGATTCAACTTTTAAAATGTGTGAAAAACTTGGAAAAATATGCATAAAATCATGGGCATAAAGTAAATGGTAGTTTTCTTTGTGAAATGATGGACAGGACATGATTTTACCCCATTTTGATATTTTTCAAAAGCAAAATAGTGGAGGAGAAAACTATTCTTCTCACATGCTTTTTATTTTATGTTCTTTGGCCACATTTACTTATTGTACAACATTTACTTTTTAAAACAAATATGTCATCTTTCAATGCCAAGGAGTATCTAGGGATAATCTTTGAGGTCTCTTCCAATTATCATTCTATGAGTCTATGAATCAAACATGCCATTTTAATTTTAACTCTTGCTTATGTGTCACTTAAAGTAAGTGTGCTACTGAACCACATGATATTATAGCTGTAAAAGGCTTTTCTTTAACTTCTCCTTTTACTCATAAGTAACCAAGAAAGCTAGAGGTATGTCCAAGTAGAGTACTATTGTAGTTGAAAGCAGAATTCACTTGTATTGAGGTTTAGATATCAGACCCGATCTGGATAACTAGAGGGTACTCAAGAAAAAAGCTATAATTAGCATTTCATCTTGGTCAATCATGCCAGGAGGTTTAATGTTTAGAGTAAAATATATATTCTCTTGTCTATCTAGGAAATGAACAGAAAAAGATAATCATTACTGTGCAGAGGATCAGAGAAGAAATAGACCTAGAATGGCTAAAAATATGCCTAACTTCTGTCAGGATATAGGGAAATACATATTAGACTTCTCTCAGGTGAGAAAAATAGGAAAAAAGAAAGAAAAAAGAAAAGAGAGAGCCAGCGAATACTATACAAATTTTATTATACTTCCATAAACTAGGTAGTATGTTTTTAGTAGTGATTTTGTTTTACATTACATTTTTCAATTTGAAAAATATAAGCAATGCACTATAAAAATATTGAAATATAGGAAATATAAAATATATTACATTAGTCTGTTTATTAAATATATCTCTATATATAAAAGCCTAAGTTACCATCACAACTGAACGAACGACCGAACAGGCTGTGAGGGGCCACTAAGCCAGCAGGGGCGTCAGTGAGGGGCAACCAAATGACCGAGCAGCAGGCTTCATGGGGTGACCAGGCCAGCGGGGCGGCGTGGGGGGGGGGGGGGGAGGCAATTGAGGGTGATCAGGCTGGCAGGCAGAGGTGGTTAGAGGTGATCAGGCTGGCAGGGGGGGCAGTTAGGGGTGATCAGGCAGGCAGTCAGGTGAGCAGTTAGAAGCCAGAGGCCCAGGATTGTGAGAGGGATGTCTGACTGCTGGTTTAGGCCTGATTGGACATCCCCCAAGGGGTCCCGGATTGGAGAGGGTGCAGGCTGGGCTGAGGAGACCCTTCCCCTCCCTCCCATACACAAATTTCATGTACCGGGCCTCTGGTTGTAATATAAAAAAAACTCCTTTCCCATAATCTCACCACCATCTAGAGATTACATATTTATCCACCTAAAATTCCTGTTACTTTTTATCATTGGAAATTTTCCATCTACTTCATATATTTGAATTTCATTTTGGTGTAAGTTGAAGACCTTGGGTGATAAAGTTCTGCTGTAGGTTGTTTGTAGGACAGAGGGCTATTGGAGGCTAGCTCCAGCACAGCCTGCTGGTTCCAAAAAGAGTCATGTGACACAGAACATTGTGCCATGTATTGTTCTAAGTATTTTCCATTAGGTAACTTAAATCTTGTATCAGACCTGCAAGGTAGGCATTATTCTTATTTTAAAGTTGAAGATACTGATGCTGAGAGATTGAAAGTGCCTAATTTAAGTGCATATAGCTATGTGAGGAGCATACCAGGTGTCAAACTCAAGCCTGTATGAGCCTGAGGTTTGAGGTCTTAATTCTTAACATATACAAAGACTTATTACTGATTCCCTAAGGTGCCTTGTGTCTTGTATACAAGAGCTTCCTGTAGGTAGCTACCAAATTTGGAAATACCCATGAATGCTTTGATGGCTAACATCAGATTCTAGGATTTTGGAAAATGGCCATTACCCACAATCTCATTTGGAGTATTACATTCAGTATTGGGGCTGCTCATTTTTGAGCAAATGTCTCAATCAGTTTGGATGCTGAGACTTCAGGACCATAGGGAGAAACTAACCTCTCATACAAAAGTAAAACCCGTCAAACCAAAAGTTGAGCTGACAGTAGTTTCCCTGGATAAGACCATCCAATCAGTCCCACCAAAAGTGCTGATTATTATTAACATGTTCCTATTTTGCTAAAAAATGGAGCATCCTTCCTCTCTTTGGATCTAGAAATTTGTTTGTTAGTATTGCATCCTGGGACTATTAATGTTTAATATCACTCTTTTAACTATTTCATAATATCAAATGTTGAAAACTGGGTGAATAGATTTTTTTCAAAGCTAGAAATCTGATCATGTCTCATGAGTATTTTTTGGTCCATTTTATAACAGTCTTAGAATTTTGTCATTTTGGAGTTGCTATAAATTTGGCACATGCTAGATTATTAATTATCCATTAATTTTAGATTTCAAGTTACCAATTATCATAACTGGAAAATTGAGCGGTATCAATTTATTTATTTAAAACTTTATTTTAAAAATTCTTTATTGTTCAAAGTATTACATATGTCTCCTTTTTTCCCCATTGACCTCTCCCTACCCGCTCCCACCCGCCCTCACCCCCGTACTATCTGTGTCCATTGGTTATGCTTATATGCATGCCTACAAGTTCTTTGGTTGATCTCTTACCCGTCCCCCCTCCCTTGCCTCCTCTCTGAGGTTTGATGGTCTGTTCCATGCTTCTATGTCTCTGGATTTATTAATAGTGAGCAGAAATTGTCACCTGAGGGAAACATTACACAGAATTTTCCTTCCTCCCCCCCTCAAGTCAGCTAGTCAGCTTTTTAGCTTATCTGCTAATGGTTGCTCTAATAGCCAGTGATTGACTGGCTATTCAGATACAAAACTACTTAATGTTGACACCAGCATTTCATTTTGAAAGGTTTTTAGACTTTATAGGTTCACTCTGTATTTACAAAACTCCAGCAATGCAGGTAGAGACTGTAAACCCATCTACCAAAAAGCACATTCTGAGAATGGTGAGATTCAGAGAAGTTTTGCCTTTTATTTCCTCTTGCTCATTGATATGTTATAGTCACATGATATATATGTGTTTATATATGAACAAACTAATTTATACATAAATTAATTTCAAGGCACTGAACATAATTTTTAAAATAACTACATGTATTTTTTTTAGTTGTTTCTACATGGTGATTTAATTCTTGGGAGAAACCACAGAAGCCTATTTAATTGTTTTATGAGCAATTTAATAAATATTAAAATGATTGATAATTGCTTTTTCCCCCTTGATATCTTGATGCTCTTGTTTAAAAGTGTGTATTTGACTGGGCAATCTATGAGAATCCAATATATTTAATGCCCTTGTTGTGATAGATTTTTATGTTAACCATGACCAGGGCATCTGGCCACCAGTATATAATTGTTTAATACTATTGTTTCACATTTCTTACATTATTATTAAAATAATACCCAAAAGAATCTTTTTACTTTATTAGTCACTTTTCCAGAAAGCTACTCCTTTCAGAATTTTTAATTGAAGACAAATACCACTTTATTGGGAGGTATTAAGGGTTGAGCTAATAATCTTCAAATCTGAGTCCTCTGTATTGCCAACTTAAAATACAAAAATATTCTCTTGCCTTGGCCAGTGTAACCTCAGTGGTTAGAGCGTAAGCCCATGCAGCAAAGGATCATGGTTTCCATTCTTAGTCAAGGGCACATACCTGGGTTTCAGGTTCCATCCCTGGTGCAGGAGGCAACCAATCAATGTGTCTCTCTCACATTGATGGTGTTTTTTCTCTCTCTCTCTCTCCTCCCACCTCTCCCTCTACTTTCTCTCTCTCTGGATAAATAAATAAATAAATAAATAAATAAACAAATAAATAAATATCCTCGTGTGTAGCTTAACAATGACAAAAGAAATATTCTCATAAACCTACATTGATGAGATTATTTTTACTTGTTACTATTCTATCTAATAAAGAGGGAATATGCCAATTGATCCTCACACCATTTCAAAGATGGCAGTGCCCACAGCCAATAAGGAGGGAATATGCTAATTGACTTCCCCTCCCTCAAAGATGGCGATGCCCACAGCCAATAAAGACAGAATATGCTAATTGACTGCCATGCCCTCAAAGATGGTGGCACCCACAGCCACAAGATGGCAGCGCCCAGTCCCCTCAGCCCCGCCAGGGCCTTGCCATGTGCCTGCCTCTGGAGTCCCCCAGTCCCCTCAGCCCCCCAACTGCCCACGGCCAGCCCGAGGCGCAGGCAAGCCTCAGATGGTAGCTTCCCAGTTGCCCAGAGCCACCCAAGGCTCAGGTAACCAGGGCCGGCCGAGGCTTGCACTGTCAGCAGTGGCAGCAGCAGAGGTGTGATTGGGCATCGCCTTCCCCTGATTACTGGGTCGCCTCCCACCTCTGAGGGCTCCCAGACTGTGAGAAGGGGCAGGCTGGGCTGAGGGACCCCTGCCTCCAGTACACGAATTTTCATGCACCAGGCCTCTAATATGAATATAAGCAACATAAATCTATTAAGTGCCTTATGCTTATAGCTTCTATATATCTATAAAATCAAATTTATAAACTCAAAGTTATAAAACCAATAAATTTCAAATTAGCAATTTAATGATAAATGATTTTGTCTTTTGGCAATAGTGCAGACTTCCATGAATGCTTGGAGGTAACAGCAGTACCATGGGTGTAGATCAAAGGTGTTAGGTACCAGGATCAGCCAACTTGGGTTTGGAGACCAGTTCCATGTCAGTGAACTTGGTTGACTTTTCTGGGCTTCTCATGTTTGGAACTTTTAAAAAAATGTTTTTTTTATATAATTGTTTTTCACATTAAATTTAATCACATGCTCCAAGGTTAGCTTACTAGTTGTTTTAGGGAGATGAGAGCATAATCCTCTTTTTTTCTATGTAGGGACTTCTAGTATAGGAAACATTTTAGTCTCTCCAGTATTCTCTCCTTACCAAGGGAAGAACAATGGTATTTGATAGGTGAGATTGGAAAAGGTCTCAGCCTCTTTAAGGTTCTCTCTAATTTCTTATTTGCCTCCTCATAGAGGCATCCCCTTCTGCCTTTCCCAGATAAACCTACCAGGGGAAATGAGTGGTCTGCCTTCTAGAGCTACAGACCTGGAGGTTATTTCTCCCTGTCCCTCACCACTGAAGCTTGAAGTGCTTGAGGCAAATGAGTAAAGGGCGGCATTGATTTGGGAAGAACTGATTCCACCAAGCCAAGCTCCCTTGTGAGTGGGTTATCTCAAGTCCAAACCTGATATTGCTGGGATCTGAGGAGTCCAGTAGCAGGGCCAGGTAAACTGCTTCTTCAGTGCAGATTTATCAGCTGAAATTTTACAATTTTACCTCTGTTGTCTGACATGTGTCAGCTCTTTCTGACTTTGTGTGTGTATGTGGGGGGGAGGAAGGGGAGTGGGGGAGGGAGGGATTATGATAGTCACTTCCAAACTCTTAGATGGTTCCTTTTCTGTTTTTATACTGAAACATGTTTATGACTCCCATTTTCCTGTAAGAGTTATCTATATTCACTCTTTGTACTTTCAAACTTAGTATTTTGTCTTTATTAATCCACTGGGAGTGTCATTACTGGAATGCAAGTTTCATGAGAGCAGAAACTGAGTGGAACATGTTCACCGCTACATCCCCAGCATGCTAGCACAGTGCTTGCCACATAGTAAATGCTTAATAAATCTTTCAATGAACGAAAGTAGTAAGTACACATTTCTTTATATGGTATCTAAAATTCTCCATTCTATGACTATTGGTCCCTCTCCTTTCACTCACCAATTTTTCTACCAAGATGCAATCAAAGGTATGAAACTCATTGAGTTTTAAAATAATATTGTTCAAACAATGCTTTAGGCTATATTTTTAAAAGAGATAATCTTTTAGAAATAACTGTCTTGGAGTTCTGAATACTGTAGAACTGACAGATAACTGAATGTCTGTGATGATGTGAGGTGATATTTTCCCACGCTGAGCAATGTCTATTCCATTGCAACATTAAGTGCAAAAATCTTCCCTGTGGACTTCCATACTTCTTTGAAGAAGTACTAATGTAATGCATTCGAAAAGCCTTACTGATGATACATGTCTTTTCTTGCTTTTTGTATTCCTGTGGGCTATAAAATGAGACTTTCTAGTGAAATAATTTAAACCATATTTTTAGGATTTTTAACTGAAGCTAAACTAAATAAAATAGCACTGTTAAAAAGTCCCCAGTGTTAAAATTTCATTTTAAGTCAATTATTAAAGTTACTTACCATTGTGAAGATATTTATACTTAGTGTGGCTCAGATTTTGTGATTAGAAAAATACTACCTGTGAAACACTTATAATTAGAGCCAGATACACTAAAGTTATTATGTGCATTTCATTGTGAATACATGTTTATGGGTAATGGAGTGTTTTTAATGTTATGTGTCTCAATTTTTTTGGTTATTCATTTCTTTGACTTAGCTTTATTTCCATTTAAAGGTTTTCTGTATTACTTCGATCAATGACATTTGTGTAATGGCTTATTAAACATGACATAATATTTAAGGTTGGCTTTGTCCATGAAAACCAGCCTACATGATGATAATATTTATAATCGTGTTAAAATAGAAGTCAGCTTTCAATGCAGAGGTTGCCTAGACATGGACTTTATTTATACCTAGAGAAAATGAATGAATAAATGAAATAATAAATAAATGATTAAATAAATGAATATTTTTGCACATGCTACCTCCTCCCACCTTAGATCTTAATGGTAACTGATCTCCTTAACAGATCTGGACACTTCCATTGTCTATCTTTCTAGAATACTCTTTGTTGGGTTATTGTGAGGTTATTGCTTCTGTGCTGGGAGGGGGGGGCGTGGGGGGGGGAGGGAGGAGTCCTGAAGCAGATGATAGTAGTGAACAATAGGTGATGGTCCCAAAATCCTCCTGATTTGTCATTCTTGTATTTTGCTGGAAGAGATTATTTCTTCTCTTCCTGAGCAGAGTGATTTCTTTTCTTGAAAGTGCCTTTTCAAGATTTAGGAAATTTTCTTTTTCAGACCTAACATACTTAATCTTAATAGTTTGTGTTGTTTTTTTTTTTTATCTTAGCAGACATTTGAAGAATGGCAACATTTAGAGAGTTGGTTTGTATCTCTTCAAATCCATTAAGGCTTCCATCTGATAATTTATTTCTCTGAAGAAAAAACTCCACAATAACCATATGGCCATAGAAATACCCTATGCCCCCCCCCCCCCAATAAGCATACACACATAAACACAAATTTGCAGCTGCTACTGAAATGTCTTCTAATGTCTCAGCTATCTTCCATTTTTGTTCAGGGAAATGGCATTATTTCGTATTTAGATAATGCTAGAATACCAGTCTTTCTGCAATTGATCACAGTAATACAGACAATGCTAAATATAAACAGGTTAATTATTGCTCTTCTAATATCACTCCCTCTTTTCTCTTTTGCTGTCTTGTAACAATAAACACTTTTAAATGACCCTTCTCTATCCTTCAGTTATATAGACACAAATCTTTCTGTGAGATTATTGCTTCTCTGCCCGTGGGAGAGGAGAACTGAGGCAGATGATAGCAGTGAACAACAGGTGATGGTCCCAAAATCTTCCTAATTTCTTTGTGGATCCATTTCTTGGAGAATGGTCAATACCAGTGACGTTGCTATAATAATCCAAGTTTTTTCACCTGTGAGTTCCTGAGCTTCTCTTTCTCTGACTTACAGGAAAATCAAATGCAGAGAGAGAAAGAACAAAAGTAAAGGGCGGTGGCCCTGGCTGGTGTGGCTCAATTGGTTGAGTGTCATCCCATGCACTGAGAAGTCACCAGTTTGATTTCTGGTCAGGGCACATGCCCTGGTTGCAGGCTTGATCCCCAGTAGGAGGTGTGCAGGAGGCAACAGATGGATGTTTCTCTCTTTTATTGGTGTTTCACTCACTCTCTCTCCCTTTCTCTTTCCCTAAAACCAACAAAAACATACTTAGGAAAAGAAAAAGTAAAGGGTTGCAAAACTTTTAAAAAAAAATCACCCGGAAAATAGCTTTTCAAGTTCTGAATATGCCTTAAAGATATTTTATTCTGACCCTTCTTTCAGTGCTTGAATCCCCTTTACCAAAGCTCTACCTAGTGGCTCCTTGCCTTCCGATCACTTAGGACATATGGCCAATTGTTTCAGGTTTTCAGCCAATTAGTGCAGTTGAAGGAATAGGAACACCACTGGCCTTGAAGTTAGAAGACTTGAAATCCTAGCCTCACAGAGCAAAGAACATTTAGATTCAGCAGGAGATCTGCGTTCTAGTCCCAGAAACGCCACCTAGCAGCAGTTGAATGAATCAGCCAAAGCTAGTGAAGTAAGTGGTTTCATTACTCCAAATCTTGCTTTATTCACCTAGAGAATGAGATATGATAATAACCTACCATACAACTCCATAGACTTGTATGATTCAAATAAGACTGAGGTCAAAATTGTTTGCAAACTAGAAAGCATATGGCAGTATTATGATAGAACATTCATTCTTTATATGCTCATTCAGAAAACAAACATGATAGATAGGCAGGTGGAAATTCTCAATAAACATTAATTTACAACCTACAACCACTTTATGGGTCAGATAAATAATTGATTAAAAAGAAAACAAACATTTCATGTTTGAGTGAATACAATGATATGGCAATTGATAAAGTATAATATTTTCATTGAGTTTGTTCCTATATACAGTTAATATTACGGGATGAGAGAGAAAGCAGGAAGGCATGAACCTCTCTAGAAGGAGAGGGGTGCTGATCTGATGATTCACAGAATAATGTAGGTGAAGTGGTGTTTCGAGGTCAACTATTATTTGAGCCCTTTGTTATTCCTGAGAGTAAAATCAGACCCGCAGTGATGCTGTACTCCTCATGTCACAGAGCTAGTTAGTGTTAGGTGCAGCTCTAGAATTCAGGTCTTCGCACGGCCACGTCCTGTGCTGTCTTAGTAGTACCGGAAGTGACAAATAGGTAGCATGGTGCACTGTCATTCTCTTCACCATTTTCCCTAATTGGAAATCACTGTGACCCAGTCTCCTTTGCTGTAAGCCTGGGCATGCTTTGCAAGTATGGTTGATAATGCAACCAGGAAGCTGTGGTCAGTTGATCGGAGCTGGCAAGTAACCCCTATCCTATAATATGGAATTTCTGCAGACATCATAGCCATATGTCACCAGTAGACAGGCCCAGCTACACTTATTTACAGTAGCTTAGTCTAGATGTGTCCAATTCAGGGTCGCTAAGGGAATACTTTTTAATGGGAAATCATGCAGTTAGTTGGCTTAGTAGCCACAGAGGAATGTATTTCTGGCCACCCACATTATGTGGGAGTCCTAAAATTGACACAGACGTTTGGACAAAGATTTGCAGCCATCAGCACTGCTAACATGGGCTCCAGGCCATCCTGGATTCCCGTAGAGTTTTTATAGAGCATGAGAATCTGGCCCATTAGGGCAATAACACAGTTAAGAGGTTGAGATCATTAGGAAGGATAGTATCGGGGATTGAGGACTCCATGAATCATACCGTATAGGATTGACTGCACAAGAGAAGCCTGTAAAGGGGAAACTTGGCTGAAGCGATTGTGGGTTATCACAGGAATCTTGTATGTAGGGCTGAGAAGCCTCACCCGGGCTATTTCCCCTCAGAGGGTTCACAGGGCTTCCCTCCCATCTGTGTGTCAGTCTCATGCCAAATCCTGTTATGCTTCTGGGGACACCAAGTGGGGAACAGATGGGGATTCCAAAGCTAGTACTTCACTTCCCTGCACACCCTGCTCCTCATCTGTGTAGAAACTACACAGTTACTTCAAAGGCAAGCCCCACCTACCAATATATTCAGTTTGGTATTAGACTCATTTCTTCTATCAAATGGGGGAACTTAAGAATTCCTCAGTAATGTATATGTTGCTCAGAAATAATCAAAACACTGTAACTCTTCAGTACCAATTTAATTTACATGACCACCTCACGTCCCTGTTACTCTCTTATTATAAATTTTTGTAAGGTATAATTTGCATACAGTGAAATGCACAGACCTTGAGAGCACAGTTAAGATGAGTTTTGATAAATGTGTACATATAACCAACACACCTGTAAAAATATGAGCATTGCCCTGGCCGGTTTGGCTCAGTGGATAGAGCGTTGGCCTGCGGACTGAAGGTCCTAGGTTTGATTCCAGTCTAGGGCATGTACTTCGATTGCATGCTTGATCCCTGGCCATGGGGGGTATGTGCAGGAGGCAGCCAATCAATGTGTCTCTCTCATGTTGGTGTTTCTCTCCCTTTGTCTCTCCCCTTCCCTTCCACTCTCTAAAAACCAATGGAACAATATTCTTAGGTGAGGATAATAACAACAACAACACATTTATCATCTGTAATAGCCTCATTTCTTAAGTATGAATACTGGGTTACTTGGTTTCCACTCAAAAATAAACGTTAATACTTCACACTAGCCTTGTAAAGGAAAGACAGATGGACAAAATCTCTCTTTACCATTGTCAAAGGAAAAGTCCTATGACTTTACTCTTTCTTTCCACTCCTAAATCTCACATGTATTTGGTATTAACCCTTTGCACTTGCTTGCTTTTTTTCTCGATTCCTTTATTCTAATGCTAACCGTGTCGAGTCACACTCGACATCCGAGTACAAAAGGTTAAATACACCGTGATAAAGAATCAAGCAGGTTATGAAGATGGCAAATAATGCATACCATGTATCAAGCCCAAAGCCTAGCCTACTGTACTCATAAATGAAGTCATTTTGTTCTTCTGTACTTATTTTGAATAGAATATTATTTTCATTTTTATTTGCTACAATTATTTATGTGAATGATAATCTAACATTTGAATAATGGTGGCAACTCTTTGACAACCTTTGGGTCTTTACATCTGTGAGATAAGCAGATGAAGGTCATTCACCAGAGCAAGGTGAACAGGACAAGAATGCAGGGCTTGGATAGAAGAAAATGTAAATAATGGATAGCTCTCCCAGACAGAAATATTTTATATGGATCAGTAGAATACTGCAGAAGATCAAGTAGACTTCTTTCTCCTCTTTCCTCCTCTTGTACAAGATGGTTAAAGCAGCAAATAAATCCCAGTAAAAATTCTTTAGTACTGAATCAGTTGTGAGTAAAAATAGGCTAACTTGACAGTAGGAATGACCCAGAGATGTTTTGAAGTTTTGTTGTCCCTGGGGCTTGGGACAGAGCTGTAGGGGTTACCATGGATCTGTGCGTTGAGACTCTCAATGTTGGGAAACACTACATACATACATTTAAAAATTTCTTAGAAGTAGTGTCCCCAAGATTCTTGATAGAGGAGCTTTTTGGTGCTTTGGAGATGAGAGAAATCTAAGGCAATCACTGATCATGCCATCTAACCATAATATGTGATGACAAGTCACCCTGCATGTGTGCACCTACATGCACACATGTACAAATGCAGCATCATAATGTCAGAATTCCATTTTACATGTATTCCTCTATTTTGTAACTTCTTTTAATGTACTATCTAATTCTAAAAATTATAATACTTAAAGGTATTGTCTTTTGAGACAAGTAGAATTATATATCTTGACTTTATCACATATTAGTGGTGAAAACTTGGGGATGCTCACTTGCAAAATGGGAATAGGAATAACCTTATAAATGGCTTATTATGAATATTAAATTGAATAATGGGTTTAAATTATATAGAACAGAACATGGCATGTAGTAAATGCTCAGTAAGTGGTGGCTATTTTAAAATAATTGTTTTAACTCTCTTAAGTTTTTGTTATTTGAATTCTCCCAACTATCATATCTGTGACCACTGCATATTTGTTCATTTCTCTCTAAACTACATCTATTTCTTTATAATTTGATGAATGTAGGTCCGGCCTGTACAAATAGCTTACGTATTTCTTTTGTTCTCTAAACCATTTGACACAGTGTTAGGCATGTGGTAGACAATCAGATCTCTATTGGTTTGGTGATTGACATGCATATACCGCTTTCATTTTTCCTCTGTCTATCATAACTATCAGTATTGTCTATATGGTGCCAATTCATTATTTTGACTCTATATTCTACAATGTAAAACCAAGTTGGTTTTCCATTGTGCATCAAGGATGGGAATCTCAGGAGGCCAATATATTTATATAGATCCTTTCATCTCTGGCCCTGTACTTTCTGATTGGGTTTGTCACTAAGAAGTGAATCCTCTGACTTCCAGCTAGCAGGGAGGTAACAGAGTCTTAGATGACCCATTCATAATCGAGAGGCAAGGTAGTTTTTTTAAAAAGCAATTTTGATTTTGAGAAAAATCAGTTAAATTGGTTGAAACTGTTTGCATGTAGTATGAATGTGATCAGAAAACCTGAATTCTTCTGATGATTATGTCAAAAGTGATCATTATGATCCTAAAGACCTTAATGACCCATTGGGTCATACTATGACCCTGCTTAGGACATTAGTGAATAAGTCTAGTTTCTTTATCAGCTCATTCCAGTTTTTTCCCCCACTGAGGTGCTTATGTTATTATAATAATATATGCTTAAGTCTGTGAATAGTGTACAATGATATAAAATAGTTGGACATCGAAGAACACAAATCATTTTTTTGAGATCTATTTTTATCTATCAGTTTCATAAAATAGAGACACATTACCTAAAAGCTGTTTCTGTTTTGGAAATGAGAAAGGGTGATGCCATTTAGGGAACAGAGAAATTCACCATGAAGTTCATGTTAGTTCTTTGGGACACAGTGCAAGCTACCACATTGCATTAAATAAATATTAGTACTTATTACATACATCATGTTGTGTACTAAATAAACTATAGCTTATTTATTATGGCTTTCAATGTAAACTCCTTTAGTGACCATTTTTTTAGGTAGAAAGATCTTTCCATGGAGCACACAAATGCAGAATCCATCAATTTCTGGTTTCACCTCATTAAGTCTGAGCAGAATAGAAATTTTTATAGTGGTCCATGTTGCCTCAGTGGGAATATCTTGAGAATAAACCTAAGCTTTTAATATAACCAATGGTAAATTTCCTTGGTGGTATAAAAGCAATGGTTGAGCAATCAATTTACTTGTTAGGTAGGGATATTGCATCACAGTTGAGTTCCTATGTTAGCAGGTAACTACTCAGGTTCCTTTAGATTTGGATACTCCTTGGTTCAGTGCTCTTCGCAGAGCTCACTCAGTGATTTGCGGCTCATATGTCCTAGGTTTCAGATAACCAGATTGCATATTGGGCAACTTGACTTAAATCTAAGGGGTAGTCAATCAAGTTTCTCTTAAAAAAACCAGAAGGTCTGACAAAGCCTGCATGACATCATTGACTGGAGGTGAGCAGCATCTGGCTTTAGATGGAACATTAACTTTTCTGGTTGCCATTGTCATCACATTTCCCTAATATCTTACAACTGGTCTGTTTCAGATAGCTTAGTATATAGTATAGGTTTGTGTCTCAGTCCTCTGTGGTTCTCATAAAACCTGGTAAAGAACCTCTTCAGTCCATTAGACATAAGAGGGGAAAAAGAAACCACATGATTGATAATTTAAATACGGAATCTAGTTCTCAGAGTTGCGAGATAAAGTATAATCCTTTACTAGAGGTTACTTGAATGTGGTCTTTTGCCATCTGGGAAGACTGAACTTGGACTGGTAGGTGCTCAATGTATGTTTTCATTGATTTGAGCTCTGCATTTGTATTGTCCACACAACCTTCTATAGTTCTTATGTCTTTACTTCCCACTCTATCATAATAATTCTCTCCATTGAACATTCATGGTGTCTAATAATTAGCATGTTTTCTATGGATGAATAATAATAAAGACATGATTTTCCTAGGTCTTTTTTTTTTTTAAAGCTATAGCTTGGAAAACTTCAGAAAGGTTAAATTGATTTCTTGGACAAATTATGTAAAGAAGGGATTCCAAGAACACTTGCTCCTGGAGAAGTTTTATTTCTTCCAGATCATCTGGAACCCAAACAAAGTGAAACTAGCAATTTCATCCAGGTTTCAGCAGAGCTTGATTGCTGTGTTTAGCCATAATCCAGAACAATGAAGTATACAAAACTCTTTTATGACCTATTTATTCACTGGTTCAAGCCATCTGTTTGATATTATGTGTCTGAATTTTGAGAAGGCAATAAAAGCCAAGCAAAATTGAGGAAATTAGTCCACCTTAAAAATATGACCTTGCCAAATTGTTGTAGAATAAAATTTAGCTACAGGTAAATTACATTTGTTGCCCATGGTGGGCATATATTCTCTGCTATTCACTGTCCTTGGTCAAAAATAGATAAGCTGCTATTGCCTAAAGTGGCCCTGAGCTATGAGCATTTAATTGGCTTCTCAGCCTTTCAGAATTGATATTGAGATCATTGACCTGTCTCAGCATAAGTAAGAAAATCATTTATTGGAGCCAAGATGTAGAAATCAAGACTATTATGTTTTGATTTAATGAAGGCACTTATTATTCTCCATGCATTCCTCTGCTCTTATTGGAATCAGGACATTACCTACTATAATGACTCATTATCATATCCATCACAAGCCAGAGCTCTACCCCAGGACTGACCACCTGGCAATCCAGGGGTGCATCCTCTCTCTCTGGCTTTCTACCTAACAGAAGAATAAGCTCTGTCTCTTTGGGTTTTTAAATAAAATAAGCAGAGAGAAACCGACTTTGATTCAGAGCTCACAGATGAAACATCGCTGTGTTGCCGGTGTTGCATTGTTCATTATTCTGATTTCGTTTCCAGACTGTCTTCCCCCCACTTTTTTTTTGGTGGTTGGATTTTGGGTACTAATTTCAGGTTCCTTCTTGGATTTTGCATCTTATCTTTTCATCATATCACAAAATGACTCTTGAAATTAAGCTTGGCTCTGTCTCTTGAATTACTTTCTCTTTTCATCTTCCACCATCATTTTCTGTTTCTTTAGTTCTGCTTGTTAGACAGAAATTCTTAAGCCCAGTCTCTGATCTTCTCTGTTGTTCATTGGAACTTTCTTCTTCTTGTATTTGGTTCCTGATTATAGATTTCAACTCTTTCTGTTTAAAGGCCTGGATGCTATACATGTCGAAAGGCTCAATTTAGGGATTCTGTCACTATTGCCATGCACCACTCAGTAGCTACCCTACATGGAAAAATCTGGACCTGTGTTAATGGAGCTGTTGGTGTTGAATAGTAAGAAGATCCCACACCAGGGAGTTAGAGTAAAACTTTGCCACTAATTATAATTAGGTATGTGACATTAAAAATGATATTACATTTCTTTCTGTTATCTCATTTATAAATTGAAAGAGAATGACAATCACTGATTTTTCAAACTTTGTTAAGGCTGTGCTATGCTTTCTTAAAGTGAAATATTAAGGGAACATCAATAAAAAAGAATAAAGTGGAACTGCTTTGTTCAACATGGTGGCTGCTTGTCACTGCTGTCACCCCAGGAGCAATCCCTGGAATATCTCAGTGGATCTCCTTGGGGCTCATGTAATTAAAAATCTAGGCTATCTAAACGCTTCATCTCAATTCTATGAAATCTGTGGTTCCCAATTCTATGAAGTGTCTTTGTTCTTAGGAGCTTAAACATTATGAGGAAAATCAGTCAGCCAACTGCTGTCAAATAATGGTTTGGATTTTTTAAAACTGTGTTTATTGATTATTTGACTTTTCTGTCAATAGACTGCAGCTTGGCATGTGTTCTGTATATAAACACAAGAAAAGATCACTGGCACTAATAAGTAAAGGTAAATAGGTTGAGCAGACAAGTGAACAAATGAATATTAATACTAAGTACCAGTGAAACTTTTCTTGAGAGATATTTTGCTCTATGGCATATAACAATGGGATTCTGGGGGGAAATATTTTTCTTTATAATAACAGCAACCATTTCTTACATGTATATATTTTTTTAAATTTCTTTATTGATTAAGGTATTACATATGTGTCCTTACCCTCCCATTACCTTCCCATCCCCCCATATTTTTAACATATTAAATCCTAACTACAGCCCTCCGGAGACCTTAGTGCCGCTCATAGCCAAAGATAAAAGTCATGTGACAGATTGTTCTTTCATTCAGTAAAATACTGTCTTTAGAATTTTATCAAATATCAATCTTCTTTAAGAGCACCTAAGCAATTAAGACATCTTTCAAACAATGTTTGAGCACAAACTCCTTTACTGCAAATAAGTAAATGAGGTTAAAAATAAAGAGATGTTTGTGAAACAGAGTTTAAAGGGGTAAGGGGGAGGGGCAGTAAATTAAGAAAATCTTTCTAAAGGAAATAACTTGAAATAAAGGATGATAGAACAGAAGCCGAGAGGGAAAAAGGAAGGAAAAGGGGGGGGGGGAGCAGGAGATAGCTTCAAAAATTTAGGGGCCTGAAGGAAGATGTCTATCATTGTGCATACTGTGTGACATGGAAAAAGTTGCTTTTTCTCTTGGTGCGTCAGTTTCATTAATTATAAAGTAGACATAAGAATGATCTCCCTTAGAGGATTATTGAAATGTTAAATGAGATTGTACCTGGAAATGACTTAGACTGACTGACACATAAAAGGTGGTGAAGAAACAAATTATTTGTTTGCTGCTCTTCAACTAAAGCTTTGTAAAATATGATCAGGTGGGAGTGATCAAATTGGGCATCAAGCAAGTTTACCAGATACGTTCAGAATACAGAATACGGAAAGGACATTGAGTGAAGGGTAATGATGAAAAGGTGAGAATGATGCCACCGCTGAGACACCAGCTCTTTGATCCCTACCCTTGTGAACATAACAATCATACATTTTCTGCTTTTCCTCAATGTCTAGTGGCTATTTTTGAACCAACATTTCACTATAGAACTGTGGAACAAAGTTGAGAAATGATCCGTATGGCTTCTTCAGAATCCTTCTGCTTTTCTCACAGAAGAACTCATATCCCTAAAGGTGCCTTCTATTTACAAAGGCCATTTCCTCATCCTACTATACACACAGGTTCCCATTATCCTGCATTCCAATCCACTTACCTCTGCACACTGGAATGCTGTGTTCTATTGCTAGTGATCCAAGTACAAAAGATCAGAAGCTGAGAGTGCCAGCCCAGGCTAAACAGAACTGTCTATGAGTGACACTGGAAATGGAGGAGGAGTTGTGTTGTCAAACAAGAGAGTTTAGAGTAGTGAGTGTCTAAGAGAGTAGCTTGATGAAAGAAGTGGTGAATTTAAGCAGAAAGGTGAAGTTACAGGTCAGAACAATGGAAATGGACAAATCAAGGCAACAAAGGTGGACAAAAGACTGGGGAATGCAAATAGTTTGTGAAAACTTAGTTTGTGAAAATTAAGTAAGAGCCAAATATACAGCAGACAGGCAGGCAGCCATGGAGTTGTGCTTTTACTAATGTTGCTGGTCAAATTTTACAGATAAAAATTTTGATTATTTCAATACCAGTTTAGTGGTATTGAAATAATCTATTGGTAGTAGAACCTTTTAAAACCAGGCTTCCTGAGACACAAAGATAGTAATTTGATGTGCCTGCTTATGCTGTGTTAATGAATGAGGCAGACTTGCTTTAAGAACACTGTTTTTCCAGTTTTGTTCAAGTAAATTGACAGATAAAATTGTAAGATATTTAAAACGTACACTGTGATGATTTACCAACATACAAATAAGTTGTGAAAAATTTCCCCTATCAAATCAACTAACACATGTATTAGGTACAATTTGAGTTCAGGGAAGAACTTTTTTGCAGCCCTAGCAAACTAATACAGTGCAGAAGGTTTCAATTTTCTTTCCCCTCTATGATATGATTTTTGCACCTGTGTTCATAAGGTATATTTTTTCTATTTTTTAACAAGATCAATATACAAAGATCAGTTGTATTTCTATATTTTAGCAATGAATATTCCAAAAAAGAAATTCAGAAAACAATTCCAGCCCAGCTGGTGTTGCTCAGTGGTTAAGCATCAACCTATTAACCAGGAGGTTATGGTTCAATTCCCAGTCAGGGCACATGCCTGGGTTTCAGCTCGATCCCCAGTAGGCGGCATTCAGGAGGCAGCCTATAAATTATTCTCTGTCATCATAGATGTTTCTATCCCTCTCTCACTCTCCCTTCCTCTCTCTGAAATCAATACAAACATTTTTTAAAAAAGGAAGAAAACAATTTCATTCACAGTAGCATTTGATAGATATATTTTACCAAAAGAAGTATAAAATTCTGTGTATTTTCTTTGTTAATGTTATATAGTTTGGGTATGAGGTTAATCGTAGTCTTATAATGTGAGTTTGTCCTCTTCATTTTTTTTCTGGAACATTTTGTATTATTTGGTCAGATTTTTGCTATTGTTTTGGTGTTTGTTTGTTTTTTAATTTAGATTTCTTCATCAAAGCCATTTTGTCTTGTGCTGGATATTTTTGTGTAGAATGGTATTTTATTAGAGATAAAGTTTCTTTAATAGGTATAGGATTATATTCTAGTTATCTGTTTCTTTTTATGTTAACTGTAATAGTTTGTGTCTTTGACAGAAAATTTTCATTTAGACTAAGTTGTGAAATTTATTGGCAGAAAATGGTATTAATATTTTATTCTTATTTTTAAATACAGGTAGTATTTAAAATAATGTCATTCATCTGAATCCATTTGAGATTTTCTATACATGGATCATTTCTTTTAGCCATAGCTTTAATCAATTCAGTCCATCTATCTCTAGGAGATATTGTATCTTCCCATAATATTCTTTATCTATGAAGTATGTAATTACTTTGTATGCTGCATTTCTCTAGTTATCTAAGAATTTTTAGATTGCCTTTAACAATCTATTTATCCTGATACCTATTTCAGCTAATTATTTTATCTAATTTTATTATTATCTATCACTAGAGGCCTGGTGCATGAAATTCATACATGGGGGGGAGGGAGTCCCCTCAGCCCAGCCTGCACCCTCTCCAATCCAGGACTGCTGGCTCCTAACTACTGCTCACCTGCCTGCCTGCTTGATCACCCCCAACTCCTCCTCTCCCGCTGGCCTGGTCGCTCTCAACTGCCTCCCCCCCCTCTGCCGGCTTGGTCACCCCACGCAGCCTGATGTTGAGTCATTTGGTTGTCCCTTACTAACCCCACTGCCGGCCTGGCCACTCCAGGCAGCCTGCTGGTTGTTACTGTTACTATGATGGCATCCTGGACAATTTGCATATTCCTCTATTATTAGATAGATACGCTTGCCACTAAAACCTAGGCCTTTACTCACACATTACTTATATATATTTTTGTATTTATCTTTTTTTTAAAAAAAGGTTTTGGACACCCCAGTCTTGATGACATGATATTAAGAAATCATTACCTGACTTTTATTTTCTATCCAATATATAAGAATTCTTTTTTTCTATTTTATACCTGTGGAGGATCTACTTATTTTGTCAATGGACCTAAGTCACTATATTATGGCCTTATTCTCCAGCTTTAAAATCATGACTTTTAAAGATTACTAATATAATTATAGCTTATCTTTCTGTCTATTTCTAATGATATATGGCTACTAAGGTTCCCACCATTTGGCCAAATTGGTATTTAGCTAAGTTTTTATGTATTTCTGCACATAATTTAGGCCAATGTCTATACTTCAAGTACTCTTAATGACAACATTTCCTTTTTAAAGAGGCAGGCCCATCAATGAGAAAAAGTAAGACTTCAATGTTCTTAATATTGCTACACTGTACTATTTTATTTTGCATACATATAATAGCTACATTAAATATATTGTATTCCATTAATACAATTCATGACCCACTAATTATATTTCTAATTATATTTCGTAGACTGATGGTGTTTCTCTTTTTCAATGTTTATGGCCTTTTAGAAAATATTGTGTCTCCTCTTTCCCTTCCTCTCTCCCTCTCCTTTTACTTACCAACCTACTTATAGGTTTTATTAATCTTAAGCAAGATTATAGTTTTATTGTCTTTCTATTTCATTGTTTTATGCACTTATTATCGTTTTCTTCTATATATTACCATGGGTTCATTGTTCTTTTCTAGCCTCTTAGGGCTGAAATTTAGGTAATTAATTTTAAACTATTATTGTTTATTCATTTTCTATTTAATTGATTGTGTTCCTTTATTTTTTCCTTTGATTCCATTCACTTTGGTTTTATTTACTATTTTTTCAAATCCAATAAGGTGAAAATGTAGCTTTATATAATTCTTTTTTATTATCTATACTAATAAAAGGGTAATATGCAAAGTGGTCATGATGCCCTCACAGTAACAACTGAACAGCAGGCTGCGTAAAGCAACAAGGCCAGCAGGGGGTTAGTGAGGGAAGACCAAATGACTGACCAGCAGGCTGCATGGGGCGACCAGGTCAGCAGGGGGGCAATGAGGGGCAACCAGGCTGGCAGAGGGGGGCAGTGAGTGGTGACAAGGCTGGCAGAGGGGGGTAGTGAGATGCAACCAGGCCAGCAGAGGGGGCAGTGAGGGATGACCAGGCCAGCAGCGGGGGCAGTTTGGGGCAATCAGGCTGGCAGAGGTGGTTAGAGGTGATCAGGCTAGCTGGGGGTGGGGGGCAGTTAGGGGCAGTCAGGCAGGCATGCAGATGAGCAGTTTTGAGCCAGTGGTCCTGGATTGTGAGAGGGATGTCCGACTGCCAGTTTCTGGCAGTCAGACATCCCATTAGGGGTCCCGGATTGGAGAGGGTCCAGGCTGGGCTGAGGGGACACCCCCCCATTCATGCATGAATTTCATGCACCAGGCCTCTAGTAAGCAATAAGAGCTTTTAAAGCTGTACATTTCACTCTAAGTTTACTTCAGCTGAATCTCATATACTTATGTTCTATTTTCATTATCATTCAGTTCAATACATTTAAAAATTTCTGATGTATTGCTCCAACTTAGATTATTTAGAATATTTGAAATCAATATACAGGTATATAGAAATAGTTCACAAATGTTTTTGTTATTATTATTAGTTTTGTTGTGTGTTTTTAATGAAATTTCATTGTGGTCAGAGGACCTAGTCAGTATGAGTTCAGTATGTTTTTAATTTAGTGTAATTTGTTCAGGTCCCAGATATGTTCGGTTTGGTGGTGTCCTTGATAAATATGTTTATTGGGCAGTTGTTGAGTGGAGTCTTCTATAAAAGTTAATTGGCTTAAGTTGGTTATAATGCGTATCAAGTTTTAATTGTGCTTATATTCTTTCTCTTTGTTCTACCATTTAAACAGAATAAAATGTGATATATACACTTATAATGTAACTTTATATATTTATCTTTTCTATCAGATTTTATTCTTGAAATTTGGTTTTCTCTTTATACTTAGGGTTATTATGCTTTCTTGATGAATTTAATTTTTTATTATTGTGGAATTATCTTTTTATATCTGTTATAATTATTTATTTGAAGTATACTTACTTTAAAAATGATATTGCCTTTTTAACATTATTATTATAATTTTACATTATAATTTTATACACCATATATACAAATATTTGGATCTTTTAAATTCTGACTTATAATTTGAGTCTACCATTTATATTTAATTAAAGGCCCGGTGCACCAAATTCATGCACGGGTGGGGTCCCTAGGCCTGGTTGGTGATCAGGGCCAATTAGTTTCCTCACCTCCCCACCTCCCCCTTCCCTTGCCGCCTGTGTCCACCACCAACCACCCCCTGGTTCCCGTCCCAGCCAGGGCCTGGCCCTGATAGGGCAATTGGGATTTGCTGGCTGAGGGGAGGGACCGGGAGGTTAGCTGGCTGTCCCTGATCATGCAATCAGGGCCTGCTGGCCAGGGGTAGGAGCCAGTCGCCACAGAGGCGGATGGGTGGCAGCCAGTCAGGGCCTGCCAGCCGGGGGGAGGAATGGCGGGAGGGACCTGGGAGTTTGGCCGCCAGCCCTAAGGAGGGAGCCGGCCCTCAGCCCCTCTAAGAAAGGGGCTGCGTCTGCCACCACCCATCCCGGTTCCCTGTCCCAGCCCTGGGGCCTGGCCCTGATCAGGCAATCGGGGCCTGCTGGCCATGGGAAGGACCAGGTGGTTGGCTGGCAGGCCCCATCAGTGATCAGGGCCTGCGGGTAGCTCTTGCATTGAGCATCTGCTCCCTGGTGGTCAGTGCGCATCAGAGCGACCAGCTGTTCCATTGTATCAGTCGCTTAGGCTTTTATATATATAGATAACCAATATGACTTGGTTTAAATCTACCATATTCCTGTTTATTTTCTATTTGTTTCATTTGTTTTTTGTTTTTCTTTTCATTTTTCTTTCTTTTTTATTATTTGGGTATTTATTTTATAAATTCTTTTTATCTTCACCATAGTTGATGTCTTTATATATTTTTATGTTATTTTAGTGTTTTCTTAGTGGTTTAAAATATGCATTTAAACTTTTCATAGCTAACTTTCAAATAATATTATATCACATATTATATATAGGAATTTTATATCACTATTTTTCTCTTTTTGTTTCCACTTTACTGTTGTTGCATCTATATCATCTATATCTATATCTATATCTATATCTATATCTATATCTATATCTATATCTATATCTATATCTATATCTATATCTATATCTATATCTATATCTATATCAGATAGAGAAATATGTTAATTAACCAGGACGCTATAACGGGTTGACTGGACAGGAGGAGATTGCACGTGCAGTGTTGTGGGTTGGGTGGCAGGGGCTTGCACTGGGGGAGGGCCTGATCAGCAGTGGCTGCGGCTGCTGTGGGGCCCGGGGAGCGAGGCAGGGCTGGACTGGCGACTCGAGGGTGGGCAGTGCCATGCGATTTCGAGTCATGCACTGGGCTCCTAGTTTATTATAAACTTCAAAACAAATTATTACTCTTGTGGCTCCAAACAATTATATTTCAATGAACTTTTTAACGTTAAAAAATATATACTTTTGTATTTACTAAATTTTTTTAGCCTTTCATATGCTCTTCTTCTTGCCACTTTTTCTTTAACTTTTCCTCCACTGACTATGGTCCTACATTATTTCTACTTACAAGCTACAATATGTAATCATAGTAAATAGTAATATAGCAAATTTAAAATGACTGTATTTTATTGCTATTTTTGGTTGCTCATCAAGAACCAAATAGTCTCCAATGCATAGTCTAAGAATGCAAATTCAAGCATTTTTTTGATAAAGTATTCAGAATTTATTTTATATAAGAAATATTGAATGGAAATTGAAGACAGATATTGTGTTTGGTATTTTTTCTTTGTGTCAGATACATTACTTACACATAAATGGTGCTCATTTAGTGCTTTCAGAAATAAATTTTGATTTGCAGGCAGGGAAATGTAGCTAATATATGAAATTTGGTCTGCATGACAAGAAATAGTAGATGATTCTATAAAGAACAGCAAATCTCAAACAAAATGTCAAAAACAAACAGTTTAAGGTGACTAAAACATTTTATTCTTTACAGTGACATTTTCTAATTTTTATATTTTGAAATTATTTTATATGCTTTATTCACACTGTCATCACAATAACCTTGTAAGGTAACAAGGGCAGATCTCAATATCCCACTTCAAGGGAAGCAACAAGCCTTGAGGAGACACACACTTGCTCAGTGTTTAATGATTAGTAAGTTACTGACCATGTGTGCACTTGAGGAAATCCTAAATGCTCTTCCAGGCCACAAAGAGTGGGTCATGAATTGACATAATAATGACGTATCTCAGTGTTTGCTCTAAGGAGGATTAATGTGAACAAGCTCTTGATTTCATGGACGCAGTCCAAGGACAATGTTAACACTCTGTGGTGTCTTGGAGGTCATTGCTCTCTTCTTCCTTGGTACTTGTTTTCTTATAGTTTTTGTGTCTGAAATGAAAGAAACAGGGATGGCAGAATTCGTTGTAAGTGTTGGATATGGTGGCAAATAGGTAACAATACAACTTATTTGTACTTCATTGGGCAGTTATAAACCACCCATATCATCTTCTCACAGCAATCTGTTGAAGTGGCTTGCTAAATTATTCTCATTACTGATAAGTGCCAAGAAGCTGAAAAAACAAACAAACACCAAAACCAAGTAAATTGCACAGATGTACACCCAAGAACAGTGTCATGATTCCTTGCCTTGGGGTCCTATTTTTGGAGAAAAAAATAATGCCATTACCAGAAGAGACTCTGGAGCCAAAACCTATGTGTTAAATTTCCAGGAATTCTCTCTTTAATTTTCACTCAAAGATATTTTTCCACTGATTTTTAGAGAGTGGAAGAGGGGGAAAGACAGAGAGAAATATCAATGGGAGAGAAGCTCATGGATTGGTTGCCTCCTGCATGAGCCCCAACCAGGGCCCGGGATGGGAAGGAGCCTGCAACCAAGGTATGGGCCCTTGACCGGAATTGAACCCAGGACCCTTTGCTTTATCCACTGAGCCAAACCGGCTAAGGCAAATTTCCAGGAATTCTGACTGAAAATCCAGCTCTCAGCTTCTTTAAAGTTCAGACCTAGAGCTGTACAACTTTACTTCTAGCACATTCAAATGGTTATGATGAGTCACAGGGCTAACCAGGTTCAACATCAAATATTTAACTACTAAAATCAATATTCACCATATCATCACTTATACTGGGATTTTTCAACCATGTTGAAAATTAAGTTATTTTAGTCTTTTCCAGTTTATCGCATGATTTAAAAAAACTGATTTATCAAAGAAAAGCTAATAAACAAAATATGTCCTGTTTCTTACCTTCTTTCTACATCCTGTATGGTGTCTGGAAGTGGAAGGTTTAAAGTCTCTGGTAGGAAGTAGACACAGATGGCAGCCATGATGGGGGCAGTTCCATACAGAATCGTTGGCAAGGGTTCAAAATACTGCCTTGTGATTAATGCTAGACTGCTCAGAGATCCGGCCAGACCAGACATGAATATAATTCCACCCTCTGCTCTGGACCTTGAGAATAAGAAAACATTGTTTAAGTAAATCTTTGTCTTCTCTTGGAGACTTGTTTGTTAAGCCTTTCTTGACAACTTGAACACAAGGTCATCTTTCTCTCACTGGGTTCTGTTGGTTTAAAGTAAGTGTATGGTATCTTATAAATAAAGACAATATATAATAGTTATAATTTGCAAAATTGCTTTTGTTTTCTACTTTATATATAGTGCTTCAGGGATTCTCCTTGGCCTGAAAATGAAATCTAAATGCTTTACTGCGGTCATTACCATGTTGCCAACTTTGGTGCTCATGATAGTGTTTCTCCCCTTAAATGTTAAATTTCAATTACACTGGCCTTTTGAGTTTCTAGACAACATGTGGTAGAAGTTTGTTTGTTTGTTTTAGCTAACTTCACATGCTAGCTTTTGGATCATAATTTGTATGTTTATCCAGAAAGAATGAGGCCTACTCTAACCTCTCTTGCTGATTCACCCATCCCTCATTCTTGGTCTAATGAAAAACACTGTTAATTTCCTTTAGACCAGTGGTTCTCAACCTTCCTAATGCCTCGACCCTTTAATACAGTTCCTCATGTTGTGGTGACCCCCAATTATAAAATTATTTTCGTTGCTACTTCATAACTGTAATTTTGCTACTGTTATGAATCATAATGTAAATATCTGTGTTTTCCGATGGTCTTAGGCAACCCCTGTGAAAGGGTCATTCGACCCCCAAAGGGGTCGCGACCCACAGGTTGAGAACCGCTGCTTTAGACCATGTATGTAAAGGTGGTATTTCTTTATTATATATTTTTTTATTTAGTGTCACTGATTAGTAATAAAATAGGTCTATGGAGGAAAGCCCTGTTTTTTTGTGTTAATGGACTTATTGTCAAGGGCCGATATTTATGTCTAGTTCATAGAAATTTCTTAAATCTTCTTATTCTCTTCTGTTTATTCCTCTTCCTCCTCTTGCTCTCCAGTCCTCTCCATTTCTTCTTTTCCTTTTATTCTTCCTTCTCCTCCTCTTTTTGTGTAGAAATGTGTTTTATTTAATGAACTATATGCATTTTGAGAGTAGGTGCACTAAAATGTTAATTATATCACATGTATAATTATGTGCCTTTTGTACTACAGATAAATTACTTTGGAACCCCTGTTTTTCTCAATGATTTTGAACTGCTTCTGCTTTGGAATATTTGTTATCTGAAGAGAATATTATTCCTTTATCTATGAATTTACTCAATTCTGTTAAGCGATTATCATGAGTTTCATACAGAGTCCATTAAATATTTAGTGTATTCACATTCACTTTTAAAAAAGATTAGATAGATCTCTAACAATAAAAAAAAATGGGTAGAATCTTGGCTTGTGTTTCTCAGTAGTTAGAGCATCTGACCATGCAACAAAGCATCACGGGTTCAATTCCCACTTAAGGGCCATACCTGGGTTGCAGGTTGTGTCTGTCATACATCAACGTTTCTCTCCTTCTCTCTGTCTCCCCTCCCGCCCTCCAATCCACTCTCTCTAAAAATCAGTGGAAAAATTATCCTCCAGTGAGGAGTAACAAACAAAAAATGGGTAGAGGTTTTACATGGTGATTGAGTATGATATTGAGTCTGAAATCCCATAAAACTTGCATTGCTCTGGTTTATGATATATTGTGAAACTTTTTTAGTGATTAGGATGTTACAATGACCAGATATAGTTTTCTAGTAATGATTCAGTTTTAATCATGTTATAGTTTAAATTCAGAGCCAAAATTCAAAAGTATTTAACTGTGTCTATGGGATTGAGCATTAACAGAAAAATTTAGCTATGTAAGACAAAGACAGGGTGGGATTGAAATAATCTAGTGAATAAGATCATAGCGTGGCAAGAAAGCTTAGTAGGTTTTTTTATGAATGTGTTTTTGGAGATGAGAGGGATTCAATGGAAAATCTCTGGGGACAAGTAGTTATGATTACTTTTAAAAGTATCAGAATTTTGAGAAAATATTCTAGACTAACTGTGGGTAACCAAAAGTTTTGCCAAGGGTGGTTTTTACTTTTTTTTTAAACCTTTATCAAGGATATTTTTACCCCCATTGCTTTTTAGAGAGAATGGAAGGGAAGGAAGGAGAGAGGGGGAGAGAGAGAGAGAGAGAGAAAGAGCTATATGAGAGAGACACATCAACTGGTTGCCTCCTACAAGAGCCCTGACTGGCTGGGGATCAAACCTGCAACCCAAATACATGTCTTTGACCGGGAATCAAACCCAAGACCCTTCAGTGCTCAGACTCGTGCTCTAACCCAGCGGTTCTCAACCTGTGGGTCGCGACCCTTTTGGGAGTCGAACGACTCTTTCACAGGGGTCGCCTAAGACCATTGGAAAACACAGATATTTACATTACGATTCATAACAGTACCAAAATTACAGTTATGAAGTAGCAACAAAAATAATTTTATAATTGGGGGTCACCACAACATGAGGAACTGTATTAAAGGGTCGCGGCAGTAGGAAGGTTGAGAACCACTGCTCTAACCACTGAACACACTAGTCAGGGCCCAAGGGTGGTTTTTATTTTATTTATTTATTTATTTATTTTTTAAAAAAATATATTTTATTGATTTTTTACAGAGAGGAAGAGATAGGGATAGAGAATTAGAAACATCGATGAGAGAGAAACATCGATCAGCTGCCTCCTGCACAACCCCTACTGGGGATGTGCCCGCAACCAAGGTACATGCCCTTGACCGGAATCGAACCTGGGACCTTTCAGTCCGCAGGCCGACGCTCTATCCACTGAGCCAAACCGGTTTCGGCCCAAGGGTGGTTTTTAAATCACCATGGGAATTAGTTGAAGTTCCTTTGAGTACAGACTTCATTTAGACTTATTTAAGTATCTAGATCAGTGATGGGCAACCTTTTAGCTTGGTGTTTCAAACTTTGCCAAAAAACTGAGCATAACTCAGGTAGTGTGTCACTTTGAGGAAAAAACTAACTCCAAGACTCTAGTCGCAAATGTTTCATCCCCAGGAGCAGCAAATGTTTCATCCTCGGCATGCGGCCGCGTGTCATCAGAAATGGCTATGCGTGTCAGTGCTGACACGCGTGTCATAGGTTCGCCATCACTGAATTCTAGATAATTCTAGGAAACTCTCAATTTCAGTCTTAGTAAGGAGAGTTCAGTGGCTTACCTGAGCCCTGTGGGTATGAGTTCATGATTATAGATCATACTAATGCTGAAGTATATTGCCATCAGTCCTTTTCCCAACATAGCAAGTCCAAGGCGTATGAAAGGCATGTCTGTGAGGTTAAGTGAATATCTTTAGAGAGCCTAAGTCAATATGATGAAGCATATAAATTATCTGGCATTTATAACCTCATCTACTGTCAATTATTTGTAATGGCCCCCCTTTTAATGAGTATATGTAACATGAATAAGAATATTTTTATTGATTTTAGTAAGAGTCTAATATTTTACATCAATGTTAAACCAGTATATATAATCATTTTGTTCAGTCCAGAATGAGGATGACAAAGTTAATGATGATGATTATACAAACAACATATGAGGGGTAGGAAATATGTGATATTTTTCAGTCTTTTCTACAGTTATGATATTATAATGTTCCCCTATTCTGAGATTGTTATATTACTTCATTTTCCAATATTATATTCTTGGAGTCAGAATTTGAACCCACTTTAAAATTCTCTCTAGAACTCCAGATAAACTGCTTCTAATGAATTTGCATATAATGTGAATGTAATTGAAGGGCTTCTAAGGAATGAAAATTCTGTTTGACTTTGGATAGACATAAGAGATACAAGAATTTCTCCCAGGGAACCTCAGTTAAGTGTGATGCTTCTGAAAGTACCATATATCTTTTAGTGCCATTTGTATTTGCAAAGATAAGGGATTAAGAGGTGAGTGGTTTCTATACTTAATTGATAATATATTTGAGTTCTCAAACCATTGAGAAAATTAGGTTAGATTTCAAACAAGTCCACTGACTGTAGGTTTTCCTGAATGACAAAAATGTAATGGGGACTTTTGTAAACTCAGATATTAACATGAAATAAATCCTTGTGTTACATGCAAAGTGTTTAAATATTTCCTCTCAATAGCCTGAAACCTGAGTTTCCATTTATCTCAGTTAAAATTCAAATACTTAACCAAATTCTAAACACCAAAAGACTCACCAATCTCCCTTGCACCAGGTATATAATTCACCATTTTGTTATCAGAAAAAAAAATTGAGAAAATACTTTCTTCCATTATTATCCTTGATCTTCAATACCAGCTCTTCCATTGTGCTCTTGATTGTACTTCTTCTTGAATTATTAAAGATTTTGATATGGTTTATAATGTCTCTGTTCCAACTGCTAAATTTCTCATCATTTAGAACATATGTAGAAAATTATATACATATATAAATTAAAATACTTTACATATCATATGCCATATGTCATACATATTTTGTATAGTATATATTATATAATGTATATTACATATGTATATAATTTTCTAGTCTTAAAGAAAAAGCTCCAATACACACAATCCATCTTGAACATGGATTCTGATCTTAATTTAAAAATAATTTTCATTGGTATTTTCTAGGAAACTCAAATATATAATCCAAACCAGGGGTCCTCAAACTATGGCCCGCGGGCCACATGCGCCCCCCCCCCCCCCCAGGACATTTATCCGGCCCGCCGGGTGTTTTTGCTGCCCTGCCTGTCCTGCTTAGCAGCCTACTGGTCCCGGGCCCGCAGTGCGCATGTGTGGAATGTGTGCCGCACTCTCTGACTCCCCTCCAACGGTCTGAGGGACAGTGAACTGGCCCCCTGTTTAAAAAGTTTGAGGACCCCTGCTCCGAACTATTAACTTAAATTACCTATTTCACTGCTGCTTGTGACTGTTACTGGAATCCTTTCTCATCCTTTACACATTTCAATTTGGCTAGGAACGTTTTAATTTACTCCTTTTGAACTTGCATAATTATTAATTGCATTTCCTTTTCACACTTAAGTGTGCTTCAGTTGGGATGATAAATTATATAACCCAAAGGCATCCATTCCCCTAGCCTGCTTCTCTTGTCTTTAAATTTCAGTGAATGGAATAAAAATTCTACCAGCTACCAAGTGGGAAAACTAGAGCTCCTGTTTGACTGGTCCTCACATTCTCGCATATGCTGACCATTCCATATGCTGTGCTGATTTTGTCTTCTCTTTTTCACATGGGATCTCTACTATGTCACTGGTAGGAAAACAAGACCAGTGTTTCCAAATAACCCAGAAAAAAAATCTCCTTTTGTCATTGGCCAATACATTTAATGATGCTTTTATTTTTTTACTGTATTATTATTATTTTTAAAATATATTTATTGATTTCAGAGAGGGAGAGAGAGATAGAAACATCAATGATGAGAGAGAATCATTGATTGGCTGCCTCCTGCATGCCCCCAACTGGGGATTGAGCCTGCAACCTGGGCATGTGCCCTTGACAGGAATCAAACCCAGGACCCTTCAGTTGGCAGGCCGATGCTGTATCCACTGAGCTAAACCAGTCAGGCTAAAGATGCTTTTAAACATTTCCACAAAGTAAGTTTTTCCATAGCAGAAAACATATTTTATTCATTATTTTTATCAGGAGGCCAGCCCTATCAAAAATCTGTGATGTTGAGAATAATATATAAATGTTTGTTGAAGAGAAATAAATGTAAGATTTATGTTTGAATATATAATAGATATATTAATTAAATTAATGTTAATTATGTAATGTATCAATCAGGTATATAATTCAATTACAGTTTATAATACATCAACTTATATAAAGAAATTAATTCACCCTAGCCAGTTTGGTTCAGTGAATAGAGCATTGGCCTGTGGACCCAAGGGTCTGATTCCAATCAAGGGCACATATCCAGGTTGCAGGCTCTTCCCCAGCCTGAGCCCTGGTCAGGGTTCATGCAGGAGACAAACAATCAATGTGTTTCTCTCACATCGATATTTCTCTCTGTCTTTCCCTCTCTCTTCTACTCTGACTAAAACTCAATGGGAAAATAGCTCATTCTAAGGTGAGGATTAAAGAAAAAAAAAGAAATTGTACTTTATATCAACTATACTTACTAGTATAATCTACAACTATATTTATGATCTAATTTATTCTATATTGTAGTCTATATTACATAATATAGTTTATACAGTATCAAATAATATTTATATATAGATATTTCTAAAATTAAATACAAATATATGTTAAACTCTGATGTTTTATTATTATTAACTTGATGTTAGCATACCTAGACCATGCCACCATGCTGCAATGAAGTTATTGTCCACACATGAATTGGATCAGTACATTAAACACAAGCAAACCTTTTAGATAACACTAGCAACATTCTCAAACATTTTTCTGGAAACTACCATTCTTACCTTTGGGCACGAATATATTGATTAAGATACAAAATCCACCTAAGAAAAGGACAGAAGCGATTGAAGGACGCCGTTTAAGGAACTTGATTACAAGGAAAGAAAGACATTTTGATGGGAAGTCCACAGCTCCAAGGAGAGCCTGAGACAAGAACATATTGCTCCCTAAATTTTTTAAATCGGTCAACACTCCATAAAGGAAGAAAATTGCAGAAAATCTGTAAAAGAGAATAGAAAATGAATGGACATTTTAAAAACACCTACATTTTGAATATTTATTATATTTTCATTGTGGATACACATGCTTATGAAAATTATAGGTACTATAAAAGTCAAAGATACGTGATATTATACCCCACTTCCACAAAAAGCAGAAAGATCAAATGAAGTGAGAAAGATAAATGTGTTTGTGCTAAACCACCTGTTTTGTTACTGAGGAAAAAGTTATCACGGATTTTTACTTCCAAGATGTGGACTGTTACTCACTAAGGTTGGATAAATAGAGGCTTAAGACTTATTTTACACTAGAGGCCCAGTGCATGATTTAATCATGCACCTGGTGCACCAGCGGGCTGGCTGTCTGCCGGTGCCCCAGGCCTTCCGAAAGCCTCTGGCTGCTGCGGAGGCTTTCGAAAGGCCTTGCGCCGGAGCAGACAGCTGGCCAGGTCCCCCGCTTTGGCCTTTGATCGCGGGGGACCTGGCCGGCTGTCCGCCGGTGCCCCAGGCCTTCCGAAAGCCTCCGGGGCAGCCATGGCTCAGCATCCTGCTGGCCCAATCAGCTACCCCGGCCACCCTGAGTCCCGCCCCCTGCGCCTCCTGCTGGCCCAATCGTGGGCGTAGCGGAGTGATGGTAATTTACATATTACCATTTTATTATGTAGGATGGTGACCACTGACTTGCTCAACATGATTATCTATCTTTAATTTAAACATGTTGTAAATCTTCTCTAAAGATAAACTATTTATTAGAAGACTAGAGGCCCGGTGCACGGATTTGTGCACCAGTGGGGTCCCTCGGCCTGGCCTGCAGGGATCGGGCAGAAACTAGCTCTCCGACATCCCATTTATCCAGTCATTTATTTATATCAGTATGGACACAGTTATTTATTTATTGGGGAGGGTTTAACCCAATATTCCTTTTTTTATTTTGTTGCTCAAATTATTTTACCTTTGGCCATTAGGCACATTAAATTGGCCCCTGGTTCATTTGATAATGATATATGCCAGTCATTGTGTGTGTGTGTCTGCATTTCTTTTCAATGCTTCCTTTTTCTGATACTACAAGTTTGTCTAGGCTCATGTATGTTCTCTGCTCCAGCCCTATAATTAGCCATTTCTCCAAGTGACCCTATTGTGTGTGTGTGTGTGTGTATGTGTTTAATATATAAGGTAATGATGTTACAAATTAAGACCTGGGCAGTAGGTACTCATGGTTACTGGAAAGTCATTGTGGGTAGGTCCTCTTATCTGACGGAGCAAGGAAATACATGCGTGTATACAAATCCAAGTTTATACACCTACCTCTAACTATTTCTGCATCTGTTTGTATCTACTGGTATGTTAGTCTAAACATAAGTTCATACGGGTATCTCCAACTCTAATATGAGGTGGTTCATTCTTGTCATCCTCTCTTGCTTATCTGTAACGTCCTTCTCTAACAATGAGAAACCTGACTTTCATTCTCCACAAGTCATTGACTTACTCATTCAATCCTCGTAATGTTCAGAAGTTTCAGACTGGTTAACCTTTCCGCCTAATAGAAACAACTTTACTAACGGGAGTACATATAGTGCTTGTGTGCAGTTCCTTTTGTCCTTAGGCTTTCAGTTTCCACTCATTTCTGAAATTACTGAGGTCTACATCTTTTTTTCCCACCCCCTTCTGGAGATTATGTCATGGAGTTGTGATAACACTTAGATTCTTCAGCAGTCTGCATCTATCCCAAGTTCCCCAACCTCCTAAATAGACTTCTTGAAAAATTTCGTGTTAATTAAAATTCTGCATGTAATGTAGTTACATAGGTTTTAAAAAATGCATGGGGGAGGATATGTATCTAACACTATAGCAATACAGTTTAGAACAATTTCACAGCTCTAAAAAGCCAGTGCTTTGCCTAGTTAACCTCCCTCCTCTTCAAACACCTGACAACCACTGCTGTTTTCCTTCTCTATAGCTCTGCCAAGTTTTTGTATTTTTAAAGTATGATGTTTGCTACGCCTTGTCATGTTATGTGTTTGTTACCTTATTATCTTTTTTCATTTCTAGAAAGCATATTTAGTCAGCCAGTGTGGTTCAGTGGTTGAGAATTGACCTATGAACCAAGAGGTCACCGGTTTTATTCCTGGTGAGGGCATATGCCTAGGTTGCAGGTTTGATCCCCAGTAGGGGTTGTGCAGGGTGCTGATCAATGATTCTCTCTCATCATTGATGTTTCTCTCTCTCCCTCTCCTTCTCTGAAATCAATAAAAAAATACATATTTTTTAAAAAGAAAGCATATTTAATGACAACATGGGACTTCATCTATATTGCACACTACTGGATATACAGTGTCCAGAAAAAAAACAATGGAAAAAGAAGGGTTACATAAAATATTTGTTGAAGATTGTATATTCAAACTACACAGCAACATTTTGAAATAAGTATCATCGCAATTTTATAATTAAAGAGGGGAAGCAATTTACCCAATATCACATAGATAGTGAGTATTTTAGCAAGAAGGTGAGCATAGTCCTGTGACTTAAAATACAGTACTGGGATCCCCTACAGTGGTTGGCAAACTGCGGCTCTTTGGCCCCTTGAGTTTTTAGCAAAGGCCATCTTGGAGTACCCTAATTAAGTTATTAACAATGTACCTACCTATAAACTATAGTTTTAAACTATAGTTTAAGTTTAAAATATTTGGCTCTCAAAAGAAATTTCAGTCATTGTACTGTTGATATTTGGCTCTGTTGACTAATAAGTTTGCCGACCACTGCACTAGGCAGAAGGTGTTCTAGAGGTTGTTATCTAAAAGTCACAAAATGAAGATAAAAGACAAACCTCAGGAAATACAGCAGGAAGATTGTCTTGCACACGATGGGACTTTCCATGACCTTTATTTTCTTGGAACTACGTTTGAGCAAAGTGAGTTCTTCTCTCATTGCAGATTGTAAAACCTTCAAAGTGAAAGGAATTTGAAATATATTGAAAAGCATTAATGGGAAAAGAAAAAAAGGGAGAATCGTAGGAAGCCTTCATGATATAGTTTATATTCTCCTCCACATTATTTTATAATCCTACTTGAGAACAAAAGAAATATAATTTCTTTGCTAAAGAAATGTGTTCTTACACTTGAAATTGTGCATTGCTCTCTTATACATTATAAATTATTTTGAACTTTTTATGTCACTTGAAAATGTACAAATCCTATGTGAAAGTTAAGCAATTATCAATATTCTGCTCTAAGAGGGTAGGAGTAAGACTGAATGAGGTTAAGTTACAAAGCATGTTGAACCTTCTACAACTTTAAGTAGCTCCTGTTAATACCATTTTATCACTGTGTGTTACAGTATTTCATGTATTTGTGAGTCGTTCAGCAGAACTAGTCATATGTGTATATTCCAGGGCTATTTCTTCATGAATTAGGAATACTTCCAAGTCTTAGTTCCTTGATGCAGTTGTAATCTTTTTTTTTTTTTTTTTTTTTTGCAGGGGGCGGGTGGTCTGACTTATTTATTTTTCTTTATTGATTAAGATTGATTAAGGTACTACAAATGTGTTCTTATTCCCCTATTGTACCTCCACCCCCCTAATCCTGCCCTCACCCTCACCCTCACCCCCTGTTGTCTGCATCCATCACTTACGCTTATATGCATGCATACAAGTCCTTTGGTTGATCTCTTCCCCTTACCCCCACCCTCCCTTACCTTCCCCCTGAGGTTTGAGCATCTGATCGATGCTTCTCTGTCTCTAGATCTGTTTTTGTTCATTGGTTTATATTGTTCATTTAATCTACAAATGAGTGAGATCATGTGATATTTATCTTTCTCTGACAGACTTATTTCACTAAGCGTAATGCTCTCCAGCTCCATCCATGCTGTTGCAAATGGTAGGAGTTCGTTCCTTCCTTTTTACAGCAGCATAGTATTGTGTAGATGTGCCAAAGTTTTTTAATCCACTCATCTACTGATGGGCATTTAGGCTGATTCCAAATCTTAGCTATTGTAAATTGTGCCACTATGAACATAGGGGTGCATATATTCGTTCTGATTGGTGTTTCCAGTTTCTTGGAATGTATTCCTAGAAGTGGGATCACTGGGTCAACTGGGAGTTCCATTTGTAGTTTTTGAGGAAACTCCATACTGTTCTCCATAGTGGCTGCACCAGTCTGCATTCCCACCAGCAGTGCACAAGGGTTCCTTTTGCTCAGCATCCTCACCAGCACTTGTCGTTTGTTGATTTGTTGATGATAGCCATTCTGACAGGTGTGAGATGGTACTTCATTGTCATTTTGATTTGCATCTCTCGGATGATTAGTGACTTTGAGTGTGTTTTCACATGTCTCTTGGCCTTCCTTTTGTCTTCTTTCGAAAAGTATCTATTTAGGTTTGTTGCCCATTTTTTGATTGGGTTGTTTATCTTCCTTTTGTTAAGTTGTATGAGTTCCCTGTAAATGTTGGAGATTAAACCCTTACCAGAGATAACATTGGCAAATATGTTCTCCCATGCAGTGGATTTTCTTGTTGTTTTGTTAATGGTTTCTTTTGCTCTGCAGAAGCTTTTTATTTTTATGTAGTCCCATTTGTTTATTTTATCTTTAGTTTCTATTGCCCTAAGAGCTATGTCAGTGAAGATATTGCTTCAGCATATATCTGAGATTTTGCTGCCTGTGGATTCCTCTAATATTATATGGTTTCCCGTCTTACGTTTAAGTACTTTATCCATTTTGAGTTTATTTTTGTGTATGGTGTAAGTTGGTGGTCTGTTTCATTTTTTTGCATGTGTCTGACCAAATTTCCCAGCACCATTTATTGAAGAGACTGTCTTGACTCCATTGTATGTACTTGCCTCCTTTGTGAAATATTAATTGAGCATAGTGTTTGGGTCGATTTCTGGGTTCTCTATTCTATTCCATTGATCTATATGTCTGCTCTTGTGCCAGTACCATGCAGTTTTGAGAACAGTGACTTTGTAATACATCTTGATATCTGGTATTGAGATCCCTCCTGCTTTGTTCTTCTTTCTTAGGATTGCTGCAGCTATTTGGGGTCTTTTTTTATTCTAGATGAATTTTTGGAGTGTTCTTTCTAGATCTGTGAAATAGGCTCTTAGTATTTTAATGGGAGTGCATTGAATCTATAGATTGCTTTGGGTCATATAGATATTTTAATTATGTTAATTCTAGCAATCCATGAACACGGTATGTTCTTCCATCTGTTTATGTCTTCCTCTATCTCTTTTTTCAACGGCCTGTAGTTTTCTGAGTAGAGGTCTCTTACCTCATTAGTTAAGTTTATTCCTAGGTATCTTAATTATTTTTGTGTGCAATGGTAAATGGGATTGCTTTTTAATCTCTCTTTTTGTAAGTTCAGTATTGGTGTATAAAAATGCCATAGATTTCTTGGCATTAATTTTGAATCCTGCTATATTGCCAAATTCATTTATTAAATCTAATAATTTTTTATGGAGTCTCTAGGATTTTCTATGTACAATATCATGTCATCTGCAAATAATGACAGTTTTATTTCTTCTTTTCTAATTTGGATGCCTTTTATTTCTTCTTGTCTGATTGCTTTGGCTAGCACTTCCAGTACTATGTGGAACAGGAGTGGTGAAAGCGGGCATCCCTGTCTAGTTCCTGTTCTTAAGGGAAATGGTTTTAATTTTTGCCCATTGAGCATGATGTTGGCTGTAGGTTTGTCATATACGTCTTTTATTATGTTGAGGTATGATCCTTCTATTACCACTTTGCTGAGCGTTTTTATCAGAAAACGGTGTTGGACTTTGTCAAATGCCTGTTATGCATCAATTGATTATGTGATTTTTTTTTTCTCTCAGTTTGTTTATGTGTTGTATCACGTTTATTGATTTGCGGATATTGTACCATCTTTGCACTCCTGGGATAAATCCTACTTGGTCATGGTGTATGATCTTTCTGATGTACTGCTGGATCCGATTTGCTATAATTTTGTTGAGGATTTTGGCATCTATGTTCATGAGGGATATTGGCCTATCATTCTCTTTCATTGTGTTATCTTTATCTGGTTTTGGGATTAGGGTAATGTTGGCTTGGAAGTGTGCCTTCCTCTTGAATATTTTGGAATAGTCTGAGAAGGATTGGTTTTAGTTCTTCTTTGAATGTTTGGTAAAACTTCCCTGTGAAGCCATCTGGTCTAGGGCTTTTTGATTCTGGAAGGTTTTTTATTACTGTTTCAATTTCATCAGTAGTTATTGGCCTATTCAGGTTTTTTATTCTTCCTGATTGAGTTTTGGAAGCTTGTATTTTTCTAGGAATGTGTCCATTTCATCGAGGTTGTCTAGTTTGTTGGAGTAGAATTGTTCGTAGTCTCTCTCTTTTTTTTTTTTTTACAATCCTTTGTATATCAATGGTGTCTGTTGTTACTTTACTTCTTTCATTTCTGATTTTATTTGGGTCCTCTCTCTTTGTTTATTGGTGAGGCTGGCTAGAGGTTCATCAATCTTGTTTATCCTTTCAAAGAACCAGCTCTTAATTTTATTGATCTTTTGTATTGTTTTCTTAATCTCTTATGTTGTTCATTTCTGCTCTGATCTTTATTATTTCCTTCCTTCTGGATACTGTGGGCTTTTCTTGTTGCTCTCTTTATAATTCTTTAAGTTGCAATGATACATAATTTATTACCAGTTTTGTTTTTGTTTTTGTTTGTTTTTTTGAGGTAGGCCTGTAAAGCTATGAACTTCTGTCTTAGGACTGCTTTCATTATGTCTCATAGATTTTGGATTGTTGTGTTTTCATGGTCATTTGTTTCCAGGATGCTTTTTACTTCTTCTTTGATCTCTTTGGTAACCCAATCATTTTTTAATAGCATGCTATGTAGCCTCCAAGTGTTTGATCTTTTTTCATTGTTTTTATTGTAGTTGATTTCTAATTTTATGCCATTGTGATCTGAGAAGATGCTTGTTATGATTTTTATCCTCTTGAATTTAAAGAGATTTTGCCTGTGTCCTAATAGGTGGTCTATCTTTACAAATGTCCCATGTGCACTGGAGAAGAATGTATATTTTGTAGCTTTGGGTGAAATATTCTGAAGATGTCAATTAAATCCATCTGATCTAGTGAGTCATTTAGGATTGCTGTTCCTTTGCTGATTTTTTGTTTAGAGGGTTTATTCAGTGGTGTCAGTGGGGTATTAAAGTCCCCTACTATGACTATATTGCTATCGATCTCTCCCTTGACATCTTCCAAAAGTTGTTTTATGTATTTGGGTGCTCCTGTATTGGGTGCATATATGTTTACCAGAGTTTTATTTTTTTGTTGAATTTCTCCCTTTAATATTATGTAGTGGCCTTTCTTATCTTTTGCTATGGCCTTTACTTTGAGATCTATTATATCAGATATAAGTATCACAACCCTAGCTTTTTTTCTCATTTTCATTTGTCCGAAAAAAAATTTTCCATCCCTTCACTCTCAGTCTGTGTGAATCCTTTGTTCTGAGGTGGGTCTCTTGCAGACAGCAAATATATGGGTCATGTTTTTCTTATCCATTCAGCTAGCTTATGTCTTTTGACTGGCACATTTAATCCATTTACATTTAATGTTATTATTGATAAGTACTTGTTTGTCATCATTTTTATTCTTAATGTTTGTGCTTCTTCTTGCCTTTCTGTTTCTTCTTTTTACAGCAGACCCTTTAGTATTTGTTGCATTGCTGGCTTGGTGGTAATAACCTTTCTTAGCCCTTTTTTGTCTGTGAAGCTCCTGATTCCACCTTCAATTTTGAATGATAGCCTTGCTGGGTATAGTATTCTTGGATTCAGTCCCTTGCTTTGCATCACTTTGTATATTTCATTCCATTCCCTTCTGGCCTAATGTGTTTCCATTAAGAAATCAGTTCATATTCTCATAGGAGATCCCTTGTAAGTAACTTTCTGTCTCTCTCTGGCAGCTTTTAAGATTCTTAGTTTGCCATTAGTGATTGCCAATTTAATTATCATGTATCTTGGTGTCAGTCTTTTGGGGATTATCTTGTTTGGCACTCTATGTGCTTCTTGAACTTTCATAGCTTTTTTTCTTGCCAATATCAGGGAGGTTTTCAGTCATTATTTCTTCAAACAGGTTTTCTATTCCTTGCTTCTTTCTCTTCCTCTCTTTCTGGTACCCCTATTATGCGAATCTTATTTTGTTTTGTGTTGTCCCAAAGCTCCCTTAGGCTCCTCTTGCTTTTTAAATTTTCTTTCCAGTTGCTGCTTTGTTTGGGTGTTTTTTTCTACCTTGTCTTCTAATTTGCTGATGCAGTCCTCAGCCTTTTCTAGTCTATTCTTTAAGCCTTCCATTGTGTTCCTTATTACAGCTATGTTGTTCTTCATTTTCTCTTGGTTCCTTTTCATGTTGGTGACATTCTCATTCAGTTCCTTATAATTCTCCTTGAGTTGCGTGTATTTGTCATCCAGCTGTTTGAGCATCCTTATAACCATTACTCTGAATTCTTTCTCTGACATGTTACTTGCCTCAATTTCATTTAACTCTCTTTCTGGTGATTCCTCTTTTTCTTTCCTTTGGGGATTGCTTTTTTGTCTTCCCATGTTTTGCTGTAATGTTTTAATTGTAGATCTGATTGCTTTGCTACCCAGGTTTTTTTGGGAATAGTGCTACTGTTGTGATCTCTCAGGTCTCCTGGGCTTAGTAATCTAGTGTAGCTCCCTACTTGAGCTATTTGGTATAGGCCTGTGAGCTGGAAAGGCACAATTGCAGTGTCTAGAAGTCAGTAGCCATGGAGGGGGTGTCCCAATTTTGGCTGTCTTGTGCCCTTGGTTGAAATCGTGTGTGACTGGTGGGGACTCACAGTGGCACCCAGGAGCCGTCTGTTGGGGTGGTGGGGCTCAAGAGGCCTGTGCTTTGGAGAGACATGACTGTGGTGTCCAGAGCTCTATAGCTGTGAGGTGGGAAGACTTAGGTTTTTCTTCTGCCTCCGTGGTTGGATACACACATCCCCAGTGGTGGCTCACAGGGGCACCCACATTGCGTTTGCTAGCAGTGTGTACTGACACACTCTGAAGGGCCCTGATGCCAAAGCCACATGATCGAGGTGTCTGTGGACAGGTATCCTGGGAGAGGGAATTCATAATTTCTACAGCCCAGCAGTGCACCCCTGTTTGTATAAGTGTGCACCCAGTGGGGGCTCACAGCAGCATCTAAGAGCTGCCTGTGGAGCGGTGGGCTTGGGAGGCCTGCACGCTGGAAAAACGCACAACTGTAGTGTCCAGAGTTCTGCAGCTGTGGTGTGGAAAGACTCAGTTTTTTGCTGTTGCATCTGTGGTTGGATACACACACTACCAGTGGTGGCTCACAGGGGAATCCACTGTGCATTTGCCAACGTGGTGCACTGATACACTCTGAAGGGCCCTGGCACTGAAGCCGTGCAATTGAGGTGTCTGTGGGCAGGTATCCAGGATGAATTAATTCAGAATTTCTACTGCTGGGGGAGTGAGTTCCTGTTTGTCCAAGATTGCACTCAGTGGGGGCTCACAGCAGCTCCCAAGAGCACCCTGTGGATCCATGGGCTCAGGGGGCCTGTGCACTTAGAAACACATGACTGGCAGTGTGTTTGCTGGCACAGAGCTCTGTTGCACTCTGAGGGGCCCTGACGCTGAAGTTGTGCAGCTGGGTGTCTGTGGGCAGTTATTCAGTAGGAGGGAATTCAGAATGTCTACTGAGGGGCAGTGCACCCTTGTCTGTACAAAATGGCCCCCAATGGGGGCTCACAATGTCATCCAAGAGCTGCCGGTGGGGTGGTGTGCCCAGGAGGCCTGCGCTCTATAAACATGGGTCTGTGGTGTCGGAGGTCTGCCGCTGGAGAGGGGGGAGGTTGCATTTACTGCTGCGGGAGCGGTGCCCCTTTGGAGGTTGAGGTCCCAGGGTTCGCGGGTCTGCAGGTGGAACAGCTGGATTTTGGCTGGAGTGGCTGCCGGGTTGTGGGCAGTGTCCAAGGCCTGTCTGGGTAGTGGTGCTGATGAGTTCCTAGAAGAGGTTGCTCTCCCCTTCAAGATGGTGTGGGCTCTGTTTCCGAGTCCCACAGTCCAGGTAGTCCCTGCAGTGGTGATAGTTTCTCCCTGTCTAAGAGAGCCTGGTCTGCCATCCCCTGCTGTTCCTGCTGGATTTAACTGCCCGTCACTCACTCATGCACAGACACCACACACATCTACACACTCTCCTTTCATCCCCTCACTCACTTACATCCTCTCCCTCACCTTCATCCTGCCAGCCACCATCTTTCAGGTCTCTCTAATCTATTTTTTCATAAATATCCAGAAAATGTCATACATCAGTACTACTATGAGGAGAAGGAAGAAAACAGTGGACTTCTTCAAGTTTTTACTTTTTGTGCTATAATAACTTTATGTGTTGGAATCAAGTCCAATTGTAAAAACAACAACATGTAATCCTTCTCATGAAGAATGCCTATAGCTTACCCATTTGAGTTATACTCTGCATTTAATGTATTCACTATGATAGTGAAATATAGTCTATTACTATTTAGAATCATATTGTTCAATCATCATAGCCTGCTAGACTTGTAATCAGTTATTCAGTTATAAATTCATGTTGAAAAATTATTAATGGAGCTTTTCCTTTAGTAAAGTTTCTTTAGTACCTTTGCCATTGGGCTAGGTTTTTCTAATTTGTCCCTTTAAATCAAAACCATGGTTCACAAAGACATTTGAGAGGATAGGTCCTCTAAAATCTAACAGGGAATAATGAAAGGTATTGGGGTACTACCGCTTCCATCATCTAATTTCTAAGGGAGCTTTTCTGAACTCATGAATAACTTCCATGCTTTCATTTTTCATAAGTCCATATTGCATTATCTTCTTGTCACATACAAACAATATCCTATCAGCCAGGCTACCTCCAGTAGTGACTTTTTTTGTTGCTCTTTTCTGAGAGGATTAATTGCTTGGTCAAAAAAAGCTCAATATTTTTGTCTATATTTACATTCATTTTTGGTTACTGTGGTTTGTTTGATCTTGCTTTCATTGTGGTGGTACAGTTTATTTATATTGAGTTTGCCTTGATAAAGAAAAAATTTCAAGACATTCCTATTTTTTTTCCTTACCTCAATATTTAGAGTCTCTTCAACATCTTTCTTCCCATTTATATGGGCTACTTTCTTCATTACTTTGAGTGCTTTTTCCAGCTTGCCAGATATAATCAACCAACGGGCAGACTCTGATGTCCACCTTTATGAAGTAAGGCAGAGACATTGAAATGGGAGAGGAGGTCAATCCAAAATAAGATAAGACTTCGAAGAGACCTAGATTCCATTCAGTTGTGGTGGGATTCATGAGAACATGATGCCTCTCCAATTTGGAAGGAACTCAGGTTATTTTCCTTTCTCAGCATTTAACTTAATTATTTTTTTAATTTTATCTTTGATATTTTATATTTATATTACTTTTATATTTAAAAACAGCATTTCTGATTTTTGAATTTTTTAATTTTTAAAAAAGAGACAGACATCTCTGATGCCCCATAAGCTATTGTCCCCCCCCCCTTTTTTTTTTCAAATCACAGGAACTACTGCAAGCTTCAGATAGTAAAGATCCCCCTGCCCTCAACCTTAATGGGGTTCCGTCATGTCTCTTGCAAGCTTCAATTTCTCCATATTATTGTCATTAATTCAAGTTTTGTTTTTCTCTAACAAACATACTCCCTATTAATTATTTCCTTGACAGTGATAGTAATGTGTGTGTGAACCTAAGAAAATTTATATTTTTTAATTGCTTACATTAATTTAATGTATTCCTTGAACTTCTAAGATTTATCTATTGAGTCCCTTGCTGCATTTATTTTCTTATTCCCATAAGGAGATACAGAGTGACCAGAGTCCATATTTATTTAAAAGCTTTCATGCCCAATCTTCACAAGGGAAACAAACAAAAGTCTACATACCACACGGATAGGAAAAAGACAAAATAAGGCACAGAAATGGACAATTGTAGCATGCGCCAGTCTCGGAAGACATAAGCCAGTCCAGCCAGTACCGTTTGTCCAGTGCTTAGAACCAGAGACCTTATTGTTATGATCATGGGTGTGACATTAGATGGCAGCCATTCTATAACTTAAAGAAAATGCATTGACATAAATCTTATAAATGTGCTAGAAACATGACAAAATTAGGTAAGAGAAGACAAAAAATGTCAAACTTACGTAGTGTAAGAGTAGTGGAGTATATGGTTCCCATTGACATTGACAAAAGAAATCGAATTACACAGTAAATTGGGAAGGTTGGGGCAAAAATGGAACCAGTGCCCAGTAGTGCAGACAACAGGGAAGAAGCCAACAATGCAGGTTTCCGGCCAAATCTAAGAGGAAATGAGTAGAATGAACAAACAATCTAAAAAAATACAAATCTATATACTATTGTATAACTGTATGAATTATTCTGAGAATTTCCAGCTTGGAAGATGACAGCTCTTCCGTGTTCTTTTTTTTTTTTTTTCTCATGATAGGTATCCCATTGTATGGAGAAATTCTAATAAATAGACCCCTTTCCCGAAAGAATAAGTTCTGTGTGATCAGAATAATTTTTACACATCATAGAAATATCAATATTTAGTTATGAATGGAAAATAATAGCTTTTGGTGATGGTTCATTGAACTGACTCTTCTCAAACAATCTAATTCATAAAGTTTCCCCTAACTTCTGAGTAACTTTATCAGGTTATCATAATATCTCCTTCACCATCCTCCATAAATCCTCTATTTTTTTTACTTATAAGGGTTTCTATGTATATTCATTTATAACGTTCTGACTAACTAGTTAATATGTTTGCACAGTGTTTTTCTAAATATTTCTATTATGTCTAAAAAATACCAGTAACTCAAGTATGTTTATAAACGTACTATCTAAATTCCTTAACATGGTGGAGTTAAAAATCATTTCAAAATCTTGATTTTTGTACAAAATTTTGCTCTACGCACTTTATCCAACTAATTTATTTTCTACTTTATTTGCAGTGAATCTCCCTCTAAAACCTCTTTGTTATTTTCAGCATTACACCATTAATTAATTTTACTTCTTGAATTATTAGCTAAAAGTAATCATCATAATCTTTGTGATATTGTAGCAGATGATACTGGTGCCTTGCCAATCACGTTATTACTCAGTGTTCTCATACCTTTCAATGTCTTCTGAGGCCAAGCAGCTGTTTCCAACACCAAAGAGCTTCCGCTGACCACAGTGATGAAGTTATTTGGCACAGGGGAGATTCTAAGGGCCAGGATATGCTGTATACCATCTTCTTTACTTTATAGGTGGCACTACTCTGAGGCATGCTAACCATTTCCCAGAAGACCACAAAGGGGTTGGTCCTCAGGTTCCCATTTGGTAACCTGCTTAGTAATACAGCAGGTCCTCGGGTGACGTCGGAGACCCGTTCCTACGGTGCGATGTAAGTCGGAACCCACCTACATAAGCACCTGTGTCACATGGCGCTCATACACAGCAGTAATGAAGTGAAACAGCAACAAAAATTTAAAAGAAAGATAACAATTCCTGACCTTTACTTGTGGTAAATAAATAATAAAAAAACATAAAGCACATATGTACATACGTCGAAATGACGGCGTTTTTTTAATAAATAAATGGGAGATGGTGATTTAACCATGAAACGACGTACGTCGAGTCCGATGTAACCCGAGGACTGCCTGTATTATGCCACTTTCCTTCCTCTCCCCGCTTACCTCTTCATGCCTCCTTGGATCCCATCCCAAATAAAACCTTGCACGCAAATCATCCTAGAATTTGATTCAAAAGCAACCCAAACTAAATCTGAAGCCTTCTCTTTCAAATGATGAAGGACTCATTCAACACCATTTGGCATTTAGCCTGTATCCAGGCTGCAACTATGTAGAATATCTACTTTCTTAATAAAGCTGCTTTTGTCACTTTCTAGGTCTTCAGCCTTAAATGTAATCTTAGAGAATATATGCATTATATATCTTGGGTCACTTATGAAACAAAATATGAGACTTACTTGTCAGAAATATAACCACCTAGAGGAGATCCCAACATGTATCCTGCCATATATATGGACTGTGACCATAATTTGAGTGACTTTGATTTACATACTAAATTCCACTGAAAAAAAGAGAATGAGATAGATCAAATGTCACAAAGAATATGAAACTGAACATGCAAGTTATAAAATTATTTAGTATGAGATAAAAATCATTTTGATGATCTGTACTTGAAAAATGGGAGGTGTATGCTTAAAATATATTTAAAAGTTGCAAAGTACTTTATAATATAGTATAAGTGCATTTCATAAATGCTCATTTTGTTGTAAGTGCTACGAGGAGCTAATACATGCTTTGTTAAAGATTTGAGAAACTATGGAGGGCAAAGAGATATGGAACACATACTTCTGAGATTAATGGAGATTATTATAAGTGAAATATTAAAGTGGTATGTTAATGGAGGAACTAAAATAATCTGAAAGGACAGGAATTGTTTTTGTGGAAAAAGTGTAATAAATCTAAAACTTGATGCCAGTATGAAAGGGTTGGAAAGATTGTGGGGAAAGGGGGAGCATCGTAAGTGTTCATTAGGCAAAAATGATTCAACTCTATTTTATGCCATTGGATTTCATTCCATTCATGAGAGTTGCCAGTAATTACAGTGATAATTTCAGGAGAGCAAATAACTGTAAGATGATATTAAAATGGAGAGATCTTATATTTCAGATCATTCAAATTATCTACTGGAAAACAGATAATGACTAAGACAAATAATTTGATATGTTTAAGTACTATAGCATAATTGGATTTCTGTTTAGGAAATGAAATTTTGTGTAGTGTTTAAAACATATCAGAGGAGAATAAATATGTAGGGGAGTAAAAATAAAAGGCTATTAAAATGATGGGGATACAGTTGTTTGTGATTTGACTGGTTTGATAGCATTAGAAGTAGAAATATCAATTTAGACACTCATATAAGTTTTATAATAAGATGATTAAAATTTTGATTAAAAAGATGAAGGGAAGAAAAAATTAATTATGGCCCCAGATATGTGATCTGAATAAGTAATATTTAAAATTTACATTTCTGAGATGTACAACATTGAGTAGTAAATTCTAGTGGGAAAATACATTAGATCAAGGTGTTTTTGAGGCATTCAAATGGATATTTACAATAGATTATTTTATATTTCAAGAAGTTTCACTTATTTTTTATACTAGAAATCTGAAATTTTGAATGAAAAGATGAAAGAAATAATGAGTAGATCCAAGGTGGCAGTGGAGAAGGTGGAAGCCACACACATCTTCTCCTAGGACCAAATCAGAATTATAACTACATTTTAGAACAATCATCTGAATAATCAACTGAATGCTAGCTTAATAGAAGGCTTAAAACCAAGGATTTAAAGAAGACGCATCAAGACTGATAGGGAAGGTGAAGACACAAAATGACTGCCAAAATTGGGAGACAAAGAAAGATGTCCTAAATGAAAGAATAGAAGAAATCCCCAGAAAAAGAACTAAATGAAATGGAGGCAAACCGTCTACTAGCTACAGAGTTCAAAACAATGGTTATAAGAATGCTCAAGGAACTTAGGATAAGAATGGATAAATTCAGTAAGGACATAAACAAAGAGATAGCAGGCATAAAAGTAGACATAAAAATCATAAAAAAGAACCAGTCAAAAATGAAGAATACAATAGCTGAAATGAATACTATGCTAGAAGAAATCAATAGCATATGACATGAAGCAGATGATTGAATCAGTGATTTGGAAGATAAGGGAACAGAAAATGCCCAGTCAGAGTAGTGAAATAAATAAGGAAGGAAGGAAAGAAGGAAGGAATGAAGGAAGGAAAGAAGGAAGGAAGGAAAAAGGAATGTAAAGAAAGAGAAAAGGAAAGATAGGAAGAAAGGAAGGAAGTTAGTTTAAAGTACCTCTGAGACAGCATCAAGTGTAACAACTTCTGCATCACAGGGGTTCCAGAAAGAGCGGAGTGGGAGCATGGGATTGAGAACATATGAGGAAAATAATAATTGAATACTTGCCTAATATGGTGAAAGAAAAAGACACACAAGTACATGAAGCACAGAGTCCAAAACAAGGTAAACCCAAAGAGGCCCACACCAGGACATACCATAATTAAAATGGAAAAGATTAAAGACACAGAGAATATTTAAAACAGCAAGAGAAAGATAGTTACCTGCAAGGAGCTCATATAAGACTGCCAACTGATTTCTAAGCAGACACATTCAAAGGGATAGGCATAAAATATTCAAAGCAATGAAAAGCAAGGACCTACAACCAAGAGTACTCTGCACAGAAAGGCTATCATTTAAAATTGAAGGAGAATTATAGAGCTTCCCAGACAAGAAAAAGCTAAAGGAGTTTATTACGACTAAACGAGTAATATAAAACAAAATAAAAACATAAAGGGACTTCTTTAAGAAGAAAGAAGAAGAGGTTATAGGAGGATAAACAGTGATGAAAGGAGACTTGACTTCTGGTGGTGAGCACACAATATAATAGATGTATTATAGAATTGTATACATGTTGTATTATAGAATTGTATACATGAGACTTATATAATTTTATTAACCAGTATAAAGGCAAAAACAAACAAACTTGTAATACTGGACTATTTATCAGGGGCACTGACCTCTTTTCCTTTAGATTGTCAACTTAAAAAATGACAACAGCCAACACAACAATAGCTGTACAGTGTGAATGAATCAAAATTATGCCTATTTTTTGTCAGATCAGCAAAAATATATTTCTTGGTGTGATGCAAATTTTAGTAATTATTTTATGTGTGCTATTAGATGCTCAAAGGTTGGAAATTGCTGTTAGGTTATCTGGCTTCTCACAAATGCAGCCACTATGGTGGTTAATAAAAAAAATTAAAAATGGACCTGCTTTATTAACCCAGAAACTCCAATTCTGGAAATATATCCGAAGAAACTTAAAACACTAATCCAAAAGAACATATGCATCCATGTATTCCTTGCAGTATTATTTACAATAGCCAAGATATGGAATCAACTCAAGATCCCACGATGGACAAGTGGATAAAAAAGTGGAATTATTACTTGACTATTAAAAAGAATGAAATCTTACCATTTGTGACAGTTTGGATGGAATTGTAAGGTATTACACTAAGTGAAATAAGTCAGAGAAAGACAAATACCATATTTTTACTTATATGTAGAATTTAAATAACAAAATAAATGAACAAGCAAAATTAAAACAGACTCATAGATACTGAGAGCAGACTGATGGTTGCCAGAGGGAAGGCAGTTAGTGAGACTGGGAAAAATGAAGGGATTAAGAAGTACAAATTTGAGTTACAAAATATTCTTGGCAGTATAAGGTACAGCATAGGGAAAATAGTCAATAATATTGTAATAACTATGTATGGTGCCAGGTGGGTACTAGAAATACTTGGAGGAAAACTGTGTGAAGCATATGATTGTCTAACCACTATTCTGTACACATGAATCTAATATAAAATAATATGAATATAAATTATCATTGGAAAATAAATTAAAAATCAAACAAAAAGGAAATAATAAAAAGAAACAGTATTCTAATGAAAAATACTTTGTCAAGTGTAGATGCACTAAATCAATAGAATTTCCCAAGGAATGGAGGTAAATTGTAGGCTCAGTAACATTAATGGATAAAGTTTAAATTTGGCAACATATTTTAACAATGGCATTGATAAACTAGAACCATGGGAAAAAGTAGAATTTATGATGAAAAAATAATCTTTTATATCCTCTGAAAATCTTAGGAAAGTAAAATTTCTTTATGAACTCTTCTTAATTCCCATAACACTTGTCAGCATTCAGTTATCTTGACAAAAATTATGTGTTTTTTTTAATTTTGAATCTGCATGTTATACCAAGTTAGATATAATTAATGAAAACCACTTATTAATTGTTTTCAAAGGGACAGTTTATACTGCCTACCTGAGATTTAGTTGCCTATTCATAAAATGTGAAGCATAGCTAACCCAAAGGATTAATGTAAAATTTACTAAATATTTCCTTCTATTGAACTCTTTAATAACATAATGAGCTCTCAAATCTTTTGCATGGTTTTAAATTGAATAATTTTGACATCCTTAATAGATAATGTATTATTTTTTGCTTTGGAAATTTTAATTTTCTGCTTAAGATCACATGGCCAGTAAATGCCAAAGTGGGGACTTAAACATTGGTATGCCTGCCTCCAAAAATGACTCTTCTCTACTATGATAGACTAAAAAACTAATACAGTCCCTGAGTGATAACACTTTAGTACATGTTCCTCTTTTCTTATCCTTTAAATATTTAAGTATTTTTGTTATCTGGGTGACATATCTTAAGCCTAAATGCACCATAAAAAATGTAATATCTCTCTATATAAAAGCCTAAATGACCAAATGACTGGTCAACTGGTGGCTATGATGTGTACTGACCACCAGGGTGCAGACACTTAACGCAGGAGCTGGCCCCTGGTGGTCAGTGTGCTCCCACAACTGGAGCACCACTCAGCTGACCAATGGGTGCGAGCCTCTTCCTGCCTACACGGCAGCACTACCAAGTGGCCGTGGCAGTGACAGGCTCAGTGGTGCCGGGATAAGCAGGAGTAGTATGGTGCCTGGCCTGGGCTCCAGCTCCTCCCTGGCCTTCCGCCCGATCCCCACAAGCTCCTTGGCCTGCGGGGATCAGGCCAAAACCAGCAGTCTGACATCCCCTGAGGGGGTCCTGGATTATGAGAAGGTGCAGGCCAGGCTGAGGGACCCCACTGGTGCACTGGGCCTCTAGTAGTCTTATAAATGGAAAGTTACTGATTGGTGACTTTTTGCATTATTTCATACCTGGGTTACAATAGTGGAGGTAAATATACTTTGGTCATAGATCCAACCATCCAAGCATGCTTCTGTCTGCAGCTCAGTAGTATTTATGGCCAAATCACTGGAGTTTAAAAGTTGCCACTGGGGTTGACGGAACCGACGACATTGCTCCTGCTCATTGTTTACTCCCATCGGGATGGAAATTCTCAGGAGATCCTCCGTGGTTAGGTTCTCAGGAAGCTTACTTTCAGATGTGATGTTGTCAAGGAGATGGATATAGCAACGGTGAGCAGGAATGGCCCCAGAAAAGTTTTCCACTAAGTTGTGAGTGTTCAAAAGTACAGTTAATGATATAATTGAAAAGAGAAGAATAATTTGGTATCTTCCAAAATTTCCCATATGTTGAAGAAGTCCTGAGAAGGCCATGGTCTGGGATGGAAGCAGCAATGTGAGAAATAAAATTTTTCTGAAATGTTTTGACATTGCTAAATATTTCTAGTTTATTGACAGAAAAATCTCGCTAAATATTTATTTATAAAAGTATGACTAGAAACAGTTATAATGGACAAAGTGACACTAGCTTTTCTTACTTTCCTATAAAATATTGTGTGTTGGCTTTCTATTTTCAGTAATGCTGAGCCAGATTATACATAATAGAATACCATCATTTGGAAAAATTAAAATACTTATACAATAAGAAAGTGATATAGATAACAAATAGATTCGGGTACAGATCTAAAAGCTTTGTAGAAAAACAAGCTTTTGAGGAATTATTAGGGCGAAAGTTAAAGAAAAATTTAATGTAAATAAGGTTCAAAGTTACATTTATTTTGTGGGAATGCTGATATAGTAAGAAAAATATTAAATTTGTTTGAACACATATACAGAAATAAGACTCAGAACTAGAACAATGCTATGGGTCTAACATAAGGCCCTATCCACAATAACTATGACTGTAAAAGTAACATCTTTAGGATAAGAGGTAACTTGAAGTGTTTTTCCCCCCTTATATTGTAATTATCACTTGATTCAATCACCTAGGTCATAATATGTTACGTATGAATCTTAAATGATGGTTTCAGAATAAGGACTTTTCTACAGAAAATAATTAGAAACAAAAATAACTTTTTTGAAGAAGCTGTTTATCATAACTACCACATTATTGTAGGTAGCATTGTACTAGTATACCAGTAGGGAAATGACCGTCATTCTCAGCATAACCATTATTGCTTGTCTCATTTCGGTTCTTATAAGTGTATTTCTAGTAGCACATGATCTCACTCATCTAGGGGAAATGATGAACAACATAGACTGATGAACAAGAACAGACCCGGAGACAGGGAATCATTGATCAGACTGTCGGACCTCAGAGGGAAGGTAAGGGAGGGTGAGGATAAGGGGGAAAGATCAACCAAAGGACTTGTGTGCATGCATATGAGCCTAACCAGTGGTCACGGACAACAGGGGTATGTGGGCATGTGTGGGGAGGGGTTTGGGATGGGAATGGGGGGGATGAGGACAAATATGTGATACCTTAATAAAGAAATTTAAAAAATAAAACAGAGGGAAAATGATATCTACATGGGAAAAATTATGTTATTGCCTTTCCTCATACATAAATCTAAAATTCTAGTAGATTAAATAAAATGTATAGAAAGGGAAAACCATACAGCTACCATATGGTAATACAAAACAATTAATTTCTTTAGATAAGAAAATGTGTCCTCAAGAATATCAAAGCATCATCTATGAATTTAAAAACTGATAAAATGTACTATATTATATTTAGAACATTTGTTTGTCTAGACATCCTAAAGAGATAGAAAATACAAGCCACAGAGAAATTTGTTACACATATCACTGATAAAAGCTAGTATCCAAAAAATGTAAACCACACAACTCAATCATGAGAACACAATCAATCTAATAGAAAATTAGTAAAAGATTCAATCAGATGCTTCACAGGTTATCAAATTTAACCATATGAAATCCTACTCCACTATGTTTCTAATAATCAGAGAAATACTCACCTAGGACAATGTGGACGAACCTTATAAAAATCTTGAGTAAAACAATTAGGATAAATAATTAATGACAATATTATGATTTCTTATAACATATAATTCAATAAGAGACAGAAATCAACTATATTGTGTTTTTGATAAAAACAAGAAAAAGTAAGAACTCTTCCATTAAAAGTACATTATATTTAACTTAATGGAGGAAGAGTCACCTGATCAATGCGATTAAAAGTTTGCTTCAGGTGTAACATTTTCTATTTTTTTAACTGGGTGGTATTTATATGTATGTTTGCTATATAATTTTTGTCAAACTGTCCAAAAACATTCTATGCTGCTTTCATTAAATTTATTTACAAAAGTGAATGCTTTAAAAAATAGTGTACACATCAAGAGTTTTTAAAAATTGTGCACATTTTAATGAAAAAATGTAATAGTTTTATATATAGGTAACTTTTAATTCAAAAATACTTGTCTGTAATTGTAAATATATATTATTCTTTAATTACAATCTAACATCACTATTGATCACATCAGTGTTGAAAAACACTAAAATTACTTTCAATTTCCAAAATAATTATCATATGTATGGTGAGTGCACATCTGCAAGTATTAGATCTATTTTGAAAATCAATAATAAAAACGTAGCACATTGACCTTATTAAACCACATGCAAAATAACAGTTATAATCATTTTTATAGGTTAATAAAAATTGGATCAATAAACAAGAAAATAAGGGTTAAAATAATTTTTACATATGTCTTTAAAGGACTATCTTATTGACAATTAAGGCGGAGCCAAATATGTGTTGGTAGAGATGAGAAAATTGCTCATCATATGGTGAAAATAAAGGTAAATAGCCTTTTATGATATGTATATTATCAATAAAGATGAATTTAAATTTTTTATTAGGCAAAAATAAACTCTAAAACTAACATAAATTCAGAAAACAGAAAATTCTCTTATGTGCCTGAGTTGAGGGGGGGGGAACCCTAAAAATAATAAAACCCACAAACCAAATTGTGGATTTCAATACCACAATTAAATGTTTAAGAACATAACAGAATATAATAACAAATGGACACATTTAGAAAACTTACATTGTTAGACAATGATACCTATATCGAGCAACATTCACCTAGAAATAGACTAATACAGTGAATACTTAAGTAGTAGATTAATAATGTGATTTTCACGACTTAAAAATAGTCATATAACAACTTTATTCTTCTTATTACTATCCATTCACTCTTCACAAATGATAAAACAGCAGTTTAAAAGTTGAAATTTTATAAGGTCACATCATTAGTCAGGAACAAGAGCTATTTGAACCCAGGCAGCCTTATTCTATCATCGAAGCTTTGAAACATGTTAGCTATGAGAGATCAATCAGAAGAACCTTCATATCATGTTAGATAAGTTAATTTAGGCCCAGACATTCTTAGCATATCCACCTGACACCAAGAAGAAGGACAGATTTTCATACCTTTATTGGATCGTCAGTACAACTCACATGCAAAGGCTGTTGCTCAAACAGAACTAAACGCAGGATAGAGTTGCAATATCCTCATATTCCAGGGTGTGATTCCATGCTCTGTAGCTTCCAGTTCCTCTGTGAGCTTTGGACGATTTATCTATTATTACGTGTATTTAACTGCTCTCATACTATAATCATTAATTCAGCAGTGTACAAATATTTAAATTCAAAGGCCAAGTAACACAATGCAGTAAATACATGACATTGCATTTTCTACAAGTCCAAAGCTTATATATTAGAATGGTGGAGCTGTGAGAATCTAGGTTGCAACATTTAATTATGAAAAGTAAGCATGACTAGAAAAACACACACCATGTTTACCCCAACTCTACGTTCGTTTGGCATAGCTTTAAGAATGTGTGGGTAATGCAAATGATGCTGCCACTGAGTACACAGAGAAAGAGATAACATCAAATGGTCTAATGAGAAAAAGGAAGTATGAGGATGATATCTCATCAAGAAAAGAAAGTAATAAAGATATAGAAATTATTAAAAAGGAATAAAATTGAAGCCAGGAGATACAAAGTACAATAGCTAAAATAGCCACTAGGTTGGTCAAAAAGTAAATTTAAACTTCAGAACAAGGAATTAACAGATTTGAAGATAGATCTTAAATATAGACTTTATAATAGACACTAGAGGCCCGATGCATAAAAATTCGTGCAAGAGTTGGCCTTCCTTCCCCTAGCTGCCGACACCAGGTTCCCTCCAGCACCCTGGACCCCAGCTGCTTCCTTCTTCTGGCTGCCAGTAGGCACCTGGGACCTGGGCTGACTTCCCTCGAGCCGCCTGCAGGCACCCAGAACCCAGGCTGGCTTCCTTCCAGCCCCGGCTTCAATCAGGAAGGACGTCCAGAAGATGTCCGATCTAAGTAGCATATTACCCTTTTATTATTATAGGTTACCTAATACAAATAACAGAAAAAGGACTGAAGAAAAAGGAACACAACCTAAGAAATGCGAGACATTATTAAATATACCAATGTAATACAGGTGCTGGAAGGAGAGGAGAGAAAGAAACAGAATATTCAGAACCTTAGACTCCTGTCTCTAGAAGTGCAAGGTGATTGTGCTTCTGGGCCACATGGAACATCTTCCACACAAGACCACTCCTTCATCAGTTCATGTTGCTCATTATATTCCACAAATGAGTGAGATCATGTGATATTTATCTTTCTCTGACTGGCTTATTTTGCTTAGGATAATGCCTTCCATGTCCATCCATGCTGTTGCAAATGTTAAGAGTTCTTTCTTTTTTACAGCAGCAGAGTATTCCATTGTATAGATGTACCAGTTTTTTAATCCACTCATCTGCTGATGGGCACTTAGGCTATTTCCAGATCTTAGCTATGGTAAATTGTGCTGCTATGAAGATAAGGGTGCATGTATTCTTTCTAATTTCTTGGGATATATTCCTAGAAGTGAGATTACTGGGTCAAATGGGAGTTCCATTTTTAATTTTCTGAGGAATCTCCATACTGTTTTCCACAGTGGCTGCACCAGTCTGCATTCCCACCAGCAGTGCATAAGGGTTCCTTTTTCTCTGCATCCTCGCCAGCACTTGTCATTTGTTGATGATAGCCATTCTGACAGGTGTGAGATGGTACCGCATTGTCATTTTGATTTGCATCTCTTGGTTGATTAGTGACTTTGAGCATATTTTCATATGTCTCTTGGCCTTCTGTATGTCCTCTTTGGAAAAGTGTCTATTTAAATCCTTTGCCCATTTTTTGATTGGATTGTTTATCTTGCTCTTGTTAAATTGTATGAGTTCCTATAAATTTTGGAGATTAGACCCTTATCAGATATAACTTTGGCAAATATGTTCTCTAATGTGGTGGTCTCTTGTTGTTTTGTTGATGGTTTCTTTTGCTGTGCAGAAGCTTTTTATTTTGATGTAGTCCCATTTGTTTATTTTCTCTTTAGTTTCCATTGCCCTAGGAGCTGTATCGATAAAGATATTGCTATGACATATGTCTGATGTTTTGCTGCCTATGAATTCTCCTAAGATTTTTATGGTCTCCTGTCTTTTATGTTTAAGTCCTTTATCCATTTTTAGTTTATTTTTGTGTATGGTGTAAGTTGCTGGTCTAGTTTCATATTTTTTGCCTGTATCTGTCCAGTTTTCCCAACATCATTTATTGAGGAGACTGTCTTGACTCCATTGTATGCTCTTGCTTCCTTTGTCAAATATTCATTAAGCATAATGGCTTGGGTTGCTTTCTGTGTTCTCTGCTCTCTCTGTTCCATAATCATCGAACAGACCTTCAAACTTCAGTGGGAATGCAGGGGAGGGAGTCAGGGGTAGGAGATCAACTGAAGGACTTGTATGCATGCATATATGCATAACCAATGGACACAGACACTAGGGGGGTGAGGGAATGTGCTGGGCATTGGGGAATGCCAGGGAGAGGTCAATGGGGGGAAAAGGAGACATATATAGTACTATATTTAATACTTTAAACAACAAATCATTTATTTTTTAAAAAGCTAACTCTCAATACCCCAAGGTGGGAGTAAAATGACCAAAGAGGAAATGAGATGTACAGAATAAAAGTCTTCATTTTCTAACTAGAACAAAACAAAACAAAAACCACTCCTTCAAGATTGGTGGAGGTCCCAGTTTTGCCGAATACATATAGAAAAACACAGAGACAGGCAACATGAGGATACAAAGGAATGTGTTCCAAAACAAACAGCAAGGCATGTGGAGAAAAGCAAAGCCTTGTGCACTGTGTTTGAGAATGTAAATTGGTGCAGCCACTGTGGAAAACAGTATGGATGTTTTTCAAAAAGATTAAAAATAGAATGACCATACAATCCAGCAACTTCATTAGATTTAAGATTTGAAAACAATAATTCTAAGACACATTCACCCCTATGTTTATTGCAGTATTATTACAATAGCCAAGGTATGAAAGCAAGTTACATGTCCATTAATAGATAAATAAATATATATGTACACACACACACACACACACACACACACACACACACACACACACACACTATTACTCAGCAGTAAAAGAGAAGGAAATCCATTTGCAACAACATGGATTGACCAAGAGCATTTGATGCTGAGTAAAATATATCAAAGAAAAACGAACACCGTATAATTTCACTTATACATGTAATCTAAAACACAAAATAAATTTCTCCAGCTGGTTTGGCTCAGTGGATAGGGTGGCAGCCTGTGGACTGAAGGGTCCAGGTTTGATTCTAGTTAAGGGCACATTCCAGGTTGCAGGCTTGATCCCAGTAGGGGGCGTGCAGGAGGCAGCCAATCAATGATTCTCTCATCATTTGATGTTTCTATCTCTCTCTCCCTCTTCCTTCCTCTCTGAAATCAATAAAATATATATTTTAAAAAATAAAACACAAAACAAATTAACAAACAAAACAGGAATAGACTCAGAGATATAAAGAACAAACTGGTGGTTCCCAGGAGTGGTGGGTGTTTGGGCAAAATAAGTGAAGGGATTAAGAGTTATACACTTCCAATTACAAAATATGTAAGTCATCGGGATGTAATGTGCAGCATAGGGTATATAGTCAATATTTTAAAAACTTTGGTGACAGAAGGTAAGAAGACTTATTGTGATCATTTTGTAATGAACGTAAGTATTGAATCACTATGTTGTACATTGGAAACAAGTATAATACAGTATGTCAATTATACTTCAACTAAACGTAACAAAAGAAAATATGCTTGAGAAAGTACTCATGTTCTTCCTTAAAGACAAAGTATTAATTCAGCCCTGCATAGGTCTCTATGAGTCAAGACATTACATTCCCAATGTGTCCCTGCTTCCTTTTTTGGTAAATTTACCAAGCTAATTTTTGGTGATTAAGTGCTACCACTTGGCTTCTGCTAGGCTGCAGCACTATCAAGCTATTGAAATCAGAAACTCCCACTCAATGGTGTCATCTCCTATAGTCATACATGCCCTGCAAAGCAGAGCAGACAGAAATTTTTAAGGGAGTGTGTTGTGCATTCCCAAACATTTTAAATTTTATTTTTCAATTTTAATTGACATACAATGTTATAGTAGTTGCAACTATATATCATTGTGATTAGACATTTACATACCTTAACAAACATGTTTTTTTGGGGGTTGATGCCCTATCCAGGAATTGATCCTGTGATTTTTGGTGCATTGGACAACACTCAACTAACTGAGACACACTAAAAACATATTTTTTAAATTTCTTAGTGAATGTAAGACCTTATACATCTTCTTGTGAAATGTAATGTCGTGGGTGGTGCAGTTTATAGGTGATGAATCCAGCCATTCATTTTTAACCCCATTCCTCTGGTTCCTCCCTTCTTCTTCTTCTTCTTTTTTTTTTACATTATGCCAGAGCAGGTCTGGCATGTCAACCTCAATATATTAAATTATATTTAAGTTTTGGTTAATCAACTATTAAAATTTAGAGCCACCTCCAGCTTGATGAGCCAACTCATAAAGTTTGAAATCTCTATTAAGGTCAGGGGTTAAATGGAATTTGATCCAATTGTGTGTTATATTTTGTCCTCACTGGTCTTCCAGCCTTAGAATCCACCCCCCACATATTTTTGTGTTTTCAGCAGCTATTTATTAGCAAAGTGTTGCAATTCTTTTGCTGGGTAAGTGATTTTCTACTGGGTTGTACTGGAAGCATACTGAATTTTGATTCTGGTTATGGGTCTAGTGGGAAAAAGAATGGCTCTGGTTGTTGTTTGAGGAGAATGTTCATTCCTATTTTATGGCATGTACCCTAGTAATGATTTCACAGTGTTTTCAAACAATGAAGACTAGTCCCCTCCGATGCCCAGTGCAAGCTTCCACTGGCAGAAGAGGCTAAGAGTGACTTGAATGTTTTATAATTTATTTACCACAGGACATCAGGATTTTTCTTCTAATTCTCTGTGTAACCATGGAAAAGACAGTTAAGCTCTCTGAGCCTCAGTGTATTCATCAGAGAAATGAGTAGTTTCCAATTGTAATTAGTACCTAAGCCCCTTTTTTCAATTAAATATATCTGATTTTTATAACAAAAACAAAAACAAAACAAAAAGTGACCTGAAGGAATTATCAGTTTCATATGTGTCCACCAGATGTCCCCATTACAAATTTCAGGATCCCATTCTGACCTAACCAGTGCTCTTACTTTACAAGGGAATTTTGGTGAGACCATCAGTTTAATTGAGATGCATTCAACTACCTACACGATTAAATTTTGTGTTTCCCCCCCACACACAATATAAATTCTGTGGCTATATGCAACCAAATATTATTTTAGGGTTGTCATGTTCGATTTCTGGTTTAAAGGCTGTGACTCATATTGAGAGTTAATGGGCTTAAGATTACATTTTCTATGAAAGTACTACAGTGTATTCATCAGAATCCAACTTACACTGGAGTCTTTGTACTCAGCCTTATTGCCCTAACAATGACATTAAGCAGCCACCAAGATATTTAGGACACCTGTTTTGGTTGACACTTTATTACAATCAAAAATATGGGGATAGCCTAATTAATTGATACCACTGCATGCCATAGATTACCAGCTTTCCATTTCCCATTGGCAATAAACCCAGCCAAAGAGATGACTGAACCGTCTCCAACACAATTGTTTTCAGGAATTTATTGTAGGGCCATTGATTCTACCTATTGTCTATAGTCAGGGTCCAGTCAAGATATACACACGACACAATAATTTGAACAGGGGAGCTAAGATATAAATAATTATTAACTGTCTACACAGGTTTATAAACTAAGAGGGAATAAATGAAACTCTGAGGCATATCATAGGGCTCAGGAGAGTTGCAAAAAGAGGAGGAACAAGTTAAAATAGGGACTTTCCGCTAAGTTGGGATTCAGACCTTATTGGAGAGGGTGTGTTTTCAGCCCAATGGATGGCAGAGAAATTCGCTGGAAGTTTCCTAGGCTACTGCTGGTCCAAAGTTTGTGGATCAAAGCTGGTGGATAGGGAATCTTGAGCCAGACTGGCAGGCTAAAGGTTTTCTCACTGCCTGGGAGGAGACCACCTGCTGGTGTACTGACAAAATTTGACAGAAAACCACCCTTGCCTGTGTGGTTGCAGTTTAGAGGAAGGCACATGAGCCACCTCCAGATTCACCAGGATGCCAACTGTAGTTTGTGCTGCTCAACTTTCCAGGAAGATAATTGATTATGCAGAATATTGCCTGTGACAGTGTGCTAGTGAATTCCCCAAGAAACTGGCAGTGTTTACTAGCGAACCTACTGAAAACTCACTCATGGAGTGGTGTGTCACTGAATTCATTTTCAAGAATCCCTCTGGGTTGGCAGTGACTTCCTGGCAAAACACCCACAGGAGATGCAGAGGATCATCTTACTCAGAGAAACGCTGGAACCTCCTGCCAGGCGACCTGAGTGAATGCTGCTGAAACTCATTGGGGGTGAACTCCACTGGATGTCGCACAAGCCAGAGTTATATGAAGAAGGAAAGCGCACCAGACACAGAGGGAGACGCGCCTTCTTCCTCCTGTGTCCCTCTAGCACTCTTTACTAACAGAACTTACCCTGTAGGCTAGAAAGGAAGAGAGGTCCCAAGCACCAGATGGGTACATTGGTAGCTCAGAAGCAATCAAGGGATCACTGACTAGCTTCATCATTCCAGGTGGTCTTTTCTCTCTTTCTCAACTTTAAAAACTGCTGTTTCACTCTGTTTTGTTTTCCCTTATGTCCTCATTGTTAATTACCGTGTGCATTGCTTTCTTGAGGTATTGCTTTTTTTTCTCTCTAACAAATTGAAGGTTTGTGGCAACTCTGTATGAAGCAGGTTCATCAGTATCGTTTTCCCAAGAGCATTTGCTCACTTCATGTCTCTATTTCACATTTTGGCAATTCCCACAATATTTCAGACATTTTAATTATCATTATCTTTATGATAATCTGTGATTCGTGACCTTTGATGTCACTATTTTAATTGTTTTGGGGCATAATGAACCATGCCCATATAAATGTTAGTATAAAATATTTTTCATCTAGGCTTAGGCAAAAGCATTTTAAACAAAATAACAAAGGCATACCCAAAAAAGAAAAAAAACATACACAATAAACAAAATTTCATTACAATAAAAAACACTTGCTCTGTAAATGTTTCTGTAAAGAGGATGAAAATGCAAGTCTAGTCTAGAAGAAACTATTTTCCAATTGTATATCTCTCCAAAGATTTGCATCCAGAGTATATGATGGAAACTCTAAACCCATGAGCAAAACAGCTGATTATTCAAAGATGACACTTTACCAAAGAAGATAAATGAATGGCACAAAGCACCTCTAAGAATGATTAGCATCATTAGTCATCATGAAAATGTAGATAAAGCCATCAGGAGATACCTCCCCAAACCTAATGGAAAACATGAAAAATATATAGACAATACTAAGTTGTGAAAGGGTTGCAGGGCAACTGGGTCTCTCATACATGACTGGTGGGAATGCAAAAACAGTCACAACTAATCTGGAAACAGTTTAGCACTTTTTATCAAGTTAAACACTTAACAATTGGCTCAGAAATTCTCCTGGATATTTATTTTAGAGAAATGAAAACTCCTTCACACCAATACTCATACAAGAGTACTTAATAGCATCTTTGTTTTTTATAGTCAAAACCTGGAAACAATGTAAATGTCCTTCAAATGGTGAATGGATAAAAAGACTCTGTACAGTAATCATCAGGAAAATGCAAGTCAAAACCTCAGTGAGATGTCACCTCATACTTATTACTCTGTTATCAAGAAGAAAAATTTGGTGAAGATGTGGGGAAAGGCAACCCTTGTGCACTGTCGGTGCAGCTACTATGGAAAACAGTATGGAGGTTACTAAAAACAAAACAAAACAAAAAAAACAACTTCTATATGATCCAGGAATCCTGTTTCTGGACATATACATCCAGAGGAAATGAAGTCAGTGGTTCACAGAGATATCTGTACTCCCGTGTTCATTGCAGCATTGTTCACAATAGTCAAAATATCAAGATAATCCAAGTGTCTGTTGACAGATGAATGGATAAAGAAGATATTTTATATAACATATATTGTGTATATATTAGATACACACACAAAATGGAATGCATTTTGCCTTTAAAAGAAAGGAAATTCTGTCATTTGTGACAACATGGATAAATCTGGAGGACATTATGCTAAGTGAAATAAGCCAGACACTAAAAGACACATACTGCATGATCTCATTTATATGTGAGATCTAAAAATGTCATACAGAACTAGAGAGTCTACTGGTGGTTACCTGGGGCTGGAGGGTGAAGGAAATGTTAAATGTTGGTGAAAATGTTCAAAGATTCAGTTATGAGGTATGAGTAAATCCTGGAAATCTCATGTATAGTATGGTAACTAGAGCTGATTATACTGTATTTTTTACTCGAAACTTGATATGAGAGAATGTTTCAAATGTTTACACACAGAAACTATCTGAGGTAATGGATACATTTATTAGTTTGATTATGGTAATCATTTCACAATTTATATAAATATCATGTCATATACCTTAAATGTGTACAATATTTATTTGCCAAATATACCTCAATAGAGCTAGAAAAAATTGTGAACATACATACAATGAAATACCACCCTGCCTTGAAAGGGACAAATTATTGATATATTTGACAACTTGAATTGGTCTCACGAACACTATGCTGAATAGAAAAAGGGAAGTTCAAAAGGTTACATATGGTATGATTTCATTTATATAACATCCTTTGTGAGCTATTACTCAATGACAGATCTTTTCTGAGTGATCTTCTCATAATCAAACATTTAATCCTCAGAACAAGATAAGAAGATAGATAAAGTTATTATCTATATTTTTTAGACAGGAAATGAAAATACAAAGAAGTTAGAATCTCCCTCAGTCTGCATAGCCATTAAGTGGTACAACCAATGTTCACCTGCAGGGAATTTCTTTCCAGGGCATGAAATTCAAGGCACTAATGCCAGTTGTCACTCATATCATAATGGCCTCTCCTTAATCTTTGTCTTTAAAGGGCATTTCCTGACCATCTTGTCTAATGTCACTCCAGACTTCTTTCTCTTTATTTCCTTAGCAGTCTTTATGTTTTATCATGACATTTGCCCCTGAAATGTTATGGAAATATTATTATCTTTCTTCTCTTTCTAGAAGGTATGCTCCTGGGAAGAGGGACTTTATCTATGTTGTTCACTTCTGGATTTATATTGACTAGAAGTGTAGTGGACAGAAGTGTTAAAAATTTATTGGAGGTTGAAAGCAACTTTTTTGAGGTATATATTATTTTAATATTTCCTATAATTGAAGAGCCTAAGCAATTCACCAATGTCATAGCATTAGTGAATAACGTAGCTGAAATTCTAATATAGTCTTGCGCTTTGAAACATGGTACTCATAGCCACAATAAAATATTACTTCTTAATGTAATTAGAGTTAAACTTCCTGTCTGAAATGTGCTACCATCAGCTCTCACTTTATTAAAACATTGCCCCACAGTCTTCCATTAAACTCCCTGGTCTCTGCTAATAATTTTTTGAGCTCTAGCTTCCTCAAATGTCTACAAAATATATTTCCTCTCAAATACTAGCTCTTGATTTTATTATTATTTTTAATTGCACATCTGCTTCATCTTAGAATAAAAGTCTAAGTTTATAGTGTTGGTAGAGTTCTCTGAAAGTTAAAGAATTAAGAGAGATAACAAACCTCAGAAAACAAAGGCAATGGATTATCTTGCACATGTTAGCGTTGGCAATGATCTCCATTTTCTTGGAACCATGAGATAAGTAAATTCTTCTTCATGTGGATTGCATCATTTTCAAAGAGAAAAGAAATAGAAGCACACGTATGATACTACATTTAGGTATGGGCCAAGAATGATAAAAGAAAAGACTATGATGAGTTAATTAACTATGATCATTTTTTAATCTCTCCACATCATTTCGCATCTCTACTTAAGGACCAACTCTACTATGATTTTTCTCTCTAAATTCATATTGACATTACTCTTGGGCCTTCTGTGACTCTTTACACATTAGAGCTGTAGAGACCATTATAGTAGTCACTAATAACATGTGCCCATGGAGTGCTTGAACTATCGCTTAATCTCTTTACCATTTTCATTCACCTGCCCTTTTTTATTTCAATCAGTTAGACTGCAGTCAGGAGAACAGAGCACACACAAAGTAGTTCAAGAGAAAGACTTTTATATAGGGAAGTCAAATGCATTGAAAGGGCTAAAAAAGAAATGGTTTGTTGAGACAACCCAGAGATTCACAATGAGATAAGCTACTACTGGCCATAGAGTTAGAGGGACAGAGTGAAAGGTTGATGTTATCAGAAAACAACAGCTCAGCCTATTTTATTTTCTCCACAAAGGGGAAGAGAGTCCTACTGGAAAAATCACAAAACATACAGAAAAATTGGAAAGAAAATCTTCTCTTTACTTTGGTGCTAGAACCTCCCATGGGTATTTCATTCACACTGGGGGGATCTATTCAGAAGCCAGCTGTGAAGGCATCTGGGGAACTATCCTTTGAACAAGAGTGGAGAATGGATCTGAGAGCAAATGAGCAAGTGATTGGTGCCAGACCTTCTGCACGCCACGGCAGCTTTTAAGGATTTTATCATGCTTTATGACATCTTGGAGGTCTATGTCTTGGCTAGTTCTTTACCCAGGACTCTTAAAATAAATTGTTTGGAGTTTTAAAGATGGACATACAAAACATGCGTTTGTCCCTGGCAGCTGCTCAAGTTCTACATATGAGTTTCATGAATAATTTCTTTTATTTTCATTATGAGGACACTGAATTAATGTCTGTAGACCAGCATTGAGCTAAAATTTGATCTTACCCATAAAATATTAACTTTGTATCCTGCTACTTAAGAAGACTTTTTTTGTGTCACTGACTTTTAAGACCCATGCAAAGAAACATGTTCAAGAAGATAACAAAAAATTATGAACAACTCTATGTCAATAAATTTTAAAACTTAGATGGAATAGTCTTCTAAAGACAAAACTATTAAAACTGATGAGGAAAAATAATATTAGAATATATATTTATATATTTAAAATTTTAATTTCCAAATATAAAACAAAAATACCACCTAGAGTAGCATTAAAAATTATATACATACATGTGTGTGCCTGTGTATATGTATATACACACAAAACTATGCTGAGAGAAATTGTAGAGGTCTAGGTATAAGGATATGCTCATATTCTGTTCATTTATTAAAGGACAATATTCTTTAGATGTTAATTCACAAATTTATGTGTAGATGCAACATAACTCAATCAGTATGACAGGAGGATTTTTATAGAAATTTACAAGGTCATTCTAACTTTTTATGGAAATATATAGTTTTCAGAATACAAAAAAATGGTAAAAGAAAATATTTAGAAGATGTATAGGGCTATACTGATAGAATGATAGTGCTAATGATAGACATGAATCAATATAGTAGGATAGAATCCAAAACATATTTGTACATACATGAAAAGTGATTTTAGAAAAAATTAGAAAATAGAAAAATAGAGATATAATAGCCTTTTACATAAAACATCAAATGTAAAAATATTCATTTTAACCACTGGTTCTCTAAGAAATGAACATCCCTGGAGGGGAAAAAAAAGGAACTTCTTACCTCAAGCCATACACAATATTAGTAAGAAAGGAATAAAAGACCATTTCAATAATAGGGAAAAATTGAAGAGCTTATAGGAGAAAATATTTCCAAACTTATGATAGGTAAATTTTATTTGGTCACAACATGAGTTATGAGTTAAAAAGACAAAAAAGATGATAAATTAGCTTTGTGATTTCTAAGGTATACAGTAAACTCATTTGTCAATGTGATGCTAATGTCTTCCTTTCTGATCTTCATACCTTTTTGTTTCTTTTGATTTAAAAAAAATTTTCATCATTTTAGCATCATTTTCCTATTCAACAGTTAGTTTACTGTTGGGTAAGGTATTTGCTGTAGGTTTATTTTAAAATATATTTAGAGCCCTGGTCGGCTAGGCTCGGTGGATAGAGCGTTGGCCTGCGGACTGAAGGGTCGCGGGTTTGATTCCAGTCAAGGGTTGCGGGCTCAATCCCCAGTATGGGGTGTGCAGGAGGCAGTTGATCAATGATTCTCTCTCATCACTGATGTTTATATATCTCTCTCCCTCTCCCTTCCTCTCTGAAATCAATAAAAAATATATTTTATAAAAAATAAAAAAAGATATTTAGATATTTTAGCAAATGAGGGGATTCTCTTTAAGATTTTTTTATTGTGAAAGGATTTTTATTATTGTTTTTTATACCTATGATCAAATGATTTTTCTCTTTTACCCTTTAATGATTTGTATTGACTGATTTTCTAAATAAGACTCTTTTGTATTTTTGAAATCCCCTACTAGTACATTGTTCAAAATATATATCACTTTTAACACCATCTCCAGTTTACTCAATGGTTAGAGCATCAGCCCATGGACACAGTCACCAGTTTGCTTCCTCGTCAAGGGCAAGTACCTTGGTTGCAGGCTGCAGGCTTGATCCCTGACCCAGGTCAGGGCAGGAGCAGGAGGCAACCAGTTGATGTGTCTCTCTCACATTGATGTTTCTCTCTGTGTGTCTCTCCCCCTCCCTTGTATTTTCTCTAAAAAATAAAAAAATAAAAAAATAAAAAATAAAAAATAAAACATAAATAAAAAAGTAAAATAACACTTGGTTTGTTTCTTAATATTTAATTATTTTTAAATATTCTTATTATTTAGTGAATTCTCCAACCTTTCACTTATTTATCCCCCCTTTTCTTTCTGTTTATTAGGTATCATATTATCATAGTGATTTTCTAGTCCCAATGAGCTAACTCCAATATCTAAATCACACCTGATTTAGTGTTTAATGTTTAGATTTATCCTTATTTTCAGTCATGTTTGCCTATTTTTTCTACATGCCTAGTACATTTTAAAAATCAAAATATGGACATTGTGCATAAAAAATTGAACAGGCCCTGTAACTTCACCAGCCTCTTAAAGGGTCTACTCCCCCCTCTACAGGGCAGGTAGAGTGGTGACTGACTGTTCAGTCTAATCCAAGTAGGGCGTGCCGAGTTCAATCTGTGTTGCAACCATGGTGTCTCAGCCACCCTATGCCATTTACCTGTGGTTTATGCCTGGTGCTTTATTGTTATTAACTAGGACCTTATGTAATCTGCATCACATCTCTCCCTGTCGTGTCCTAACTTGTAATTTGGTTTCTGGAGATAACAATGCTTTTCTTTTCAAATGTTTTATGCTTTCTTTTTACCTTCTCCTGTCATGGGCCAAATATACTGAGGGTGAAAAACTGTTGGATGCTTAAATACTCCTTAGCCTGTTAAATGCTCTGGTACTTTTACTCAATTGGAAACTAAACAGCTTATAGGTGAAAGAATTTTCTAGGGTCTCCAGTTTCTTGATGTAGACATTAACTCTCTCTTTAGTCCCTTTCTCATCTTTTCAGCAACTCTGTGCTTTCTCTAAGCATATTGCTGTAGTATTTTTATGCAGCTTTTCTATTTCTTTATGTGGGCTTATTCATCTGTTATCAGCTACCCTACACCTCCAGTAAGAAGTCTCCACTTTGCTTTAAAAGATAAACACACAGTTGAACATTTTGAACCAGACTGGTTAACACATTCATTCAAGTTTAGTAGGGGAATTCATTGGAAGTACGGAGATACTTTCTTCAACTCTTGATTTATTATGGGAAGAAAATAAGCAGGTGCCAGTATGGTTAGCTGAGGGCCCTCTTTTGGGGCACAGACTTCTCCTGTAGCCTCACAAGGCTGGGGATCTCTCTGGAGCTTTTTATTTTATTTATTTATTTGTTTTTTAAATAATGGCACTAATCCCATTCATAAGGACTTCATCCTTATGACCTAATAAGCTCCCAAAAGCCTTATCTCCTAATACCATCACCTTGGGGATTTGGGGGCCACAAACATCCAGACCATAGTATTTGTCCACATAGAAATGTAATGAAATGTATCACTTTATATAAAAATAAAGTATTCTAATAAGCATCCATTTGCTTCACTAAAGTGATCTATTTATAGTCAAGAAGCATTATATTTGTATTTTTAGTACCTAGCCTAGTGTCGTGTACATCAAAGATATTGAAAAATATTTGTTGTACCATTTTACTGAAGAAAAAAATCTTTAGTCTTAATGTTGTTGAACACGTTATTTTTGGCTTCACTCTGTGTTTTAGTTCATTGATGTGCAACTGTTCAATGCTTTCTCACCTTTAAAATGTCACCAATATCACCCTGCATTACCCCCAAATTGCAAATATAATCTACTTCCTCCTCAGACTCAAAATAAAATTCTCCCACCTGTGCTCTGTTTTCTCTACCCTCACCATAGTCATCCTGAAGCTCAGTATAGTCCACAAAGATTTCTAACTCTCTCCTTTATAGGTTACATGTTCTATTTGAGCTCTGTTATTTCATACACCTCCCATTTTCCTTGGTGGCCTGAACCTAGCATTATTATTCAACCTCAATGTATTTTATGCCACACAGAAATGAGTCCTTTTCTATTGTGCATTTTTGCCACAGAATTAAAATCAAACACCTTACCTTAAAATTCAAAACTTGTTAATATCTTGACTATTAAAATTGAGCTTTGGTCATAAACTCATAAACACCTATGGTTCTGATTCTTACATTACTTTTTCTTTTCTCTACCTGGAGCACACTGGTTTGTACACCTTTATGGAAACTTTCCTGCTGCCTGAGATTAAGTAGACTTGAGACTTCTCTTCCCCTCATGTTCTTTGGAAAACTTTCTCCACATGAGTCTACATTCTTCTTCCTAGGGGTAAAAAAATGTTTTTCTACACCTCCACTAATAATTTAATACTTTCTCACCTATTGACAGATATGGAAACATTCTATTTTCTCAGTAAGTCTCTCTGCTGCTTTCTTATGTTCCAACATAGTTATTTTTTACTTAAATATATATTTGTGAATATTTAATTTCCAAATGTGACACTCACCTGTCAGAAAAATAGCCCCTTATAGTCCATAATAGACCATACAAAATTGTTGCCATGAAAATGAACTGAGACAATAATTTGAACAACTGAGAATTACATGCTAAGTCACACTATAAAGAAATAATAGGGAACAACAGGGTTATAAAAGACCTAAAATACTAAAAATAGATTTTAAAACTCAGCCAATTAGAAAAGGAAGGACAAAAACATATTTGGATAAGTTTTTTTTTTATTATTTTAAACATTATAACGTATTTTTAAATTTCGATCACCCTCCACATACCAGATTGGAGTAACTTAAGATTTGGCAGCCCTAACAGGTTTGGCTCAGTGTATAGAGCGTCGGCCTGCGGACTCAAGGGTCCCAGGTTTGATTCTGGTCAAGGGCATGTACTTTGGTTTTGGGCACATACCCAGTAGGGGGTGTGCAGGAGGCAGCTGATCAATGTTTCTCTCTCATTGATGTTTCTAACTCTCTATCCCTCTCCCTTCCTCTCTGTTAAAAAAAAAATCAATAAAATATATTTAAAAAAAGAAAAGATTTGGCAGTACCGAAGCTAGACACCTAGACACTGTCTCTGCACTCACTTTGCTTAGAATCTAGTAAGGATGACAGTAATGCACAAATACTCACTAGTATGAAGAGCCCTAGGAATGATTATGTAGTTCTCTGGGAGTGATTTTAGAGAGGAAGGGAGAGGGAGAGAGAGATAGAAACATCAATGATGAGAGAGAATCATTGATTGAATGCCTTCTACACCCCCCCTACTGGAAATGGAGCCCACAGCCCTGGCATGTGCCCTGACTGGGAATTGAACCATGACCTCCCAATTCATAGTGGATGCTCAACCACTGAGTTATGCCATTTGGGGTTGGGCAGAACATGTTATTTAGAAGAGAAAGATGATTAAGGGGAAACTGGGGAAAATATTGATTATAGGCTAGGATAAAGCATTATTGCTAGGAAGTGCAGCTTTCACATAAATCTGAAGGCCAGAAGAATAACACCACTTTAAAACTATATATATAGTGGCCTGTGGGGATCGGGCCAAAACCAGCAGTCCAATATCCCTCAAGGGGTCCCGGATTGCAAGAGGGAACAGGCCAGGCCAAGGGACCCCACTGGTCACGAATCCTTGTACTGGGCCTCTAGTATGCATATAAGATCTTTGGTTAATCTCGTTCCACCCGCCCCCTTTCCCCCTTCCCTCTGAGATTCATCAGTCTGATCCATGTTTCCATGCCTGTGGTTTCCACTCCTGCATTGAGTATCCGCCCCCTGGTGGTCAGTGCACATCATAGCTACCGGCTGGTTGGTTGGTCGCTTTGGCTTTTTATATATAGATCAGATAGAACACCATGGAAGAAATTGGTTAGAGAGCTAACAATGGATGATGGGGACCAGTTAAATGACATTATTTAAGGTGAGGGATGTTGGAAGATCTGACTGTATTTAACACAATGGAGATCAAACATTTGTGGTTATCCATTTATTACAATGGTAAATTGTAGAATAATTTGAACCATATTGGATTACAAAAAAAGGAAAAGCAAGGTTTATTACATTTTTAAAGTACAAACTGCTTGCCAAGTGTTTGATGAATAGAGAATATAAAGAACCCAGCACTGAGCAGAAGATAACTTGAGAACCAAGACAAAAGAGAAAGATCATATGAAAACATCTATTTTAAGGGTCTTTGGGCTTCTAAGTTGTGACATGGAATAGGTACTTTTATATGCTTTTTTCATATTTTTGTTCTTATTTGTCCAATATTTGATATTGTTATTATCATGCAGTATAAGGCACATGGGTATATAAATAAACAAATATATAAACAAAGACATTAATAATAAATAAATGAAACAAAAATTAAATACAATGTTATAATATAGATGCCCGATTCAAATAAGATATCCTGAAGGGAAATTTAAATAAGAGCATCCTGGTTCTGGTTTAGTCAAATCTGTTGGTATTAAACATGAACCTACTGCATTAAACTTAAAAGAGTACATCTTAATGGGGATATTAGATAACTAGTCCATGACCAGATGAAGCAAATCATGGTGATCCAAAAAAAAACTTCCAGTTTGGGGGAGTAAGAAATGCTTTAGTGGTTTTGTTTAATTTTTTTGTTTTAAGCATTATCTGTGCTAATTCTTTCTGTTGTCTTCAAACATACAGGGTGGTGCAAAAATAGGTTTGCAGTTATTCATATGGAAAATAATACAATAATAAATAATAATACAAGAATAAAATCTGTGTACTCACAACTATAAACCTTTTGCCTAAGTTTGTATATATATGGGAAGGTTTTTCTACTTCCCCTTACAATGTGAAACACAAGAAAGAGCATGGCTTCCAACTTAACTTATACCGGAACATTTGTAACATCACAATTTCTCTTGAATTCATCAGAGAGCTGAGGTCACAGTGAAACCATCTATAAACCCAAATCAAAGGGCAGCTAGGTGCCAAAGGTGGGATTGTACAAGAGCACTTGTGCAGCTGGAACAATTGTTATCCTCTGGATGACATTCCAGACAGTAAGAAGAAGTGAGCTAAAATTGTCAACAGAATATTAATGACTGACTGGGGACTAGTGTGAGAATATGGAAACCCTGAGCTGAACAGACACAAGGGTGATCCCCATCCATTCACAGTCTATTTTGCATGTATCTCACTGAGTGTCTGCAAGAAAAATTGAAGGCAAGTCTAGAGAGCTGAGAAAGCCTCCCGTTGAGACAGGCCTGTTGGACAGGATGATGGGCTGCTGTAGGAAGCACAAAACCCTCTATCATCCTGAAGCAGTTGGAGGATGAGCAGCTACTCCCCTCTAACCCTCAGGATAAAGAAGACCCACTACAGCTAACAGAAGGGAGGAGAAACCCTGTGCCTAGAGCAGGATGAGGGCCCAGGTCATTACTGGAAGAAATCACAGAGGGGACCTCACACAGACCTCCAACATTCCAGTCATTGATCCGTGGCTTCCTGACTCCATATTCATTCATTCTTCCCCATCCTGAGTGATATGAAAACACCTTTTTCCCTTAAAAGAACACTGGTGCCTGGTTTGGGTCTGCATTGCTTCTTGCTCCAGTGGAGGGGCTGGTGTGAGGACACCTGATGGCATTCCCCACAGTGAGTGTCAGTGGCATTCTGAAATTGTCTTCACTGAGAGGTGGCCCCAAAGGCACCTTTTTTGGTCCTTCTGTGCGACCCCAGACAGCTTCCCAGTTTCACAGTACATTCCCCTCTGCTAGCATCTTCCCAATGATTTTTTGGTGAGTCCAGCTGGTGTTCATCCTGGTTCCCTGAAAGTTCAACAGCACACCCAGCTGATAGCCTGCCAACTTCCTGGTGATTTCCTGTTCACTCACCTCAGCCTGCTGATATGCTTTTGGAGGGAAAAAATCACTGGCTGCCTCTCCTGATCCATGGCTCCCTGTCCACCGTTCTCAGGTCACTACTGCTCCAGGGGGAGGTGTCTAACTTGCCAGCCCCAGCTTCTAATTTCAACCCACCTGCTTCAGTCCCGTGACTGTAGATCAGCTCTGACCCAACACAATTCAGCAAACATGTGCTAGCATCCCATACACTCCAATGAAATCTGAATCCCAGGCTTTGAAAGAATTATTTCCATTCAAAGTCTGTCTTCTTGGGGTATTCTCTCAGCAGTAGATTATTCCTTAGCACTTTCTTTTTTCCCCTCTTAGTAGTCAATTATTTGGACACAGTTCAGAAATGATACTGAATTGATTCTGTAAGTGTCCCAGGAGATAGATATACAAGATGAGGTTTGCGATTGATTGGATCCTGCTCTTAGGGTTGAGCCCAATGCATACACTGAAGCATTTATTAATTTCTTACGTTTTAGCTCCAAATTCACCAAATTGCTCTGTGATACTGAAAAAAAAAAAAGGTTGACAGTAGAGGGCACTGGAGGACACTCTAAGAGAATGGGGTTTTCAACCTGGTTCTGAAGTGCTTTATATCCTCCTGCTGCTGTGAAGGTGGGCAGGTATGCATGACACCAGGAGAGCTCAATGAATTTCACCAGCACTCTCTGTTGGTTTTATAACCCAGTTGGTCTTCTGGACAGTTCAGCAGCACCACGTAGTTTCTCAACAAGATCTGCAGCCCTGCCTGGCTTCCTTGTTGTTTATCATTTTCTCCCAGATACTAAGGAGAGTTCCACAGGTGCCTCACCTGACTCCCCTCAGGCAAGTCCAATGGCTCTACCCAAGAGCAATGTCTAGGAAAGTTGTCCAAGTTCCTCGTCCAATTTCCTGGCACGTTGAACAGCCACCCATGTGGACAGATTCCCATGGAATTCCATGGGTGGCCCAGCTGGCTTCTCCATGCATAGTAGTGTCTCTCATGGTCAGTTTCCTGGTACTGAAAGCTCCCCAGCCAGCTTCCCAGAGAAATTAATCTATCCCTCTCCTCCTCAGCTCACTGCTTCCCAGGGACTTTCTGTTGAATCCAACTTGTGCCCTATCTAGCTCTCCAGGAAGTTCTAAACCACCTCCAAGGGCAGATCCCTAACACATTTCTTCAGTACCCTAGAAAGTGATTTTCTGCCCTTTAAATGTGGCTTTCTGGCATTCTAGCGGGAATTTCCTACATTCCATTTCCAGTTCATACTTTTTAGCCCACCCACCTCATCCTACAAGCACTCCGGTACCAATTGTGGGAAATCTCTTGCCTGGGAATAATCTGTGAGATTTCTTCACTACCCAGTGAGCTGCAATCACACCCACTCCAATGATGAATCAATTTCAGCTTTGGGAAGAATCTATGCTTCAATATTTATTTCACTCTTTTATACTCCCCCTCAACACGAGGATATTCTTTTGAGTTCTCTTTCATCTCCTAGTTTGTCCATAGTTATTCTTTATATTAAAAATTCCTATTTCATATTACTATGAGGTCTCCATCTACTGAATGGACCTGACTAATACAAACAAAAAGAGAGTGCCTAATTAAGATAGTGGCCCCCCTACCCCACTATCTCAGCTAGCATGTATCAAGTAATAGAAACAGCAGTCTATGAATGGGGAAGCATGAAAAATGTAAATGGAGACCTTGTGTAAGACAGTCTCAAAGATGAGAACTAAAAATGAAGTTAGAGCCAACACTGAGAAAAACCATGTCTCATTCTAAATACAAAATAATAATAGAAGAATTCAAAAATGTTGATGCATTGAGAACAGCCATAGCAACAACAGAACTATAAATCTCAAACTGAGAATAATTACTGTCTTGACTGACTCACAGTCCACACTAAATTTTGTACAATAGATGAGATACAACCAGGCCCAGCTATCCAGGTGTGTGTGTGTGTGTGTGTGTGTGTGTGTGTGTGTGTATGTGTGTGTGTGTGTGTGTGTGTGTTTGTGGTGTGTTTATAAAAATAGGCTATCAATATACTTGAGCCTACTGAAGATAGAGTCAGGGAATTTAAAGATTGGTGTGAATAGAAATTACCCAAACTGAACTATAAATAGAACTAAGATGGCAACAAAATATAATATTGAATCTAAATATTAAACTGTTTAACCTATATGTAATTAATATCCAGAAGGAGAAGTGAGAGAATGATCAAAGGAAATATAATGGAAAAGAAAATTGTAGAATTTTCTAAAAGTAATGAAAGACCACAAACACAGACCTAAGAAGCTCAGGGAACATGAAACAGGAGAAATGCCACAATTCAAACAAAATACTATCTGGATAAATTGTGTTATCTGCTAAAAACAAAAGACAAAGGGAAAAACCTAGAAGACAGAAGAAAATGGTAGACCCTTTTATAGAGATATGAACTAAGTTAAGAATGGGCAGACTTTCCATTACTCAACCATAAAAAGGAATGAAATCTTCAGTCTGTTCCATACTACTATGTCTCTGGATCTATTTTGTTCATTAGATTCCACATGTGAGTGAGATCATGTGATACTTGTCTTTCTATGGATCTCAGAGGAAAGGTAGGGGTGGGTGGGTGGGGAGAGATTAACCAAAGAGCATATATGCATACTAGATGCCCAGTGCTTGAAAATTCGTGCACCGGGCGGCAGGGGGTGGGCGGGTGTCTCTCAGCCTGGCCTGTGACCTCTCACAGTCCAGGAGCCCTCAGGGGATGTCATACTGATGGCTTAGGTCCGCTCCCTAGGGGGAGCGGGCCTAAGTTGCAGTCTGGTCTCCCTCTGCGGGAGGCCACCAGGTAGGTGATCATGGGATGGTGCAACCCCCATCACCTTGCCACTGCCGCCGCAAGCCTCCCTCTGTGGGAGGCAACCAGGTGGCCGATCAGGGGACAGCGCCAGCTGGCACTACCCCCCCCCCCCCAAACCTCCCCATCACCCCTCCGCCACCACTGGTTGCTGCTGCCTTCCCCCACCACCACCATCGCCGTCTCCTCCCTTGGCCCATTGGCACATGCCTTGGCTAGCCTGGTGCCACCTGCTTGCAGGCCCTGCCCCCCGCCAACTGGTCATTCCACTGTTTGGTTGATTTGCATATTACACTTTTATTATATAGGATATACATAGCCCATGAACACAGACAATAATGTGGTGAAGGCGTGGGGGGAATGGGGTAGGTGGATGAAATCAACAGGGGAAAAATGGGGATACCTGTAAAACTTTCAACAATAAAGATAAATTAAAAAAAAATTGTACCATCTGTAACAACATGGATGGAACTAGAAGGTATTATGCTAGGTGAAATAAGTCAGAGAAAGACAAGTTTGTGGAATGATTTTACTTATATGTGGAATCTAAAGAACAAAATAAACAAAATTAAAACAGACTTATAGATGCAGAGACCATACTGATAGTTGTCAGAGGGGATAGTTGGGGGACTAGGTGGAAAAGGTGAAGGGATTATGAAGTACAAATAGGTAGTGACAAAAGTTTACCCACCTATGTTCTAAAGCACAACAATAATATTGTAATAACTATGTATGCTGCCAGGTGGGTACTAGAAATATTGGGGGGAACACTTTGTAAAGTATATGATTGCCTAACTACTATACTGTACACCTGAAACCAATACAAAATGATATTGAATGTAAATTGCAATTGAAATGCAAAATTAATAAAAATAATGGGCAGACTTTTTATCCGAAGCTATGCATGTCAGAATAAAATGGATTGGATTCTTAATATTCTGGAGATGAACACATCTGCTGAACCAAACTTTTATAAAAAGCAAAACGATTTTTCAAATGTGAAATAGCCTCTCTAATAAAATGGTAATATGCAAATTAACCATCACTCGGCTACATAAGCCACACCCACCAGCCAAGCCACGCCCACCAGCCAATCAGGGCGAGTATGCAAATTAACCCCAATCCAAGATGGCTACAGCCACAGAGAGCAAGGTTTCCCAGGTAACAGAGCAAGCCAAGCTTTCCATAGCCGTTGCAGGCCTAAGCCTCCACTCAAGCTACAAAGTTTCAATTATAGAAGGTAAACAAATTCAACCAAATGGCGGCAGAATGGAGCTTGAGAGAGCAGGCCAGGGTTGCCGGCGGCAACAGGGGAAGCAAAGCTTTCCGCACACCCTGGCTGGGCTCACCCGCTTAAGGCTACAACGTTTCAATTGTAGAAGGTGAATTAACTGCCACAGAAATGGCTGCTGCCCTGGAGGGAACAGCAGGCTTGGCTCCACTCCAGCCTACAAAGTTTCAATTGTAGAAGGAAAATAAATTCCAGATACCAGGGCCTCCCCTTGGGTCGCCAGGGTGCGTGGCTGGCCTGCAAACCATCACAGGCCCCTCGCTCAGGCTGCCCCACACCCCAAGGGAACCCTACCCTGATCCGGGACACCCTTCAGGGCAAACCAGCTGGCCCCTACCCCTGTTCCAGGCCTCTATCCTATCTAATAAAAGAGTAATATACAGATTGATCATCACTGCAACACACAATATAGCTGCCTCCATGTGGTCAAAGATCCTGCCCCCATGTGGACACAAGATGGCCACTACAAGATGGCCAGCAGGAGAGGGCAGTTGGGAGGCACCCAGCCTGCAAGGGAGGGGAGTTGTGAGGGACCAGGCCTGCAAGGTAGGGCAGTTGAGAGGGACCAGGTTTGCAAGGGAGGGCAGTTGGAGGTGATCAACCCTGCAGGAGAGGGCACTTAGGGGTGACCAGGCTGGCAGAGGAGGGAAGTTGGGGGCAAACAGGCTGGCAGGGAAGCAGTTAAGCATCAACCAGGCTGGCAGCGGAGTGGTTAGGGGGTGATCAGGCTGGCAGGCAGAAGCGGTTAGGGGCAATCAGGAAGGCAGGCAGGCAAGCAGTTGGGAGCCAGCAGTCCTGGATTGTGAGAGGGATGTCTGACTGCCCGTTTAGGCCCAATCCCAGATTGGAGAGGGTACAGGCTGGGCTGAGGGACAACCCCACGCCGTGCACGAATTTCATGCACCGGGCTTCTAGTCCTCTCTAATAAAATGGTAATATGCAAATTAACCATCACTCCGCTACATAAGCCACACCCACCAGCCAATCAGGGCGAGTATGCAAATTAACCCCAATCCAAGATGGCTACAGCCACAGAGAGCAAGGTTTCCCAGGTAACAGAGGAAGCCAAGCTTTCCATAGCCGTTGCAGGCCTAAGTCTCCACTCAAGCTACAAAGTTTCAATTATAGAAGGTAAACAAATTCAAACAAATGGCTGCAGAATGGAGCTTGAGAGAGCAGGCCAGGGTTGCCGGCGGCAACAGGGGAAGCAAAGCTTTCCGCACACCCTGGCCGGGCTCACCCGCTTAAGGCTACAAAGTTTCAATTGTAGAAGGTGAATTAACTGCCACAGAAATGGCTGCCACCCCGGAGGGAACAGCAGGCTTGGCTCCGCCCCAGGCTACAAAGTTTCAATTGTAGAAGGAAAATAAATTCCAGATACCAGGGCCACCCCTTGGGTTGCCAGGGAGCGTGGCCGGCCTGCAAACCACCACAGGCCCCTCGCTCAGGCTGTCCCACACTCCAAGGGAACCCCCACCATTATCTGTGACACCCTTCAGGGCAAACCAGCTGGCCCCCACCCCTGTACCAGGCCTCTATCCTATCTAATAAAAGAGTAATATACAGATTGATCATCACTGCAACACACAATATAGCTGCCCTCATGTGGTCAAAGATCCTGCCCCCATGTGGACACAAGATGGCCACTACAAGATGGCCAGCAGGAGAGGGCAGTTGGGAGGCACCCGGCCTGCAAGGGAGGGCAGTTGTGAGGGACCAGGCCTGCAAGGGAGGGCAGTTGGAGGTGATCAACCTTGCAGGAGAGGGCAGTTAGGGGTAACCAGGCTGGCAGAGGAGGGAAGTTGGGGGCAAACAGGCTGGCAGGGGAGCAGTTAAGCATCAGCCAGGCTGGCAGCAGAGTGGTTAGGGGGTGATCAGGCTGGCAGGCAGAAGCGGTTAGGGGCAATCAGGAAGGCAGGCAGGCAGGCAAGCAATTGGGAGCCAGCAGTCCTGGATTGTGAGAGGGATGTCCGACTGCCTGTTTAGGCCAGGATCGGGCCTAAACGGGCAGTCGGACATCCCTCCAGGAGTCCCAGATTGGAGAGGGTACAGGCTGGGCTGAGGGACAACCCCCCCGCCGTGCACGAATTTCATGCACCGGGCTTCTAGTCAATAAATAATTTTTAAGATTTAAAAAAAGTTGATGGAAGTCATTACCAGCAGGTCCATAGTGTAATAAATGTTAAAACAAGTTATTCTTACAAAAAATGATACCTGACAGTAACAAATCTGCACAAAGAAATAAAATTTGTTGGAAATGGCACAAATAAAAAGATGATAAATAATTCCCTCTATTTAATTGCTCTTAAATATGGCTTTCTAGAAAATAACATTTGTCTATATGTAGCATATGGAAAATAAAATGTAATACAAAATTAGTACAATGGATAAGACAGATGCTTTGGATGTATATTGCTTGAGGTTTTTAGAATACAACTAATGTGGTATAATATTATTTGGCACAATTAATTAAGTGCATTTATTGTAAATCCCAAAACCTCTACTGAGGGGCATATTAATTATAAAAGTTCTGATGAATAAGCTAATTGTAAATATATAAAATGAAACAATAAAAGAATACTCATTCCAAAAGAAGCAGAAAGAAATCAAAGAAACAGAACAGATGAAGTGAATCGAAAACAGCTGGGAAGATTTGAATCCAACCCTATAATAATCACACTAAATCTTTATGATCTAAACCAGGGTCACACACTGCATCCCAAGGCCTCTATCAGCCATGCCCATTTATTTGGGTATTGATTATGGTTGCTTGTACACTATACTGAAAAAATTGATTAGTTATGACAGAGTCTTAAAAGCCTGAAAACATGAAAATATTTTTGATCTGGCCTTTTGTAGAAGAATTACCCACTTCTGTTCTAAGCACATAAACGAGAAAAACAGATTATTAATTTGGATAAAAATGCAAGAACTAACTACAAGCTGCCTATAGGAAAGCCACTTTAAATACAAAATTATAAAGAGGTTAAAAGTAAAATAATTGAAAAAGGAACACTAAACAACACAATAAAAACTTAAAAATATTTCTAGTGATGTTATTGCAGAGAAAGTAGGCCAGAATACGGGATATTATCGGGGATAAAGAGGAATAAATAAGGACATAATATAATGATAAGAGGGTAAGTTCATAGCTATGTACCTAATAAAAGACTTTCAAAATATACTAGGTAAATACTATCAGTACTTTTTAAAAAGAATTAAATAAACCCACAATTATACATGAAGATAACAACACTAATTTTGTAAAATAGTATAAATATAAAATCAGTGTCTAAAAGACACATATCACAATCAATCGATTTGACCTTATACATTTATATATACACACACATTGTTTTTGACTGTTTATGGTAAAATGAACAAAGTATATCATGTCCTAGGCCATAAAAAACTCTGAATAAAGTAAAGAGGATTGAAGTATGTCCTCTGACCAGAGTGAAAATGAACTAGATCATAAACACAGAAATGTATGGAAATGGACAAATACCTGAGATTTACACTTGACACTTAAAAATAAACTGTGGACCAAATAGCTAATCACAGAAAGATATAAAAATATTTTGAAATAAAGGAAGATTGCTATGTAACATATATAATTTATAGAATAACCCTAAACTGGAGATAAACTGATAGATAAATGATAGATATAAAATAGGTAAGTGATAGCTGGGGGGTTGGTAGATAGATAGATAATATGTTAGTATGTATGTATCATTTCAGATAGCTGCAAGTGATATGGGGAAATAATTATATATTTACCTTTTATCTAATACTAGAAGCCTGGTGCACGACATTTGTGCTCTGGAGTGTGGTGGGGTCCCTCAGCCTGGCCTGCACCCTCTCGCAGTCTTGGATCCCTCAGCATTATCCCCCGAGAGGTCCTTGGCGCTATAGGCTTCCGCCACCGTCGCTGCACTCACCAGCTATGAGCCTGGCTTCTGGCTGAACAGCGCTCCTACTGTGGGAGAGCACTGACCACCAGGAGGCAGCTCCTGCATTGAGCGTCTGCCCGCTGGTGGTCAGTGCACATCATAGCGACCAGTCGTTCCACTGTTCGGTAGATTTGCATATTATGATTTTATTATATAGGATATTTAATTCTATAAATAATATTTCTTTGGGAAAGCACCTTTTAATGTGTTGCTTATATAAGAATGGTGGCAGGCTCTAAATGCAAATAAGGCAGGATGCTCTGTCCTCCTTTGTAAAACCCCTTATTCATTGGAATATTAAGTTCTTAATCATCGAAGAACCTATAAATTCAATACATTACCTAGAATAGAATTAGTAAAAGCAACTCTTAAATTGAGAGGATAGTTCCATAGATTTCTAAAAGAGTAAATAGAAATTCTTTGTAGTTGAAAGTGAAATATGCATGAAAGATTTATATCTTTCAACTATAGGCCAACAGTGTGTGTGTGTGTGTGTGTGTGTGTGTGTGTGTGTGTGTGTGTGTGTGTGTGTTTTATCATGTGTTGGTACCCAGATCAGAAAGAATGGAGGCATGACGAGCCATCTATCCTTCTCTTGTCTTCTGGTCAGGTTTTGTTCATAAAGAAAAAGAAGTGTTTATGGGATCAAAGCATATGCCAAAGTGAGTCACAGGATTGCTAAGGAAGTCATTCTCCTTTTCACTCCAACCCCAGACACATCATTGGAGCACAGGAGATGGGGCTGAGGAAGGGAGGTGACAGTAGTGGAGAGCTCATGGTTCCAAGGAAGCAGTAGAAACACCTATGACTCCCTGGTGAATGGTATTCCAATAAAGGACATTGCAGCCACCAATTAAAGGGAGTTTCAATTTGTAAATATTTGAAAACGGTTCTGAAGAGCTTATTCTTTTAACTTTTACATCAATTTATTTTTTTCCTATATAATAGTATCCACACTGTTCTGTACTTTTTCCTTTAACAAGGTATATTGGAGATCTTTTTATACCAGCACTTTAAAATTTTCCTCAGATGCTCATATCATCATATGGATATTCCAGATGATCTTTTTAGAAAAGCAAATATTGCCCAGCAGGTATGGCTCAGTTGGCTGAGCATCATCCCATGCACCAAGAGGTCACCAGTTTGATTCCTGGTCAGGACACATGGCTGGGTTGCAGGCTTAATCCCCAATAGGGGGTGTGCAGGAGGCAGTTGATCAATGTTTCCCTCTCATCAATGTTTCTCTCTCATCAGTGTTTCTGTCTCTCTCCCTCTCCCTTCCTCTATACTATTGTGGCAGGCCCTATCTCATGCAATGGCTTTTCATTGATTATAAAATAAAAAAGTAGTAGCATGATAATACAGACTTATAGTATCCCCACATTAAATAATGATCATTAAGTATTTATGTAATTAGTTGTTTAATATTAGTCTCCTCTACTATAATGCAGTGGTTCATAAGGATAGATACCATGACTGTCTTTTTCATTGTGTTACCCCTAGAAACCATCACAGAGCCTACCCCACTGTTTGAATGGATGAATGAGTGAGTGAATGCTCTTCCTGAATTTAAATTCAGAGTTTCCAAGGAAGTAGTATATGTGTATTTTCTATATAAAGATATTGACCCCATGGTGATGAAAAGATTGACTTTGTGTAGAGAAATCTGAGATATGAAAAGGGAGAAAATTTGAGTATAAACACAGGTGAGCTTCAAGCTTCTCATGCCAAACTTGGCGGTTTGGGAATGACTAGTGTTGGGCTGCAACTTGCAAGCCCGTGTTCTGACTTGCTTTTAATTCATCTGTCCAAGGGGATCCCTAAGGTAGATTTCTTCAACTTCTGCTACTATACAGGATTTCCCAGACTTCCTCGCATACCTCCTTTGGCTACTTCAGTTCCGGAAGCTTCTTTGTAAGAACACTGTGGCTGTCTTTCAGCAACTCTAGTGATAAGATAACATTGGATTTTACCTTTCATTTCTAAGCTTATTGACATTTATCGTCCCTCTGTTGGTGCTGTCAGCCCTGGCTATCTTCCTGAGATGCCCACTAATCTCTTCTGATAGTTACCATCCTGACAGACATCACAGCTCTCTACACAAACTCTTATCTGCTCCAGCTCCTCCCGCCCTATCTTTTGCTACTGAATGTTTTCAAAAACCATATGTTCCAGAGTGTCAGGAAGTTCTGTCAAATATTATGAAATATTGTGAGTAACATAATTGAATCCTCCTTGCTCACATCCTTTTCCTCTTCAGACTTCCATATATCTCTATCCCAGGTGTTCCTGTGGTTTGTGGCCACTTAGAAGAATAATTTAGAGAATTTAATGACTAGTTTATACAAATAATTATTTATAATTTATTAGACCCACTATAAAATTGGCATTATTCTGTGTCCTTTGAATGATTTTTAAAAATATATATTTTATTGATTTTTTACAGAGAGGAAGAGAGAGGGATAGAGAGTTAGAAACATCGATGATAGAGAAACATCGATCAGCTGCCTCTTGCACAACCTTTACTGGGGATGTGCCCGCAAGCAAGGTACATGCCCTTGACCGGAATCGAACGTGGGACCTTTCAGTCCGTAGACCGACGCTCTATCCACTGAGCCAAACCGGTTTCGGCTGATTTTTTAATACTTTTTATAATGGTCTCACAAAGTATAAATTACTGTCCCATTTTCCAGGCAAGGAACAGCCAGATACTATGAATCCTATTGATAGAGTTCACATTCTGTACACCTTGGGAGGCAAAGTGTCCTTCTGAAAGTTCTAGAATAAATTATAATGTTTCCTTATTACCTTCACCTCTCAGAAAAATGGGAGTAACTGCATTCTCCAACTCTATCACACATGGAGTAGAGAAATGATCCTATAATATTATTTTTAGACATGCTGGAAACTACAGAAAGGGAATTTTCAGGGTTTTCTCTATAAAAACACACGACTGGTGGAAAAGCCCCAACATTTCCCCAGCTCAACTGCAAAGAAGAGTTTGGTTGTGACTAAGAACACAATTGCTCTCAGCACTATTGCCTACAGGAAGCAAGGGCGGCATTAAATTTATATGGGCGTCATGCCTTTGCAATTATAGTTAGCTTCATTCATCTCCCAGCTGCAGCTGCCCTTCTTAAAAATATTCTCTACACCTCTACCCAATAGAAATTTCTAAATAAAAAGATCATCTTACTTTCATGTAAAATCCTTCTGTGGTTCTCTTTTACTTTTTTTAAGCACAGACATTTTTACTGTGGCATACAAGGAGCTTCAGAATTTGTGTCCTACCGGGTCTCCTCCACACAGTTAACACCCCCTTCTTTATGTCCTATCTCAGTGGTCGGCAAACTCATTAGTCAACAGAGCCAAATATCAGCAGTACAATGATTGAAATTTCTTTTGAGAGCCAAATTTTTTAAACTTAAACTTCTTCTAACGCCACTTCTTCAAAATAGACTCACCCAGGCCATGGTATTTTGTGGAAGAGCCACACTCAAGGGGCCAAAGAGCCACATGTGGCTCGCGAGCCGCAGTTTGCTAACCACGGTCCTATCTTATGTGTTCCAGCCACATGAGTGAGACTTAGTTGTTCCTGTAGATCTTGCTATGTTTGTGGACACTGTTCTCTTTACTTCCATCTCTCCTCATTTTGTCCTCAGGACCAATTATTATTGATGAAATTGTATCTTATCCTTCAGATGTGTTAGAGACAGAGAACAGTTGAGAACCTCTATAGATGGATTTCTACAAAATAATGGTATTGTTAACGTACGGTAGCAATCATGGATTTACCTGACCATCTGTCTTTGCTATGTTAAGCTTCCTCTAGTAAGCGTGTTTGTATCTCAGTTGGCACATAGTTGATTATAAGCTGTAAGTAATTAAATGTACGTTAGGATGATTCCCAGAAAGATGGCTTGCATAATATCTTCCCTTTTTAAGATATTCATCTTCAGTATGAATGAAGGCCTCAGTATTTGAATTTTTGTTTCCTTAAAGAGATGACACTGTAGAAATACAAATTAATTTTTATCAGTACAGTGCTGCCAACTCAATCTTGTTACTATTAACTTTATTTTTAAGTGTCCCAAATACCAAAAACTAGAAGAAGAACCAAGCTGGTGTGACTATGTTCAGATATGACAAACCCAGGCATCTTGAGAGAAGAGTGGATTTGATGGCATTAACTAGATTCATGCAATTAGGGGGAAAAAGTTCTTAAGATCACGAAAAGTATTATTCAGGGTTCTGTTTTCAGCAGGTCATAAAATTCAGCTCAAAGAGAATCTCAAAGGGCACATTCTCGACCAAGCTTTGCAAATTGCACAGTCTACTTTGAAAGCTCCTTTTTCCTGGAGTGGGGAACACTTCACCACAGTGCTTCCTCGTTTCCAGTAATGCTCCCCCTGACTCCACTGTTGCATCTTTATGTTGATGCCAAGTTCGCTTGACGGTGACTGATATACCAACTCTAAATAGCAGGCAGGTCACAGAGAGAGCCAATTCTTAAAACAACAGTCATTCTAAAGCCACAGATGGGTCCGTGGCATCCACAATCCTACCCCTGTCTCACAAACAATACTTGGCATTTGCATCAGCAGCCTGCGTGAGTTGAGGATTGCGTAGTGTCGGGAAATCTTGGAGCGTCTCTATGGGCACCAGTGAAGACAGTCAACATTGTCATCCGGTTGTTCCTATGAGAGGGGGAGGAAAAAAACAAAAGTTTTGAATTCAATATTTGAATGAATTGAGGAATGAATAGAAAAATGTTACAGTGAGACCAACTCCCATCCCCAATTTGCCCATAAGAGCCTCTCATTTCCTAGTAGCACAGTGTGTGTTATTTCCTTGAATTTTAGCCTTAACTGGAATAGTAATTAAATGGAATAGAGTTTGTATTCTATTTAAAAAGAGAGTAGGTGAATTATTTATTCATAAAAATTTGGAATATACTACCTTTTAGGAAATGAATAATGCAGCCAATATTTACATATCCAGTAAAATAAAATAAACAAGGAATAGAAATATAGATTTCTTTTTCACTGCCCCAAAGCAATTCAAAATTAAGTAGAGACATGGAGAGGCACATTTATAAACCAACTATTGTAATTTGAAAAGTATATGCTGTGTGGTACCCTTTATATACAAGTCTAGGAAATGCAAACTCACATATATAGAGATATTAGACTTGTATAAAAAGTGCATTGCACAGTGTTTACCCCTTTAGTATGGAATCTTCCATATAGGATAATTATTTTGAGATTAATCCATTAGTTCCATGTATTGATAGTTCCTTTCATTTTTGGTTGCTGAGTATATTCCATTATATAATCTTTACCACAATCCACTTATTCATTTACCTGTTGAAGGACATTTAGGTTGTTTCTAATTTTTGGATAGTACAGATTAAGGTACTATAAATATTCATCCAAAGATGCACATTCTCTCTTTTCTCCTGAGTAAATAGCAGGAGTGGAATGGCTGGATCATATGGTAGATGCACATTGACATTGAGGAAACTACCAAATTGTTTTACAAAGTGTATGATATATATATATATATATAAACACATATCCTATCTAATAAAAGAGTAATATGCAAATTAACCATCATTCTGTCACAAAGTTGTGGTGCCCATAGCCACAAGATGGCAGCACCCAGTCCTCTCAGCACCACCCGAGTCCCCCAGTCCTGGGGTGGGGGTGGGGGTGGGGAGTGGCTGCTGAGAGCAGGTAACATGAGCGGCCTGGCGGAATGCTTGCTTTGTCGCTGTGGCAACGAGTCAATGGGCCTCTGGGCAGCGGGTGTGGAGCAGCCAGGCCCTGCAGAGAGCTACTGGCACACAGATTCATGCACAGGGCTACTAATCTACATATACATATATATATACACACACACACACACACACACACACACACACATATATACACACACACACACATGTGTTGTATAAATACTTTGTAAAACTAACAATAGTTTTATATAGACAGGTTGAGAGAGAAAGATTTTAAGCAATTGGTTCTTGTGGGGGCTGGCAAGCCTGAGACCTGAGATTTGTAGGACAGGACAGAGCTCTGAAAACTGAGAGAGGGTTTTTATATTGAGATTGTGAGGCAGAATTCCATCTTCAGGAAACCTTGTTCTTTGCTCTTAAGTCCTTCAATGGATTGGATAAGGCCCCTACCTATCATGAAGTCAATCCCCTTTATTTAAAGTCAACTGATTGTAAATGTTAATCATATCTACTGGTTGTAAATATTAATCACATCCAAAAATATATTTATAGCAATATCTAGACTAGTTTATGACCAAACCGGACATTGTAACCAACCAAAGTTGGCACATAAAATTAACAGTCATATAATACAATCATTTACACACCCAGACACATTACTATTCTCCCTTCTCCTAAAAAGACAATCTAGAATCACATTTTATAATTGCCTTCAGCTCTAAGTAAAGAATTTTGAAGTGATTTTCATAACTCTGAGGCAGATCAAATGTAGCTCCTGATTATCCTGCAGCCTACAGTTAAATAAAATATAGAGTCACCGAAAAGCCTTCCAAAACAGAGTCCAGCGAGAACACCATTAAAACTCCAAGGGCAGGCAAAGAAAATATAGTGAACGTGTTTGTGTAGAAGATTCTACATGCTACTTGCCTTCTTCTGATAATAGTGTGAGTTCCTTGTTTGGATGAGCTGCCAGCATTGAGTTAAGCTCCCTAGTCCATCTGGGGCTCTTCTCTGGCAGAAAGGATAACAGGTGATCTGTACTGACGTGCTGCCAGGAGTGCTGAGAAATCGTAGAAGAGATTGTGTATTTTTCTGGGTCATTTGTTGACGTTCTTGTATGAGCCTCCTTCAGGTTCAAATTGCATGTTGTAGAAGTCATGCCTCGATTCCCCAGGAATAACAGTCCACCTGATTGCACATGAAGCCAAATGCAACCCATGGCTGAGAGATGAAAGTCAAGCACTATAAAGATGTTAGATGCTGATTGAAAGAAGTTATACATATTCTCCTGGTGACACATTAGTGGCTTTAAATGGTGTATCAATCCTGGCTACTGGGATATATTTTGTGGTCAATACTCTTCTCAATTGAATATTTCTTTATTCATTAAGAAAAACGTAACAGACCTCTGCTGTCTTCATGACACTCAAGCATTTAAAGCCATGTTCTAGACAAGCAGAGTTCGGTTTGTATCCCAAAAGCTCCCACACGCTGCTGCCTGATATTTCCCAAGATGTCCCTCAGGGTAGAGTTAATGGTGTATCAGATGTTGGGGAATGGGGAACAAAGAGAACTGATGAGCAAGCCTGTAAAAAAAAACCCTGAGTCACTGGAATGGACCTTAATAAAATGGGCTAGAATTTCCTTTCTGGAAAAAGGAATAAATAAGCTTTCATTCTACTTAAAAGTAAAATTTGATTTGACCATGCAAAGAACATTGTTTTATTTGTTTCCACTATTCTGATTAGAATGATAATACACGTGTTTAGCTTAGGTGCTGCAGTAGGTAGGCAACACACAGAGCTTCTTAGTCTTGGCAGTGTCCAAACACTATTGTTTGATAATAAGAAGAGAGTTAGAGGTTTAGGGATAATTCTTGTCTGATTTACAAATTTAGTAAGTTATGAGAGAACATCATTAATAAAGAAAAAAAAGTGACCAAGAGATATGTTAAAGGATCATTTTCCCTCAGTCCCCTAGCATTTTATTAATTAGTTCAATTAGAAACTCATGACTGATTCAAGACATAAATATTTTAGTAGGGCAAGGACAACCTGAATAGAACTCGGCAAAAAAATGACCAAATGATTAAAAACATACAAATCACTAAAAAATGCCTAAAAGGGTCTTTCTCAGATGTTGACTGATTGCTCCGTCTATCTGAGTAACAGCTTTCTCACCTGGGAAGGAAGGAGCTGAGGTGAATGGTGGGATATTCTTGAGTAGAAAATCTATATTATTCTTGAGAGAGAACTTTTTCTTCCCTTTTTTAGAACTGTGAAGTCTTTCCACTTAACTAGAATTTTCAGCTCAACACTCCAAGAATTGATTCTTTCCTTGTTCTCTCTCCATTTTCCTCTCTCACTTTATTTCAATCTCTCCTCTACTGACTCTTTTCCCATAGGGAGTAAACATGCTGTAATTCTAAAGTAATAATAATTGAAAACAATCTCCCTTGAAACTTGGTTTCTTGTTTTATTATATCTTTCCTTGACTTTTAAGCAAGACCTATGAAGTTTACTCTCAATTAACTGTGTTAACTCAATCTTCACAGGATAGCCAGGACCCAGAAAGGCAGAATGAATGGGCTATTTTTAAGTTTACTGGGGTAACATTGGTTAATAACATTATATAAGTTTCAAGTGTTCAATTCTATATTATATCATCTGTATATTGCAAAATCATTTCTAACTCAGGTGTGACAAAAGGCCCAAGTTCACCAGAAAACTTCTCCAAATCTTTTCTCCAATATAAAATTAAAATTTATCAGAATAAGTTGATGCCAGAATGTAGTGAAACCTAGCAAGATAAATCAGTCATGGTTCTATGCACTACAAATCAAATATACAGCCTCCACATCTTGGTATATTTAATTCAGCTTTGTACCTTTAATTCTATTCAATCCCCAGCTCTCCTTACACAGGCTTGGTCCAATGTAAGCATCTTATATTCACTCTTGAAAATTTTAAATTACAGTTCCACATCCCACTGACTCAACCTATACCAAGATATCTAAGAATTACCTAACTAGTCAATATGGCAGATCCCTTTCAGTCATTTTATTTGGCTTCATAATGGCATCCAGAACTTCTTTTTGTCTATTTCCATGAACCAAAATTTGTTTTCCATTTGTTTTTTTCTCGCCCTCTTCTAGATTCACTCTTCTGAGAGCTAAACTCTTTTAAATCTGTACTCAATATTCTTCTCTTTTCACTCTATACAATCTCCATAGATAAGTTTATTAATTAGTCATACAGTTTTACTTATGCTTTTATATACATAGGGTATCCCCAAAAATATATACACACCTTGAATGATTATAAAATCAGTGTTGATTAACATACAGTTCATTTTTAAAATTTAAAAGAATCTACAGAAATGAGTAATTTTTTTGTCAATGCTTGTTTTCAAACTGATGACCACAGTTCTGGTCCAGGCACTGCTGATAACTCAAAGCAATGAAATCGCAAACATCAAGAATCATTTCGTTTCATATTTTTGCGCTTTCAATTTCTTAACTGTTGACAATTTTGTACCATAAACTATCTTTTATATATCCCATTAAAAAGTGGATCAATTTTCTTTTTTCAAAGCTTAATCTGGCTTCACCCATTATTTCAAATCAGTTAAACCTAAAAAGAAGTGAAAATTAATTGAGTTACCAGCTGTTAAGGTTTGTCCCCCCAAAACGTGTATATACTTTGAATAATTATAAAGTCAGTATTTATACTTCAACTGTGTTTTCAAACTTCCAGTAGCATTTTAGAATGGATTTTCTTTTTTTAAAGCTTAGTCTAGCTGAAACATCAATTGAGGTATCAGCTGTTAAAGTCTGTATACATGTTTTGGGGACACTGTGTATGTGTGTGTGTGTGTGTGTATTCCTATTTCTATTATATGTATGGTTATATAGATATATATTTGTGCACATATATACATACATAAATACATGAATAATATGTATAAAAATATGTGATGCCGAAACCGATTTAGCTCAGTGGATAGAGCGTCAGCCTGCAGACTCAAGGGTCCCAGGTTCGATTCCGGTCAAGGGCATGTGCCTTGGTTGCGGGCACATCCCCAGTGGGGGGTGTGCCGGAGGCAGCTGATCGATGTTTCTCACTCTCTATCCCTCTCTCTTCCTCTCTGTAAAAAATCAATAAAATATATTTTAAAAAAGAAAAGAAAAAAATGTGATATATATCACATATTTTTACATTACACATATATATATATCACATATTTTTATACATATTATATATTTCTGGACCAGATCTCTTTTATGGTACTGTGTGTAGCCTATACACATATCACAATTTATTAATAATGTTTAGGTCAATTCAGGACAGAAATATTTCACAATCTCACAGTAAGGTAGTCATTTGAAAATAAGGCAAGTGGTTTTCTTTTTTGTTGGGGGGGCTTTGTTTGGTTCTAATTTATTTATTTTGAAATTTAAGTAATATTGCATGAAGAGATCAGATATAATTTTTTTAAATGTTGTGAGATACTGGCCGCTAGCTAGTTCTACTTATACAGTCTCATAAATATCACACTTGTTTACTTCCTCCCATGTCTCTCTTCCTCTCTTTTTGTTTTATGTTTGGTTTTTTTTAAATATATTTTTATTGATTTTATCAAGGAAGGGAGAGGGAGAGATAGATAGAAACATCAATGATGAGAGAGAATCATTGATCTGCTGCCTCTTGCATGCCCCACCCTGAGGACTGAGCCTGCAACCTGGGCATATGCCCAGACCAGGAATGGAACCATGACCACCTGGTTCATAGGTCAATGCTCAACCACTGAACCACAGTGGCCAGGCATTCCTCTCTTATTTTTAATTCTATAATTTCTCTGATTTTAGCAGGATATATAACAGGTCAGATGAAAACATTTCTCAGGATCCATTGCAGCTAGGTGGGGCATATGACTAAGTTTGAATCATGGGATGTGAGCAAAAGTGATGTGTACAACTTCCTGGTCACTAGCCTTGGGCTTTCTTTTAGTTTCATAGTACTGGACATTTAACATTCTACTGATACTTGTGCAAACAAGACTAAAACCCTAATAAGTGAGGGAGCAACATAGAATTAACTCAGAACCCTGGGTAACTTTGTAGGGCAGAGTTGCCTCCCGACTGTGGATCCCTGGCAATTTTGGACTGCCAACATGAGTGATGAATAAAACCTCCATTTTGTTTGAGTTATTATTTTAGTGTCTTTTTTATTTAAAGCATCATATCCTGTACGCTAACTGGTATTCTTTCCTCTCACTACTTTAACGAGGCTACCTGTAAAAGGTCACCAGACTACTGACTAAATTAGTAGAACTCTAAAGTGGCGAAATGATTGGTGTTGATGACATAGAAATGTGTGTGGAATGAGTGTTTGGAATGGGAGGGAGAGAGACCCAGCTAAATACCCTTTGTGGTGACTGACAAAAACCATGACTACAACGAGTTTGCTTGAGAAAAAGGTGAGAGCTCTGCTCAAAGCAATGGTTTTACCTGTTGGGATCTGTTGTAATATTTCAGGATCTGCTGGAAGTAAAGATTCTCTTTAGGCCAGAAATAATACATCTGATAAACCTAGGGGGCTTCCCCTCTGTTAGCATAATTCAAGAAACGTCCTTTGTATTTCTAATATTAGAAGGATTTATCTTCCAAGGAGGCTCTTCCTTCTCCCGCCCCCTCATCTTATCAAGAGCAGATGAGAGGCTGGAATAAAAATAAGCAATATAAGTCAGGAAGTATGTAATGCACATACTTACCTGAATGTCTCTCATTAAAGGTGTGATTATATTCAGTAATCACAGCTGAAATATTAATAGTGTCTGAGACAATCCCTTAGTCAGGTCACTAACCATGGACTTAGTCACTATATCATATCAATATATCCAAATTAGAGTTTCTTCCCCTAGAAACTCGCTCCTGTTGTTATATTCCTTTCTTGGTGGTGTCATACACCATCTTATAAACCATCTTTGAGTACTTTCTAAATGTATTTCTCACCAAATGGCGACATTAAAACTATTTTTATGCCCGCATGAAAACTATCACATTAATTCATCCCTGATGAACTATTGCAATAATGTTTCTACTGGTCTCTGCCTACTCCGGCCCAATCCAAGCATCCACCACCATTCTAAAAAATATTGTATTCCTATGATCAGGGTCGCTTATTAGTTCTCTCTCACCTAGGCGCTTGCATTCTTGCTCAATGTTTTTCCTAATTGGCCTACTGACTTCCACTCAGCCCATTTTCTCAGGTCATATACCCTGCACCTTGCCCTTTAATCACACTGATTACATCTTGGGTACTTCCTTTATCCTTGATGCTCTTTCTTCTTGAACCCACTTTTCCAGGTTTAACTGGCAATAATCATGTCAAAAGGATGCCTTTTCCTTAACACCATTCCATCTTCTTTAATTTCCACTTCTACTGGTACAGTGGAATCAACTAATACCATCTTTTCTCCTCTTTCTGTACTTTATGCAAATTTGTCATTATTACCTCTAATATTGAAATGCCTTTGTCAGTTTCTTAACAAAATTCATTTCATCACCTCAAATAATACTTGGCACATGATGGGTACTCAGGAAGAATTTTCTGACTGCATAAAGGAGTGAATTAGGACAGGTGATGAAATTACTATTTTCCCAAATATGAAATAGGTTTTTAGAAGAAGGCTGATTTGAGGCATAAAATGTAAAAAAATATTAGAGAGCTTTTCATTTGGTGACTAATATTAATGCTGACACTGATTTGCTGAGAGGTCCAGAGGGTCCTTTAGCCAAACAAGGTTCATTTAATTCACCCAGTTTACCCCAACTTATACTTTGATCTACTTCTAAAGTCTACAGCCACTCAGGTGTGATGGATGGGCAAAGCTAAGGTGAGGGGTATAGAGCTTTGATCTGAGGACATTAACACCTTTAAATCCTCCTCCTGTCACTAGTCTCCCTTCCTTCTCTCCAGCCAGATCTGCACCAAAGCACGGCTGGTATCCACAAGAGAGGCAGTGTTTTGCATCCAATCTCCTCTGTCTTTCTGCCAGCAGAGGGGCCCCTCGCTCTGCACCAGCTTTCCAGAACCAGTATCAGGGAGCAGGCAGAATCTAGTCAATGTTTCTTAATTAGCTGTGATGATAGCAAAATAAAAACTGGCCTAATGACCCTCTGCAGAAGTCTCCAGACGCAGTTAAACCCATCTAGATTAACACTAAGCATTATAAATGCCTAAACAATTAAAACAGGCAAGTTTATATTTGCAAGTAAATATGAAAAAAAATGTTCAGTCAGCAGAAAGTAAAAAGAATTTTGAAAAGTGCTAAGATATAGGAAAAATAGGGGGGAACTTCAAAAGCTGAAAAACAAATCAATATAAAATTTGTATCCCATAAAATGAAGTGTATAGTCATAAAGACAAAATTTGAGAGAAAAACGAAATAATCTTCAGGTTAGATATATTGAACTTCCTTTTTAAAGTGGAGTTTACAAGCTGATATTTATTACATGTATTCAATAACACGCCTTTCAGAATAAGATTTTTCATCTATGAGAATACCGTATTTAATGGTAAGATATGTACACATATAATACCTCAATAAAAAAAAAATAAAAAAAAAGAGAATACCGTATTTTCTGGTGTATAAGACGACTTTTTAACCCAGGAAAATCTCAAAAGTTGGGGGTCTTATACGCTGGAAAATACGGTATTTGGATTTTAAGCAATCTGATATACATTGTCAGAGATTTTTCTAACCTATGTACTTATTATCATCAATAAGATCTTGGTAGGTTCATTGTTGGATTTTCAACAAAATGATGCTCTGATAAGTTAGTTTTTAGAGTGTTGAAAACTAGAGCCCTCTTGGGTACAGGATGTATGTGCTGATGGCCAACCTAGGGAAGAGACAATAATGTCTCCTAATTACAATCTACCGCTCTTTATAGCATGTTACCCCTCATAGCCACAAAATACAGGTTGGGGCAACAGTAGGTTTACAGTTGTTTGTCTGGAAAACAACACAACAATTAATAAATAATAACACAAGAATAAACTCTGTGTTGCATACAACTGTAAATGTAATTTTGCTCCACCATGTATCAAAAGAAGTTAATTTTCAGATAAAAGAAAGGAATAAAAATAGAGCTTGAAAATAAGGTAAAATTGAGCAAAATGAGAAAACAGAAACAGTACTCATGGGGCAAAAAAATGAAAGTTACTCTATAGATTAAAAATAAATTTATAAATATTGCATTTCAAGAAGGCGGCCTACTTAAGGCCATGGCAAGAGTAAGTTTCTACAGTTAATTTCTCCTCAATTTCTCTTTCATCCTCTGTCTCTTCACCTAGGATGTCAATATTTTCTTGGTACATCCCTTCTCATCTTCCATACTTAACCTAAAATCCAGAGCAATTCTGCTAATGGTACATTGGTTCTGGATTCCCCACATGCTCTAATCCAGTGGAGTTTTGGATGTTGCCATACAAAACTACTCCGCTCCTATTCTATACCATGTTCTCATTACATCTTCTTCACCTTAAAATCAGGCAATAATGCTTAAATTTATTTTATCATTATGTACCAACTATTTGGTAAGTGCTTAAAATGTCGTATCAGGGCAGTGAGTCATATAGAGTTCCCAAAAGAACTAGCAGGCAAAGGGCCTCATAAGACTCATGAAAGTCTCAGTTTCCAGCCCACAGAGGTTTCACCACAGGATTTTTCACCATGTCTTAGGCAGAGCTGAATGATCTCCTCTCTGGTTTCCAGTATTGGGCAACTATTCTTTCTAGACTCTCTAAAGGGCAGACTGATATCTGAATCATGGTTGACGCCAGTAAAAGATCAGAACTTATTTTCAGCATGTAAAATTTTGTATGTTTCAGCACAAAAAATTAGTCCAGGAACATATTCCAGCCTAAGGGAAATGAGTCCTGGTAGTAAGTGATGGTGTGTGCGTTCCTGGGATGGTGTTGAAATAATGATGGAGAGATAGAAATTCATGGAAAGTGTTTAATCCTGATTCTGCAATGACCTCTTCCTTTACATAGATAGTTACAGACACCAAAGCTTTGTCCAGTTTTTAGTATCAGTTTCTGCAGTTCTTCCTGCCACTTACAGACTCTGATAAAATGCATGGGAACTTGATTTCTCCTCTGTCTCTGGTGATTTTGGTATGCTAAAGGAAGTAACACATATGCGAGCAATGCAGGCCAGATACAAAAACCCACATTAGCTGTGGAGTCAACTAGTTGTAGAATTCTGAGTTTGTGTAGGTGACTTAGTCTAGTGCAACACATTCATTTCACGTTTTGTGAAATTTAAACCTAGAGAATGTAAGTGACTGTTTCAGAGAGAAAAGGAAGTATTATTTTATCTCTGTATGTGTTAAACATTCAATTGATAACTTTTAACATTTGCTTAAAATTAACATCGTCCTAGAAAGTTAGTATTGTTTTCTTAGTTTGAAAGACACAAAATGAAAAATTGGGAAGTTTGACTATCATATGGCTCACAAATGGCAAAGCCACATTGGGATTCAGCTCAATTTGATTTAGCTATCCCCTTTTCACTGTTACGTAAAAGATTTGACAAAGTGGACATTTCTATTTATCAGTCCACCACGTGCTTCAATCTGCCAACCTTCTACTCACATAGCATCACTTCTAAGGTTCAATAAAACTACAACACCTTCCACAACTCTATAGTTCAAATATTTATATTAAAAAGAAACATTGTTCTAAAATAGTGGTTTCAGTACATACTGAATAAAGTTATACTAATAAAATGTCCTCTTATCTTGGGTTTCTGTATAATATTATATTTAAGGCTACTCTCACAGGCTGAACAAGAGGAGAAAGAAAAAAATAGAAAAGAAACAAGAAAGAAAGAAGATAGGCAGGAAGAAAGAGAGAGAAGGGAAGAAAAGCAGGGAGGGAAGGAGAAGGAAGGAAGGGAGAGAGAGAGAGAAGTATTTCCAACTCTTAGGGTTTCTAGACAGACTTGGCTAGTATGTAGCAGTATAGTTAAGATTAATATTTTGATTTTCTGATTTTCTGACCACTGATCATTCCTTTGTAATATATATTTTCTTCCATTATCAAACTCTAAAAGTTGTGAATTGATTCTTATTTTAAATTTTATTCTTTCTCTAATTTAATATGGTTGACAGGTTTTCCTCTAAAATTAATATAATAAAAAATTATCACGTACAGCAGTTATTACTATGACATAGCTGCCAAATAAAAAGAAAATCTAAAAATTAAAAAAAAATGCAGCAATAAGAAAAAACTTGGTTTTCAAAAGCCAGGGAAAAATCAAGTCCAGTTTCTAAGGGACAATTTTAAATTTCTATAATGTAAGATTCAAATTGCAGAAATAAAGGACAGCTTGACTGAGACTATCCAGACATCAAATAATAATGGAAGACATTGAAAGGATGGAAAATCCCTAAAATTAGAATTGTGCTCTCAGAAACAGGTAATCCAAGGAGTTTGTAGGAGACTTTCAGGGAATTTGTGAACAAAGTAGTTGTGATGGGTATGTGTGTGTGCACACAGCTGCATGTTTTTATCAGAACATGGGGTCCATAGTTTTCTTCAGACTTCCAAAGGAAATTGTTTTCATTGTTTTTAAAGACTTCAAAGTCAGAAACACAAATGTGCTCAAAGTTCTGTTCCCACTCCAAATTCTTTGATTTTTCAGATGACATTTTATTTTTATTTCTTTTTTATAGATAGATTGATTTTTTTAGAGAGAGAGAGGAAGGTGTGGGGAAGAGATTTGTAGTCCACTTAGTTATGCATTCATTGGTTGATTCTTATATGTGCTCTGACAGGGGTGTAGAACCCGTAACCTTGGGTATGGGGACAACACTCTAACCAACTGAGCTACCCAGCCAAAGCTCATAGGATCATTTTCTGCCAGAGAAAAATATGAACATTAAATTATTGAGGGTAAAGTACATATTAGTGAATAATAACTAAATCGTTGGATATGCCCATTGGAGATTTTGATAGATCATGAAAGAGATTGATTAGATGGAAAAAAATATCCTCAAAACATCTATCTCAAGTTAAACAAGTCTAAAATCTTTGAGGACAGAAGAGCCTGGTTTGATTTAATCTTGTATTTGCCTGAAAGAGGCCTACTTAGCTCATAATAAGCATCATCTTTTACTCATCACTCATTCTTTCATTGTACTATAAGATTTATTTCTTCCATTCTATTAATAAGAGATTGTATATCATTGCTGGTAAAAGTGAAAAATAATAAACCCATATTTATTTGAATTAGGACAGTAGTACACATATTATTTTATAGTCAATGAAATATATCAATAGTAGTAACATTTTAGTGAGTGTGACATAATGACTGGAAAGCTCAAAAGGAATTTGGGGTAAGGGTGCCATTTCAGAGGTGTCCTTCATATCAAATGACAAAGTGCACCACCTACTTTAGCCTACAGTTCAGCTAGCCACTCTTGAAAGAAAATCTACCAAATTTTAGCCTGGCCAGTGTTGCTCAGTGGTTGAGGTTTGACCCATGAACAAAGAGGTCATGGGATTGATTTCCAGTCAGGGATGTGCAGGAGGCAGGCAATGGATGTTTCTATCTCTCTATCCCTCCTCTCTCTCTCTCTCTCTCTCTCTCTCTCTCTCTCTCTCTCTCTCTCTCTCTCGTCAATAAAAACATTTAAAAAAAGAAAATCTATCAAATTTTAAAGAATCTGATTGTTCTTATCCCAATCCTAAGAATATAATATTTTTTTTTGGGGGGGGGTGTTGGTAAGCCAGGTAAAATTTAAAGTTCTAGCAATATTGAGGAAAGGGGCAAAATAGATATTAAAGTAATCATGTAACAGTGTTTACCGTGACATAGGGACCAACACTGGATAGCTGATATTGAAGAATGAATGAGAAGTGAGAGGGTTAATGTAGGTATTGAGTTACCAATAGGTTGAAATATCCATAGAGTCAGAGACTGCCTCTCACACTGGTCTTGAATGTCTGTATTCTCCTCCTTTCTATAGATTTCTCTCAGTACTCTGCTCAAAGAAGACATTCAAAATATGTGATTTCAAAGTATACTCATTCCTCTGATGATTTTTCTGTTGACTCATTGCAAACTTCAGAGAGAAATTATGCTTTAAATATACTGTTAATCTTCATCTGCTTTTTCCATGGTGACATCCAATATTTTGAACTCATGTTGTGTATGGCTGATGATGGGATCCACGAAGGGTTCTGCTGTGCAAAACTTGTGAAGGCAGGTGCTGTTAATTATGGTGCACAAACATGCGGCCATTTTGTAATGGAGAATAAATGGTAGAAACTTAACTAAAACCATAAATTATTCAATACATTTTATTTCTGAGCCTCATCAGAGACATGTTTTGTTTTATTTTCAGGAATTTTTTGCTTCCAATGAAAAAGTTGGATCAGAACAAATGCCCAATTTTGGCAAAAGCAAAATTGCCATTAGCCTGATAACAAGTTATATTGGACACAGATATCGGTAATGGAATTCAAATTGTCACAGATTACAGATCCAAAGTTATTCTACCAATTCTAAGCAAAATTAGAATCAAATTTGGCTTGCTCATTCCATTGTAACTGTGCCTTCTTAGAGTAATAATGTCCCACTTTTTATACAACTATTTATGCAAGAGTCTTGCAATGAAGAAATTTCTTACTATCCACATAGAAATATAGTAGCCACAAGATTAGAGAACTCATGGTCCAAGTGCTAATATGAATTTTAAAAGCCATGGGAAATTTAGAAACAGAACTGTGCATCAATTAAGCTTCTTTATCTCTATTTTGGCAGGAGAGAAGGAGTTCTGGGTGGTAGGAGTCTGAATGTCTAGAAAAGATTAAAACATGGTGTTTTCTTCTATTAATCTCCCCACTCAGTAAACACCAGCTACCTTATGTAATGGAACTGGGATTGCTAAGGCATCGCTTCTGAATATGAATCATACTGTAGGGGCTTAGCTAAAACCCTGCTCAGAAATGGGACCTGTGCTGAATATTTCATCAAACTCCTATATATGAACACAATAGGTTATTTGTAACAAAAAAATTTCAAAATGTATCATAAAAAGCTATGCTTCACAGTCTCATGTAGACTACCTGATTCACACCTAGAACAGTGGTTCTTAAATTTTTGTTTGAATAAGAAATGTGAAGGGACTTGTTTCACTTAGCATCATGTCCTCAAGGTTCATCTGTGTTGTAGCATGTGTCAGAATTTCCTTCCTTTTTACAGCTGAATAATATTCCAGTGTGTGTGTGTGTGTGTGTGTGTGTGTGTGTGTGTGTGTGTGTGTGTGTTTATGTGTTTATCCATTCAGGTGTTGATGGACATTTTGGTATATGCTGCTGGGAACATGGGTGTGCAAATATCTGTTTGAGTCATTTTTTAAAATTTTGTTTTATTTTTCAATTACAGTTGATAGTCAACATTTTTAAAATTTAGTCTCAAATTCATAGCACAGAGAGCATTATACTAAGTTAAATAAGACTGTTACAAAAGACAAATACTGAATGAGTCCACTTATATGCGGTAGCTAGAGTAGTCAAATTTATAGAGACAGAGAGTAGAATGGTGATTGCCAGGGTCTGGGGAAAGAGGGAAATGGGTTGAGTTTCTGTTTGAGAAGATGAAAAAGTTCTAGAGATGTATGGCAGTAATGAACTGTACACTTAATGGTAAATTTTACATTTTGTATATTTTACCACAATAAATTTTTGATTGAAAAATAAAGAAATAAAGTAAAAAAAAAAGGGGGGGGGGAGACTTAACATGGGCACTGTTCTAGACCTTCTCTAGACAAAGGGTCTGCATTTTTTACTACCAGATGGTGCTAATACAGTATAATTCATAGTAGCAGGCTTTGAGAAATAGTTGCCCTAGAGAGTGGTCGGCAAACTCATTAGTCAACAGAGCCAAATATCAAC